>NC_090445.1:1644743945-1645044024 GCF_031143425.1 Pleurodeles waltl
AGGAAGGGGTGGGCAAGGAGCCTGCCCCAAGTGCTGCAGGAAGGTAGGGCAAGGAGCCTAGTGCTGGGACTCAGTCAGATTCCCCACCACCAACCATGGTGGTGCAGCCATCTAAGGCTGCAGGGGATGGGCAGGAGCTTCCCCCCACCAACACCACCACCAGCACCATTGGGCAGCCGTCTGAGGTTGCAGGGGATGGGCAGGAGCTTCCCCCCACCACCACCAGCTGCAGCACCATTGGGCAGCCACCCGAGGCTGCAGGGGATGGGCTGGAGCCTCCCCCAACCACCACCACCACCAGCAGCACCATTGGGCAGCCGTCCAAGGCTGCAGGGAATGAACAGGAGCTTCCCCCCCCTGGCAGCAGCACCACTGGGCAGCCTTCCGAGGCTGCAGGGGATGGGCAGGAGCTTCCCTCACCACCAGAAGCACCTCAGCCACCACTGAATAGCCGTCACCGCCGACGGACATTCATTAGACCTGTGTCCATGGGCTGTTGTGCGGCCTGACCCCTGCAGATCCAGCGGGTATGACACCCACCTGAGAGACTATGACCTTGCACTCCCCAATATCTGCATCACAGGGCACTATGCCCCCTCTATAACTAGTGGAGGTGCCATCCACTCACCCTATCCTCCACAGGATGAAACTCACAGGGCACGATGCCCCTTCCAGAACCAGTGGAGATGCCATCCACTCACCCTAGCCTCCCCAGGATGAAGCTCACAGGGCACAATGTCCCTCCCAGAACCAGTGGGCAAGTCACCCACTTGAGAGACTGTGGTCTTGCACTCCCCAGGACCAAGCACATGGCATGTTGTCCCCTCCATTGCCAGTGGACAAGTCACCCACTTGAGAGACTGTGGTCTTGCACTCCCCAGGACAGAGTAATGGGCATGTTGCCCCCTCCAGGACCAGTGGTGTTGTTCCATCTTCCGGCTGAGGTCCCCCCTGTTCCCCGTCCCCCTGAGGTGCCTGCCTATTGTCGACCTGATGCCCCTGCAGTGTTCTCTCTGTGTTCTTGCAGGAGTAAAGTGGGGCCTTGGACTTTGTAATGTGGCCCACAAACATTGAGGACTGGGCAGTGTCCCTTCATTTGTAAATATGTATATACTTTGCAATTTGGATGCACGTATTTCTACTTTTTTTATCTTATTACACTCATTTTCATCAATTCCTTTTGTCCTTGCATTATTTCTGAGGGGTACAGGGTAAATATGTTATATTGCTGCATCTGCTTGTGTGTATGGTGTTGGGGGTGGGGGTGTTGTGTGTGTGTGTGTGACTCTATTTTTCCTCCCACCCCCCTGTATGCTAGGCAGCTGTACTCACCGAGGTCATCTTTGCCGTCGTTGGTGTTCGTAGTGGAGCAGCACGTAGAAGAGCATTGGGAAGACATGCAGCTCAGGCTCCATGGCAGCGTGGTTCTCCCTAGAGTCTCCACAGGTGAGTTGTTTCCCTTCTGTGCAGTGTTTACGCTAAGCTTTTGATGTCGTTGGTACCGCCCCGGAAAAGATGGTGCATTGGTGTGTCATAATACAGTGGGCGGAACATTGTCTTTTGCCTGGCTGTAGGCGGTTACCGCCATGGTGCCTGTTGATTCCGCCCTGTGTTAAAGTGGCGGTCTATCTGAGCAGGGTCCGCCATGGTCATAATTTGGTGGTATTTTACCGCCGGCCCGTTGGCGGTATTAATGCCGCTTTATCACCTTCCTCCAAGGTTGTAATGAGGGCCATAGTTACCACTTTGGAAGGGCTTTGTGACACAAGTGCTAACGATATTGCCAAATGCATGTTCACCTACCACTGCCCTTGCACAATCACATGCTTCTTGATCACTGTAAGGTTGGCTTCTGCCCCCATCACCTCATCTGACACAAGTGGACCTCACAATATTCACAAAGACCAAGCTTTCTATGTTGAGGATTCACAGATAAGTTTTGGGTGACTGTCACACTGATTAGATCAACATTAATTTTAAAAAAATCAAAAAATACAGACATGGAGATAATTTGTTGTGTGAAAATTGATTTATTTTTACTACTCACAAATAATAGATGAGTGACAAATGTTTTGACAAATATTTTGAAAAAAAGTTGCTGGTCTAACATGACCTGCCAGTGTGTGCTCAATATCTGCTTCAGATTCATCTTCCTTTTCATGTTTAGATGGGATTGCACACTCTTAGTCCTATGTCACATTTGTCTTCAGATAGATGTTGTGCAAGCTTATCTTGCAAACCATACAAGGTGAGTACAGAAGTCTAACACCTGATTTGGCGAGGCATCTAAACAGGACTTTAGGACCTCAAACATGCACTGCACAACATTTCTAGTTTTGCTCAGAGCTGAATTATATTTTTTCAGCCTATCTGTATGGGTATTTTGATATAATGTCATGATCCTTGCCTGCAAACCATATCCTTGGTCACCTGAAAAGAGAGAAAACAACATTTATTTAATTGATTCATTGGGCTTCTACATAGCTATGTGTATTATGAATTCAGGCAAAATCATGCACATTTCTTTAAATTTTAAGCTGAAGTAGTTTAGATATTGTTGGCCATTGTTTTACACATGGATGTTCAACCTATATGGAGCATTGCACACATTGTTCAGAGTACAAGACATACAGACATCAACAGGCTAATATTGATGTTTAGCCAGAAGATTAGTATGATGAGTAAGTTAGACCAATGTTATCAGCTATCTGAGAATTGCTCTCAATATGTATGTAATAGCCAACTTAGGATCATATTATCTTGCCTATATTATGAGATATACAATTCAGGACAGTGACAGCAAATTTGACACTCACACGTAAATTTGTCCTATTTCCACCTATGAAGCCCTTGCTTGGATACATAACAGTTGCACGGGCTTAGATTATTTGAAATAAGTTTGCATACATATTTAGTTAATAAATGTAACCATTATTCAACATGTTGCACGAAAATTTAAATTGGTATTCGTCATCCATCGGCTAATGCTTTTTGCATGGAAAGTTGTCTTGATGAACTCATAATGACACATAGGTAGATTTGTTCAGCCACATTTATTTTAGTTAGAACATTTCTACTATTCATGAGTTGCCACATGATTGCACATACACACCTCAAAACATTTCTAACTTTTACTCGTTTTGTAAAATTATTTTTATTGGCATATCAGACAAAGGTGAACCGTGAACCCACATAGGTAGCTTTGTTCAACCACATTTATTTTAGTTATAACACTTCTACTATTTCTGACTTGTCACATGATTGCACATACACACATCTCAAACATTTCTAAGATTTACTCTTTTTTAAAATTATTTTTATTGACATATCAGACAAAAGTGAACCGTGATCTGGCAACATAAAATACAAGCATAGTAATACACAGTACGGTGGCATTATGTAACAGGTATCCAGTAAAAATTTAACTCATTTCCATCTCCCACTTCCCCCATCATTAACCCCAGTATCAATACACATGTCCAGCCACTATTGGCCCCAAGCATGCCAGGTGGTAGCCATTACAGGAATGTACAAATTTCATAGATATTTTTCCATTTCTCCCCCACACTTTACTCCATTTATGTGGACATCCTCTACTTTCAAATACTGCCTTCTCTGCCTGCATACACCAGTCCATATCTCTGTTCCATTCTCCCAATCGTGGTGCGGTATCCATTCCCCAGATTTTGGCTATGTTTCGTGTGGCCACCATCAGACCCAGGATAACCCAAAGGCAGTCCATGCGGGTAAGATCTATCTCATCCAAGATGCTCAAAAGGAATCATTTAGCCCATGGTTCCAGCCCACCTCCACATACACTTTCCATACACGCCACCATTCCTGCCCAGTAGTTCTGCAACACTGGGCATTCCCATATCATATGATAGAATGTGCCTATTTGTCCACATCATTTGGGGAAAGATACCATGTCCATTCTACTCATTTACAGTAGTGTTGTAGCTGCGTAGTAACTTCTGTGAAGGACCTTCAGTTCTACAAGAAGAAAGCGTGTGTGTATGGCCACGTTGCATGGAGAGGCCAGTGCTTCAGTCCATTCCTCCTCCCCTATACCACCCAGGTCCCTCTCCCATGCCTCCCTCAGTCGGGTTAGAGTATCAGGAGAGTTATCTCACAGTATTTGGTATGTGAGGTTGATTGCCTTTTTATGCAGGTAGTCATCAAACATCCTATCTTCAAGAGTTGAGGACTCTGGGAGATTCTCTCTCCTAGAGATCGCTGTATACACGGTGTGAGGTATCTGTAAGTATCCACATATCTCTTGACTCTTGACATTTTGCAGTTCTGAGAATGGGAGCACCTCACAATTTTGCCACAGGTCCCCCACTCAGGACTATGAGGTCCCTTTTATCAAACCCCCTCTTGAGAGTCAAATTTCCCAAATGTGATGTGTCCCATAGGGGTGTAGCCTGTTTCATCTTCCCCTCCCAGCCCATGGCTGTCAATGCTGTGTGTCAGATGGAAATAATGATGGCTGTAGGATCAAATCGAGATGGGTGCTTCGTCCCCCCATAAAGAGCTCATAAGTAGCCCCGCAGTTGCATGTTTCTCCTGTCCATCCTCTATAATTTACTCTTTGTTCTTAGATTAAAAATAATCGTGGATCACATGATTTGTCAGCTGATGTCTAGGGTATTCTGATTCTGTTGGTGGAAACAGTGTGACATGATACAATACTTCTCACTGTATCACTGTAGGATTTTTCCTAATTCCATTCCAGTGGTGATGGAATCACAAAATGGGACATTATTGGCTATATGTTTGAGAAAAATACTACCACTATGTGCACATGACACAATATCCAGACACACTCACAGAGATGACTATTACCTCATACTTTACAATTTAGTTAGTATGTGGAAAAAAATCTGCTTTGCTTAACAATGAGTAAGCCATTCCTATGTCTGCTATTGACATTGATAAACAGTCCATTATGATCCACTATTGCCTGGACATTGACTGAGTTATGTTGCTTGTGATTTCTGTACAGTTGCAAAGTGGCTGCAGGGGCCACAAATTACACATGTGTGCAATCAATGGCACCAAGCACTCAAGGGAATCCAGCACTGTTGTAGAAGCCTTGCTTGCTAGCTAATTGTTGTTGGGTAGTGTTTGAGAAGATGATGTACCGTGGTGTTAGTTTTGTGATGGCATTCAACACAGATGGGAGAAAGGCTGAAAATACTCCCTGAGAGATGCCTGTCAAACTTGCTGATGTGATTTGGAAGGATCCTGAGGCCAGCATGTATAGCACAGGCATCAATTTGACATGTGCTGGGAAGGCACTGGTCCTTGCAGTTGCAGGTTGGAGACTTGATTTTCTCCAACAATTCCATGGTAGGCTCCCTCTTCAGTCTGTAAAATTGTATGACCTCCTCCTCCCTGAGGTCAATGAGGGAAATGCACTGACAGAAAACATGTTCCTTCCCCCTTCACTACCTAAGTGGTTGTCTCCTACCTTTTCCCAGTTGCAATATGATGACCTCCATAGTGTAGTTGAGAGTGCCAAAGTGTGCTGTGTTGGTGAGAATTTTATACTACAGCTGGTGTGCCTGTGTTGCTGTTGTATAGAAATCTGATGCATTTTTATTATTGGGTGCCGCAGTAATAATGCCACTACATTATGTTTCTGTTGGAATTCTCAAAGTGTCGCTTAGGCTCTCATTATTTTAATGAGACTGCTGGATTTTGAGCAGCAAGATCATCCACGGTGTGGGAGACTGAGTCTGACCCACTGCGGGTGACACCTGTTGCTCTAAATCCGGGTTTTGCTCCGGCTAATTAGCAGTGCCTCATCTCTACCAGGAGATAGGGATGATTGGACAGCCGGGAGCATGACAGGTTAGGCTTCTTAGAGAAGTCGTGGTCACTCAGGTCACATCCGGTTCTCTCATTCACACTTCGGTCTCATATATAATTGACAATAAGAAGCAGTATAAGTTTTAATGACTGGTTTAATAAAAACGACTGCATTTTAGATAGCAAAGCGTGATCTGCAATAACCAGGACGACACAACATGACAATATTAAAATTGTGACGAGGAGAGTGAAGCATAAGAATAACGCTATCATATTGTCCTAGGATTTATGGACTATTTCCCATCTAAGTCATAATCTGAGCACAGCATTTTAAGCTCTAATTCTGCCTTTCAGGATCCCCCGGGAGGACATCAACCCTCATACCTGAGCAAAGGCCTGTAGTCTGCATTAGCATCTGCAGCGAAGCATTCAGCATACAGTCTTGGCTCCCTGGCTGGAATCCCCCTCTTAATGTGTAATGGGACTAAGAAGTGTTTTTATAATAACACAACTGATGTTTTAAGAAAATGTCCCTACGTCAGGCTGTATATTTACGACGAATGTTGGAAACTAAACTTCTACCACGTTCACCAGCAATGTACCAAACTGTAGCCTTGACTGAAGCACAAAGTGATCAAAAATGTCTTGTTTGAGAACACAGTGCTGGGCTAAGCAAAAACAGTTAGATAGATGAAAATAAAACAAGACCGTAAAACTGGTTATTGTAAAAATAACAATGCGAAGCCGAATAAAATATATCTAGGTCAAAGTGCACAGTGGCCTAGTGTGTTAAACTAACGTGCATGGAGCTAAAACTAAAATGGCTACACAACACCCTGCCCTTGTTGGTTGAAAGTGGTTAAAAACCAAACCAAAATTTTCATTGCTAAAAAACTCAACCTAAGATATATATAAAAACCAGTTCAATTTTGACAAGTTAAAAGAACACACAAGCATACTACTTTACAATTTAAAACATAAGCATGTGACTTATAACCGAATTCAAAAGACATGTCAATTTAGAAAAGTTCCAAACTAAGTATGGGCCATGGAGAACAGGAGATCTTCCACTTCGGTAGGTGTCAGAACCGGAAAGTCAGCGCCAAAAATGATCAAGGAGCAAGTGTGTTCCATAGCCCCAGTGTTAACCAAGGTGGCATCCCGTGAAGTACCCATTTATGAGTTGTCGGAAACTTCCTCCAGGAAGGGTAACTCATAATTAGCTTCACGTAGCAAACGCACCCTCAGTGCGCATGTCTGGTAATGAACCCTCCAGTGCGCATGTCTGGTAATGAACCCTCAACGAGAACATCAACAGATCAGCATCTATTGTTGGGGGGCGCTGCTGTGAAAGACAAACTTCCAGTGCATGTTCGAAAGAGCACCAGAGGCACCGAAACACGGGCTGCACACAATACAGAACCGGTCTGAATGACAAAGACCAGTCACACTCCAATTGCTCCAGGAGTGTTGCTCCAAAATGCTGCATCATACGCTCACGACACAGCTGCGCTGATGGGAGCGGCGTAATTTCTCCTCGTTGCGTCGGGACAGCCATTGCGCATAAACAACAGCAACAGCAGAATGCCAGCTAGTAAAGCCAAAGTTATCGGAAATCCCCCAAAAATGCTACCGAAAATTGAGTGGATAGCTGAAGGTATCAAACCGAATATGAAGAAGGTGTGAACGAAACCAGAACCAACAGCTTTGAAAAAATGGGCGTTTCCAGTTGTGCTGGACGCATTAAATATTCGTCCCACGAGTTCACCAAAGTGTCTCGGAAAGTTCGTATTTAACAGAGACTGTATTTCTGCTGATGACCTTGCCACTTGAAGTGCGTAGGTCTCGTGCGCAGATGTAAGGGCCACATGCTTTTGAAACAGTAAAGCCTTAAGTCTACTCAACTTGTCAAAATTCACATTTGAAGTAGTAATGGAAGGCCAAATATCAGCTACCTCCTTAAATTTAGTGGGGGAAATAGTACGTTCCCGCAACATGTAACAACCTTAGAGACCGAAACAAGGTAAACTATTCCGGCCCGCATGCCACAACAGCCTTCACTATTGAGAAGGACGTAGCTGCTGTTTGAAAGCACCTGGAACGTGGGTCTAATCAAAGGGACTGGGACTCCCTTAAGATAACAAGCCAAGTTTGCAGCCGAGGCGTTACACGCCCCATGCAAGTACAGCTGTTTACAAATCATCGATTGGCTCACTGAAGTCTCGCAATAACTACCGCTAAGAAAGACCTCTTTCATGCCATTGAAGCATTTGTACGAGAAGGGAAGCTCCCACACCTCATGGATGTAACTATCTCCCAGCTTTAAATATCTGCCTACCGGAATGGGTATCAGGAGGTGAATTGTAGTGTGGATAGAGGCAGATTAATATTCCCATGCATTAACCACTCTGCCAATAGTATTTCGGCCACAGTAAAAGGCAACTTTTCTAATTTCTCGATGTTAAGCATGACATAAGTCACTTCCTTTTTAGCCATTAGTTGTTGTTGTCGCGTTAGATTAAAAGAAGAAAATATCTCCCTTGCACTGACGTGCTGCCATGGAACGCGACCTGCCTTCAATGTTTGAAGCGTCCAACCCAACTGCACAATGGACCTGATCTGACTCTGTCCATGGTGTAAGGAAGACATATCGGATTGTATAATGTCTATAGCAGAAGAGACAATGGTGGTCATTCTGACCCTGGCGGTCTTTGACCGCCAGGGCGGAGGACCGCGGGAGCACCGCCGACAGGCCGGCGGTGCTCCAATGGGTATTCCGACCGCGGCGGTAAAGCCGCGGTCGGACCGGCACCACTGGCGGGGTCCCGCCAGTGTACCGCGGCCCCATTGAATCCTCCGCGGCGGCGCAGCTTGCTGCACCGCCGCGGGGATTCCGACCCCCCCTACCGCCATCCAGATCCCGGCGGTCGGACCGCCGAGATCCGGATGGCGGTAGGGGGGGTCGCGGGGCCCCTGGGGGCCCCTGCAGTGCCCATGCCACTGGCATGGGCATTGCAGGGGCCCCCGTAAGAGGGCCCCTACATGTATTTCACTGTCTGCTGCGCAGACAGTGAAATACGCGACGGGTGCAACTGCACCCGTCGCACAGCTTCCACTCCGCCGGCTCGATTCCGAGCCGGCTTCATCGTGGAAGCCTCTTTCCCGCTGGGCTGGCTGGCGGTCTGAAGGCGACCGCCCGCCAGCCCAGCGGGAAAGTCAGAATTACCGCCGCGGTCTTTCGACCGCGGAACGGTAACCTGACGGCGGGATTTTGGCGGGCGGCCTCCGCCGCCCGCCAAGGTCAGAATGAGGGCCAATATTATTAATGGTATATATCCAGTCGGACAAAGTGTTAATCCCATTATCCACAACAGCTAATGCCATTTTTTAATTTTCCTGGTCTATTTGCCTTAACCGGGCAACAGCATCTTGTTGGGAAAGTTTCCAAATCTCATTGTATACTGCATATAAAAAACGCTTCTTACGTGGTGTTCTAGGACCTGACAAGAAATCTTGTAAGTCAGTGGAGTTAGACAGGAGATTGAGGTGTTCTCTAACAGCATTCAGTGAGGATAATTTTAGCTACTGTTGGCATAATTTACCCACACTATGACCCTCATTAGAACATTGGCGGTAAAAGCCACTTACCGCCGTGCAGAAGACCGCCAATACACCGCCGCAGCCGCGGAAATCCGCCACAGCTATTATGACCCACATCTCGGAATCCGCCGAAATTCAGACACCCACACAAGTCCGCCACACCAAAGGTCAGTGATAAACTGGCGAAAACAAAACCTCCACCGTCACGCCAACAGAAATACGCCCATGCTATCACGACACACGAATCCACGCAGCGGTCTTTCAACCGCGGTATTCCATTGGCGGTACACACCGCCGCGCTCAAAATACACACACATCTCCAAAACACCGCCACATTGGACAATTCCAAATACACAGACCTGATACACCTACAAACACCACTCCCACACACCCAACACAATATAAAACACACACCCACATCACCCACAAACCCCTACGCCAAGAATTATTGACGAAGGCCAGAGAGACTGCACAGCATAGACAACCCCACCACACAGAGGCACACAACACCATCACCCACACTACTTCCACGCACAAAACACCACACACCACTACACATCACCACACTCATCACCACATACAGCACCCCACACATCACCTACACCACCCCATGGCACAGCAAAGACACCCCAGGTTCTCCGAGGAGGAGCTCAGGGTCATGGTGGAGGAAATCGTACGGGTAGAGCCACAGCTATTTGGAGCACAGGTACAGCACACCTCCAAAGCTATGAAGATTGAGCTATGGCGAAGAATAGTCGACAGGGTCAACGCAGTGGGACAGCACCCAAGAAATCGGGACGACATCAGGTAGAGGTGGAACGACCTACGGGGGAAGGTGCGTTCCGTGGTCTCAAGACACCACCTGGCGGTTCAGCGGACTGGCGGCGGACCCCCACCTCCTCCCCCAGAACTAACAACATGGGAGGAGCAGGTCTTGACCATTATGCATCCTGAGGGCCTCGGAAGAGTTGGTGGAGGAATGGACTCTGGTAAGTCAAATCTTAACTATCATATCCCCCACCCTACCTGCATGCTATCACAGACCCCCACCCTCACCCCCTCCCCTATCACTCCAACTCCCCTCTAATGTACTAATAACACAAACCACACATCCCAACACCAAGCCCTGCATGACACAACAAAGCATGGACACCCCTCACTAAAGCATGCACACTGCACACACCCATAACACCCCCCCAACCATCATCACACAAGCCCCCACACAGGAATGCTAGCACTGGGGTACATGCTCACCCACCCATTGCACACCATGACACACACAGATGCAATAACCATGCTTTTACACCCCTGCAGGACCACTACCCAACGTCACCAGACAGGAGGGTCCAGACATCTCTACCCCACCCACAGAAGAGGCCCACACTGATGACAGCACCTCTGGCCAACTGGATCCAGATGACCAGCCCGGACCATGGTGGGCCTCGGGACAGTCGGTTCCCCTCGCACAGGCACAGCCCAACACAGACCTTCCACCCTCTGGAAACACCAGCACAGCACCCACCCAGCGGGCATATACCTCCGTACCCAGGACACGTCAATCAGCTGTGTGTCCACCACTACAGGGAACCCAGGATAACCCACCACCCCAACAACAACAGGGACCTGGGGGCAGTGGTAGTGGGGACAGGTCCAGGGGACGGAAGCAAAGGAACACAGGGGAACTGGGAGGGAAGCTGTGTGACAGGGGGCGGACAGGCCAAGGGAACCCACTCTCCATGAGGCCCTCTCCTCCATCATGGGAGCATACCACCACTCCCAGGAGACGATGGCTACGGTCCTGGCCAAGTTTCAGGAGACCCAGCGCATGCAGGAGGAACAGTATTTGGGCTTCAGGAAGGAACTCAGAACCATCAGCTCCGCCCTGGGCACCATCGTAGGGGTGCTGAAGGACATACTGAACACCATGAGGGACACCGTGGCACTCCAAGGGGCCCCTGACACTAGCATGGACGATGAAATGCCCACCACCTCCGCCGGCGCTAGTGGACAGGACGCCCCGCCACAGGACCACCACACCAGCACCCCACCCCCTGCAGACGGAGAACCACCCCGCAAGCGGTCCCTGAGATCCAGGAACATATCAGAGCACGATGGCAAGACCCCGCCAATAAATGAGACCACCCTGATTGTCATCCCACTGTCCCACTTTGTAACCCTGTCCATATTGGATCTGCCCCAGCTCCACTTCCTATGCCCATATGGGCAGTGCACCTGTGTGACTAATAGACTGGACTCTGCCATGGACATTCCTCCACCATCACCCCTCACCATTTTACCACCCCTCCAATATTTAGCACTTCAATAAACACCCTTGAAGCACAAAACAATCTGGCGTCAGTCTGTGATTTTGAAATTGTGTATTAGCTATGACAGTGACAAAATGCGTTCTCAAATGTAATGTCAACATACCTATGTCACACATCACAAGTCCATGAAGAATGCAAGCAGATGACACACGTTGGTAACCACACCTGTGAAACCGTAATGGAAATATACAACTCAGTTACCAAATACTGCTTGAAATTGACAGACAGGATAGAGGTAGAAGTGTGAAAGCACTTGTAGTAGGCAAAAAAGTGTCCTCATCTGTTTGTCACTGGAAATATTGCTGGATGACTGAGTCCCTGTTGTCAATGTCTTCTTCCTCTGCTTCCTCCTCATCACTGTCCACAGGCTCCACAGCTGCCACAACACCGTCATCTGGACCATCCTCCTGCAGAAAAGGCACCTGGCGTCGCAAAGCAAGATTGTGAAGCATACAGCAGGCGATGATGATCTGGCACACCTTCCTTGGTGAGTAGAATAGGGAACCACCTGTCATATGGAGGCACCTGAACCTGGCCTTCAGGAAGCCGAAGGTGCGTTCGATCACCCTCCTAGTCCGCCCATGTGCCTCATTGTAGCGTTCCTCTGCCCTGTTCCTGGGATTCCTCACTGGGGTCAGTAGCCATGACAGGTTGGGGTAACCAGAATCCCCTAATAGCCACACCCGGTGCCTCTGGGGTAAACCCATCACATAAGGGATGCTGCTATTCCGCAGGATGTAGGTGTCATGCACTGAGCCAGGGAACGTAGCATTTACCTGGGAGATGTACTGGTCTGCCAAACATACCATCTGTACATTCATCGAATGATAACTCTTGCGGTTCCTGTACACCTGTTCACTCCTGTGGGGGGGGAACAAAGCCACATGTGTCCCATCAATGGCACCTATGATGTTAGGGATATGTCCAAGGGCATAGAAGTCACCTTTAACAGTAGCCAAATCCTCCACCTGAGGGAAAACGATGTAGCTCCTCATGTGTTTCAGCAGGGCAGACAACACTCTGGACAACACGTTGGAAAACATAGGCTGGGACATCCCTGATGCCATGGCCACTGTTGTTAGAAAAGACCCACTTGCTAGGAAATGGAGCACTGATAGCACCTGCACTTGAGGGGGGATCCCTGTATCCCTGTGGGATGGCGGATAGCTGACATCAGGTTAGGCTCCAACTGGGTACACAGTTCCTGGATTGTGGCACGGTCAAACCTGTAGGTGATGATTAAATGTCGCTCCTCCATTGTCAACAGGTCCACCAGCGGTCGGTACACCAGAGGATTCCGCCATCTCCTCACATGTCCCAGCTGACGGTGCCTAGGAAGGACAACAGCGACCACAGAGTCAATCAACTCAGAGGTATGTACCGACAGCTACACAGAACACGAAATATAATCCAAAAAGTTGTCTGTATGTGTGTTGAGTCCAGGCCTAGGTATGTGTGACGCAGTTGAAAATGAAGCCATGTGGGCCCCTGAAATGGCGGCTGCCTGACCTGTAAAGTGGGACAATGGGATGTGAGGTAATTGCGCTGGCGTTGTACACCGCCGCGGTAGGCGGTCGAAGACCGCTGCACAATGCTGCATTGGTTAACATTGGACCCTATGGTTCCCAGGAGCCAATGACGAAGTCCGCCGGCGGTGATGATACGCACCGCCGCAGACGTCACCGACACGGACGTGACCGCCATTTTCTATCTGTTGAATCACTCGATACCTGATCTTCGACAGGAGAGGACCTATACTGCAAGTGCTGCTGTGACCTCGGTCTGGAAGAGACAATGGCTCGTGCGTCTTGGGAAAGGGCCCCTGCCTTCACTGCACAGGAGTTGGAGAAGCTCGTGGACGGGGTCCTCCCCCAGTACACGCTACTCTACGGTCCTCCAGACCAACAGGTGAGTACATAGGGAGCAAGTTGTATGGGCTATGGCTGGGTGGAGAGGGGTGGTTGTAAGAAGGAAGAGGGCAGAGTTCTGCGAGCATGAAGGACTGTGAATGCATGTGCCACATGGCAAGAGTAGGGATGTGGGCCACTCACTTCGACGGTGCAGTTGGTAATGACTTCTCTTCTTCCCCTCTACATGTCATATAGGTCAGCGCCCACCAGAGTAAGAATATTTGGCGTGCCATCGCCAAGGACGTCCGGACCCTGGCGGTCCACCAGAGACGGAGCACCCACTGCCGTAAAAGATGGGAGGACATTTGCAGCTGGAGCAAGAAGACGGCGGAGGCTCAGCTGGGGATGGCCTCCCAACGTGGGAGGGGTGCCCGTCGCACCATGACCCTCCTGATGTTCCGGATCCTGGCGGTGGCCTATCCTGAGTTGGATGGGCGCTTGAGGGCATCACAACAGACACAAGGGGGTGAGTACAACATCATTCTGCGGACTTTGCGCGCAGTGAAGGTGTCTGGGTGGGGGAAGAGGGCTGTGGGTTTCCCTAGGCCAGGGCGAGTTCCGTAGGCTAGGCCCCTCCGTAATGCAGGCCATGTGGCACTCCAACCCACCTCTGTAGAGTGACAAGTACAGGTATACATGCCCCTGTGTCATCTATGTGTGCTGATGTCTGCCATAGCCATGTAGGCCATATCCCAGGAACTGCATCAGTAGAGGCCAACAGCGCGGCGTAGTGCAGGGGGCTTCTGTGTCTGTATTGTCCGCCAACGGTAGCGGTAAGCCATGCACTCAACCTGTCTTTCTTCTGTCTTCCCCCCCTCCTTTTTGTGCTTTCCCTGTTCTTTTGTGCATCAGCATCATCAGGCGGAGGTACAGTGGCACCGGAGCAGGAGGAAGCTGCATCCCACATGGTCATGGAGGGCCACACCACAGACTCTGAATACACCAGTGGGACGGAGGGCGAGGGGAGCTTCACGGCGGGGACAGGATCAGCAACCAGCGACACAGACTCGTCCTCCGATGGGAGCTCCCTTGTGGTGGCGGCCAAATCTGTGCCCCCCACTTCTACAGGTACAGCCGCCACCCCCCTACCAGCACCGCCCTCCCAGCAGCCCCTCAGCCTTCGGCCCGTGCCCGCTCACCCAGGAGGCTGGGCATCACCTTCGCCCCAGGCACCTCAGCCCCTGCCCCTGTCACCTCTGCTGCCCTCAGTGAGGAGGCCATTGACCTCCTCAGGTCACTCACTGTTGGGCAGTCTACCATTGTGAATGCCATCCAGGGTGTAGAAAGGGAGTTGCAACACAGTAAGGCATTCCTGGAGGGCATTCATTCTGGTCTGGCTGCCCTTCATCAAACCCTGCAGTCTCTGGCCTCAGCACTGATGGCAGCCATTGTCCCTGTGTCTAGCCTCCCCCCTCCAACTTCCTCCACCCAGACCCAATCCCCTGTACCCCAGCCTATCCCAAGCACACCATCAGACCAGCCTGCACACACGTCAACACACAAGGGAAGCTCAGGCAAACATAAGCACCACACATCCCACAGGCACTCACGCAAGCATCACACACATACAGACACAGCAACATCCACTGCCTCCACTGTGTCCCCCTCCTCGTCATCTCCCTCCTCCCTCCCAGTGTCGTCTACACTCTCACCTGCATGCACTACCACTACAGCAACTAGGTCCCGCACCGGCACACCCCGCTCACCTGCACTCACCACCCCCACTACCATTTACACGTCCCCTGTGTCCTCTCCCAGTGTGTCTGTGACGCCCCCTCCCAAAGTACACCCAACATCCATCCACCTCACGACAGCCTCCAGCGCATGCACCTGCACCCAAATCAACAAAAGCTACACCTCCTACAACCACCTCCTCTTCCTCCACTCCCAGTGGTGCCTGTTAGAGGTATGTGGAGTGCACCAGGCACCAGGGCAGCCAGTGTGACACAGAGCCACAGCACAGCCAGTCCCCCCCCCTGTGAAGCACCAGAAGTTGGACAGTGCCCGACTGGATAAGACTCCGCTCACAAGGGTCCCGGGGGGACTGTCCACTCAGCTGTGACTCCTCCCAAGGTGGGGAAGGGGCAGAAAAAAGCGCCGAAGTCTGGGAAGAGCAGCACGGCGGAGAAGCCCGCCATCATCCCCGCTGCCTAGGAGGCCACCGCCAGCCCCATTGTCACTGGCCAGGAGGCCACCGCCAGAGTCAGTGCCCTGGCGGGCAGTCCCATCGTCAGTGGCCAGGAGGCCACCGCCAGAGTCAGTGCCCAGGAGGGCAGTCCCATCGTCACTGGCCAGGAGGCCACCGCCAGAGTCAGTGCCCAGGAGGGCAGTCCCATCGTCAGTGGCCAGGAGGCCACGGCCAGAGTCAGTGCCCAGGAGGGCAGTCCCATCGTCACTGGCCAGAATGCCACCGCCAGAGTCAGTGCCCAGGAGGCCAGTCCCATTGTCACTGGCCAGGATCGTCACTGGCCAGGAGGCCACCGCCAGAGTCAGTGCCCAGGAGGGCAGTCCCATCATCAGTGGCCAGGAGGCCACCGCCAGAGTCAGTGCCCAGGAGGGCCCCGGCAGCCACAGCCCCGCTGGGCAATGAGGGACCGCCATGGCAAACACCGCTGCACAGGTCAGAGACAGCAAAGTCAAGCACCGCTGAACAGGGCAAGCACCGCTGAACAGGGCAAAGACCGCCATGGCAAGCACCGCTGAACAGGTCAGAGACAGCAAAGTCAAGCACCGCTGAACAGGGTAAAGACCGCTGAACAGGGCAAAGACCGCCATGGCATGCACCGCTGAACAGGTCAGAGACAGCAAAGTCAAGCACCGCTGAACAGGGCAAAGACCGCTGAACAGGGCAAAGACCACCATGGCAAGCACCGCTGAACAGGTCAGAGACAACAAAGTCAAGCACCGCTGAACAGGGCAAAGACCGCTAAACAGGGCAAAGACCGCTATGGCATGCACCGCTGAACAGGTCAGAGACAGCAAAGTCAAGAACCGCTAAAGAGGGCAAAGACCGCCATGGCAAGCACCGCCAACTTAAGCACCGCTAGCCCATGTGCGGCAGGGGCAGTGACGGAACTGGGACCGTCATGGGGAGAGTGATGCACTCTGGGCACCAGTCCCCCTCCAGAACCAGTGGAGAACAGCATCCACTCCGTCTGTCCTTGGCAGGATGAAGCACTCTGGGCACCAGTCCCCCTCCAGAACCAGTGGAGAATAGCATCCACTCCGTCTGTCCTTGGCAGGATGAAGCACTCTGGGCACCAGTCCCCCTCCAGAACCAGTGGAGAACAGCATCCACTCCGTCTGACCTTGGCAGGATGAAGCACTCTGGGCACCAGTCCCCCTCCAGAACCAGTGGAGAACAGCATCCACTCCGTCTGTCCTTAAGAGGATGAAGCACTCTGGGCACCAGTCCCTCTCCAGAACCAGAGGAGACTGTTATCAACTTGAGATACTGTGGATTTGCACTCCCCAGGATTGAACAGTGGGCAAACCACCCACTGTAGAGACTTGAGAGACTGTGGCTTTGCACTCCCCAGGATTGAACAGTGGGCAAACCACCCACTGTAGAGACTTGAGAGACTGTGGCTTTGCACTCCCCAGGATGGTACAGTGGGCAACCCACCCTCTGTAGAGACTTGAGAGAGTGTGGCTTTGCACTCCCCAGGATTGAACAGTGGGCAAACCACCCACTGTAGAGACTTGAGAGACTGTGGCTTTGCACTCCCCAGGATTGAACAGTGGGCAACCCACCAACTGTAGAGACTTGAGAGACTGTGGCTTTGCACTCCCCAGGATACATCAATGGGCATGGAGCCCCCTCGTGGATCTGGCGTCGTGCTGTCATCTGGCTGAGGTGCCCCCCTTCCCTTTCCCCTGAGGTGCCTGTTGTATTTCTATCTGATGCCCCAGCAGTGTTCTCTCCGTTTTGCTCAGGTATCGTGTGTGGGCCTCGCCCATGCATTTTGGGCCCAGTGGTCCACGGACATTGAATGGAGCATTACCTGCACTACTAATCGTGATGTATATTTTTTTGAATGTGTATATATATATGTATATATTTGGTTACTGTATTTTGATATATTACAAGGTTGAACTCATTTCCGTTTGTCTTTGCATTCTTCTGGGGGGGTTGGGGGTTGTTACTGTAATGTTTGGATATGCATTGGTGTGTGTGTTGTAGTGGGTGAGGGTGGGGGTGGGGGTGGGTGTGTTGCGTGTGTTTGTCCATGACTTTTGCCTCCCCCCTCCCCTATGTCGTAGGTGCAGTACTCACTGTTGTCTTCGGCGCCGGCGTTGATGATGATCGTACAGGAGCAGGAAGACTATCGCAGGGAGTATTTGGAGTTCCGGCTCCATGGTGTCCTCCTTCCTCGTGGAGTGTGTAGAGGTGAGCGTTTTCCCATTGAAATGGCTGTTTCCGCCGTGTTTTTATCCACGGTGAATCCGCCCCGGAAAAGGTGGCGGATTGGTAGGTTGTGATACTGTGGGCGGTACTTTGTCTCCCGCCTGTCTGTAGGCGGTGACCGCCGCGCTGTTTGTCTGTACCGCCGTGGCGGTTGGAGTGTTAAAGTGGCTGTCTTTGTTGGCGGTTTCCGCCACGGTCATAATTCCCTTTTTTTTCCGCCGGCCTGTTTGCGGTCTTACCGCTGCTTTAACACCGTCCGCCAGGGTTGTAATGACCACCTATATGTTGTAATTATATCTGCATGCTTTGGTGATATATAGCGAGGGTCTGGCCTACTCGTCCTAAACCCCCCGAGGAGTTAATGAAATGTTGATGACACCCATTGGTATCTATAGGCCATAATAACCACCCGCCTGGACGTGTCAGTGAAGCATTAAACGTAACATTCTGGACCCACTCATCGAGCTCATCTTCAGTTGCATTCGTATATTTTTGCCATTTGTAAAATTTTGCGGGGCAGGTATACTGGGCATGTTTAATTCCCTGATTGTTGCTAAGCCTAAACAACTTGTTTTTTGCACCGTTTCATTTAAAAAGATTAATTGTACAGAAATGAGGCATGCTCTAAACAATGTTTCTTTTCCTTTAATTTGCCAAATTTTTGTTCCCCAGACACTTTTTCAGATCAATTGATTTGGACCAATATTCATAGCCTTCTATTGAAAACCGGGAAACAAAGGATTCCGAATATATAAATTTCGTATTGGTCAATAACATGTATATATCCTTAGTAGTTGGTACTTTAAAATAATATGACTCAGCATTCTTTTGATTGTGCCCAAAAAAATATGCAAACTTTTCAGAATATGTTTTGGAACTCCCTTGAGGTGGAGTTGGGCAATGTTCCCATTGCATGTAATTAAAAACAGTTTTGGGACTGCTAGCTCTATGTATGAAATTGTGCCCATAATAATTATAGCAAAACATATCACCATCATTTTCTTTAAATTGGTAAATATCTTTGTTTTCAAAGACAGTATAATATTGTAATTCAGTCATCATAGAATCAACTGTTTTCACATCCCAATCATCAGAAACAATGCCTGGTATTACTATATCATTCATTGATAGTTTGAACACGTACGGTATTTGAATAACTTCCGTGGGACCATCTATATCAAACATTACTTTGTCCCAAACAATCCCATCAGGAATTGGCACTGCGGAAATGTTCACAAAGGATAAGTCTCTTTACACTTTATGTGAAGAAAAATGTTGTTTCAAAACCTCTTCCACCAGTTCAACTGTCGATCTTTCAGGTAAAAAATGACCATGTATTAACAAGAAAAAGGTAATGACAAAACCAATCCATAGTAAAAATGCTGGGACAGTCAAAGAGAGCCATAGATAATTCCATGGAAAAATAAAATACGTGTCTTTAAGCCAGTTTGTTAGCTTACGTGTACTTGCCAGATCAGCTGTCGAAGAGGCAAGTGAGTCTGAGAAATCATCGTTGAAGTCGGCAAAATAACCAGAGGCTGTCCGTACAAATGGCGGAGCCGTTGTCTGTGGTGGAGTTGGTGTTTCCTGCAGTGGCACACTATAGATAGCACCATCCGTTTGGCTTGAAGTTGAGTTGACTTGGTCAAATGTTTCTAAATTAGTTGACGTTAGTGGAACTAATGCAAGGTCATCTTCCTCCCCCATGCTCGAAGAGGTGTGGGTTTTGGTGTAGACAACTTGTAGAGGAACTTCTTTGCCAGTAGTGAGAGGGATTCGGGAACTACTGGATGTTCCTCTTGGTCGGCTGTGCAGGATTGGCCACATGGTCTAGTTTGACGTGTCAAGAGAGACAAAACGATTTTCTTTGGCACCTGCCAACGGTGGTAGAATAACAGTTCTGGTACCGTGTATCCCTAGTACAGGGACTGGTGCTCGATAAGAAGGGCCAAATTCCATCTTCACTGCGACTTTTTTACATACAAGATCACCAACTCTGGGAATCCAGCCGGTAGATGTTACAGGCACATCCTTAATTCCTGTGGAGGCAGCACTTTTGGAAGAATTATCATCACGGAACTGTTGCAATTCCTGTAAAACAGTGACATGTTCATTTATTTCAAAAGGTGTTTCTGCTGCCTCCACGCCAGGGCCATCAAGATCAGGAACATACATTTGAGTTCCGAACAGGCACTCATATGAAGAACAACCCCCCCAGGGACCTTCTAGACAGATTATTTGGTGCTCTCTGGACTCCATACAGGTGGTTAAGCCAACTACGACCCGTACCTAAGACTCTGGCTGTTAAGGATTGCTTTAAATCACGATTTAATCACTCCACAACACTATTTCCCTCTGGATGAAATGGAGACGAGTACTGGAGTACGAAGCCATGGCGTCCCTGAATGCCCTTGAGGCAAAAGCAGGGCCCTGGTCCGAATGGAAGGCCGCAACTGCATATGTACCGATAAAGACTCGCAAATCTTTAATAACAGTCCGAATGTCAGCCGAGCGTTGTGGTCACACCTATACAAATCGGGACCATGAATCAACAGCCACTAAATATATTTATATGCACTATCAGGTGATAAGGGACCACAGTGGTCCAAGTACACACATTGTAATGGTTTGTTCGAAATTAAGAGGGGTGTCTGCGGCGGGCGCTTGGCAGTGGAAACTTTGATTTGTTGACAGATGTCACAACAAAGGACATACTGCTTAGTCTCTTTGTAGAGACCTGGCCAACAATAATGGGCCTGCAAGATCAAAATTGTAGCCGCCACACCAGCATGGGCAGATGCCACCCCTTCATATGCTGCTTTAATCAATTGTGGTCTTATATCTTTGTTGGGGAAGTCTTGTACACCTACACCTGGTATCTTAACTCCAGCATTCAGCATACTGCCCATACGATAATGATATTTATTAGCAAATCCTTTAGGATGTGTCGTATCATCAGCCATAGGTGTCATGGCAGCCCAAATGTCTGCGTCCAGTTTGGAACTAGAGCGAGTCACTGCAGCTACAGTGGCTACTGCCACTGCTGACTTTGCGGCTTCATCAGCCAATGTATTTCCAGCAACATGTATTCCAACGCGCTGGTGTCCAAGTGTGCGTACAATATGGACATTCGGTAGCGTCTCTTTCAGGTCAGCTACTTTCCCCCACAGTAATCTGTGTTTAATGGTGTTGCCTTTGGAATCTCTGAACCCATTCTGGTGCCAACAATGCAGGTATTCATTAAAGGACTGGACACAGTAATATGAATCACAAACAATCAGCGTAGGCTGTGCCGGATCTGTGTGTTCCAGTGCCATCAGCAGAGCTTTTAGCTCAGCCAATTGTGCTGTACAATCTCCCAGGGTCTGTGTAACGGTATGTAGGGGGCAAAATTTATCGCCCTCTATATAGCGACTTACGACTGCACAAGCAGCAGAATATTGATGTTTAGTTCCAATTGCAGGTTGTGCAGAGCCATCGGTGTACATGACTCTATGATACTGATCAATAGGCAAAGTATTTGCTGGAACTGGATATTCTATTTCATATTGTAGAAATTCCTGAGTTTGTAGCTTTGGGTCAAAAATGTAGTCTACATCAGTGGCTGTCAGAGACGTAGCACATTGTATCCAACGTGGATGTAAAGCTTTTGCGTTTGGAATGCTAGCTTTTGTAACAGCCTCTAGGGCTGGGATTGGAGAAACAACAATAATGCGTTTTCCTTGGGCAAGAGGTCCTTCTTTAATGACAGCCATCTGTACAGCAGTGAGAATTTTCTCTGTGGGAGCAAAGCGTTGTTCTGCTGCTGAGTACAAATGCGATTTGTATGCAATCGGGACTGTCTTACCTTCATTAAACGTCACATAGGTGAAACCGATGCTCCCAGCTATTACTCTGAAGACCAAATGTGTTTTGTTGTCCCTTGTGTGTAAATGTTGTGCTGCAAGCATGTCTGTCTGCAACTCTCGAAGAATGCGTGTATGTACGATTGTCCAGAATTTACTTGAAAAATCGGGACGTATTAAGTCATATAAAGGTTTAATGCGTGTAGCATAATCTGGAATGTAGGTTCTGCCAAAATTTAAGAAACCCAATAATAATTGGAGTTTTCGGTGGTTGTAACTGTGCGTACTTCTCTAAGAATTGTGTCGCTAGGCTCTTCCCTTCACTTGACAGCTCATATCCTAGGAACAGGACGCTGAGGAAGGGTATTTTTGTTTTTTTAAGTTAAATTTGTAGCCAAATTTGGCAAACCCTACAACAATGCGGGCTACCCGTCTTAAATGTTGTGGTAGTTCATCATCCGTCAGGTATATATCATCTACATAGGACAATGCTTCAGTGCCAATCTCGTGCAAAATAGCAGTGACACGAGCTGTGAACAGTCCTGGGCTGTTCTTATACCCCTGAGGGAAACAACAGAATTTTTTCTGGGAGCCTAGTGCGCTGAAACTTGTTAAGTCTCTACTCTCAAGCGCTATATTCTGGCAGAAAAAACCCATTGGAAATGTCTAGTGTTGTTTTGTTTTTTTACGCACTATGTTGCTCTTTAGTGCCGTGCTATGCAAATTTTGGATAGCATAGGTACGTGTATGACTGTTTAAATGTCTGTAGTCTAAGACTATTCTGTATGAATGGTCTGGTTTAGCTACGGGGAATAATGGGTTATTCATTGGTGAGACACAGGGTTCAATCACACCCTGGTACTCTAATTGTGTTAGTATTTCTCTCACTGATGCTTTTGCTTCATGTTCTATAGGATAATGCGGTTGTGGCTGAGGTTCGTTTTTAATTGGGATTACATGGTAGGAGGATTCTTTATCCCTTCCCACGTGAATTCTGTATAATGCAAGTGCTTGTACTAAAGCCCATTCAATGGAATAGGATTCAGCAAGTTCCTCTGGAACAAGGGCGAGAAAGAAGGCTTAATGACAGCTTCTCCATATGGGCAGGTATGGACAAAGTCAGGGGGCCAATCTTGTTCGGCCAACAAGACATCATATACTTTTACTATGCGATCCCAAAAGATTGCGTCCATTGTGCGATCAATGTTTCCTTCGAACTGAAGCGTTACTTTGTACACCCTATCCTGCGTGGAGACACGCATGTCCGCAGTTGCTACTTGTATAAAGTCATCAGTTGCTTTCACCTCCAGATGCTCTAGAAGATTCCGACGAACTATTGTGACCTCTGCCGCGCCGTCTAGCAAGGCTAGAGCCCAATTCTTGTTCTTCAAAAGGATCCTCTTCCTGTGTTGCATGTCGGACTGCGACCGCTGCCACTTTTTTCTTTTTAAATTGTTGTTTTGGTTGGGCGGGTTTCTCTTCCTTTTTAACAGAAACCTCTGAAGAGCGTTGTGATTCCTGTCTCGGTTTTACATACTCTGTTCTTCGCTCTGATCGCCCACCTCTCTTATTTCATTTTTCCGATGAGTCCTGAAAGGAACGAGATTGGCGTGTATCAGTATATTGATATCTATCAGGCGTTTTGATATTATCTCTATTTCTGAGATTATACCTATTATACCTATTCTGTGGGGTCGGAGATTCTCCCTCTCTTTCTTTTGAGTTTGCTGCTTTTTATCCCAGCGTTTCTTATTACCCTCAGGTGCTTGCTTGGGGATATCTTTGTATGGGGAAACACTGACTCTAGCGTATTAATTTTCTGTGCTAACCAAAACGGAGTTTCCTCTCGTTTGGCTGGTACTTTACCCATAATCGAATGTACAGTCGCAGGATTTATGCCTGCTGTTACTTCATGTGGATGTGCTGGAGCAGCACGTGCTGGGTTTGTATTTAGTGTTTGCATCACAAATTGTACTAATTGTCTATATATTGCTATTAACTCAATATATAAGCGACGAACCTCAGCTACTGCTAAATTTGCTACCGCAGGATGTGGTGTAGAGGTCATCAATAAAGGCCAGGTAGGACCGTCATTACTTAGTGGACCTAACCTTACTGGTAATATTGTGTGGGGTAGGGTGCCATCAAGCCAATTATTATGTTCTTGATAAGATAGAGGTATCTCTAAATATGCATAAGCTCTGTATTGTCCAGGCGCATTCGTGGGTGTATATTGATGAAATGTATTTGTGTTCCCATCAACTGCTGGAAATGTGACCCAAGAGTAAAAAGGTTCTGTTCTATAAGCTGCATGTGCGTCCACCACGAATGTGACTGGACCTCCCTGGGCCGTTAGGCCATTTGCTAGTAAGTGTTCTGTTAGAGGTTGTCTCAGCTATTTGTACCTGTTGGGGATTCGCCATGATAGTAATACTATGAGTTCAGAGAAGGCACACCAAAGGGGGGTTTCCTTTTAAAGTTCAAGCTTAAACAACCGTCAGTTGTAGTAGGAGTACCTACACAGCTGTGGTGGAAATCCTCAGCACCACGGACGTCTCCGCATACGCATTGAGGTGTCATTACATATAATGAGACAGAGATACTCCGGAGGACCCTCAAATTAGAGCCTGACCAAACGTTGGCGGCACCATGTCGCGTAGGCTCTCATTATTCTAATGAGACTACTGGATTTTGAGCAGCAAGATCATCCACGGTGTGGGAGACTGAGTTTGACCCACTGCGGGTGACACCTGGCTCTCTAAATCCTGGTTTTGCTCCGGCTAACTAGCAGTGCCCCATCTCTACCAGGAGATGGGGATGATTGGGCAGCCGAGCGCATGACATGAAAGGCTTCTCAGAGAAGTCGTGGTCACTCAGGTTGCACCCGGTTCTCTCATTCACACTTCGGTCTCATATAAAAATGACAATAAGAAGCAGTATAAGTTTTAATGACTGGTTTAATAAAACAACTGCATTTTAGATAGCAAAGCGTGAGCTGCAATAACCAGGATGACACAACTTGACAATATTAAAATGGTGATGAGGATAGTGAAGCATGAGAATAACGCTATCATTTTGTCAATAGGATTTATGGACTATTTCCTATCTAAGTCATAATCTGAGCACAGCATGTTAAGCTCTAATTCTGCCGTTCTGTTTCCCCCGGGAGGACACCAACCCTCATACCTGGGCAAAGGCCTGTAGTCTGCATTAGCATCTGCAGCGAAGCATTCAGCAATCAGCATCCAGTCGTGGTTCCCTGGCTGGAATCTCCCTCTTAACGTGTAATGGGACTAAGAAGTGTTTTTATAATAACACAGCTGATGTTCTAAAAAAATGTCCCTATATAAGGCTGTGTATTTTCTTTGAATGTTGAAGACTAAACTTCTACCACATTCACCGGCAATGTACCAAACTGTAGCCTTGACTGAAGCACAAAGTGATCAAGAATGTCTTGTTTGAGGACACAGTGCTGGGCTAAGCAAAAATAGTACATAGATGAAAATAAAACAAGACCGTCAAACTGGTTATTGTAAAAATAACAATGCGAAGCCGAAAAAAACATATCTAGGTCAAAGTGCACAGCGGCCTAGTGTGTTAAACTAACGTGCATGGAGCTATAACTAAAATGGCTACACAACAAACGGAATACCTACATTGCATAAATTAATTCCTGAGTGACGCAGGCAGTTTCATGGCAGTAGTTGCACCATGCAATTGCTAGAATACGACACATTTGGGCTATTGTGTCACTTTTTAAATTTGGCTTACTGCTTGCCCTGCTCTTGTGCCACATAGTGTGACGCAAGGCCCATGCAGGCCCTTGATAAATATGCCACCCGTTTTGAAAAGTGAGAGCTAAAGTGTGTGAAAGTTAGTCCAGGAGGATTTGTAGTACCACTGTATATAGTTAGGAGCAAAACCTTGGAAATCATTAATAATAGGCAAATGAATAATAGATATGAGGGACTAACTCAAGAGTTATTCTGTAAATTTGCATTGTAGCTGTGAATTGTTGATAGGGGACAAACTGGCAGAGTAACTGACACCACACATTTACAGGAGTCTCATGGAGTGTCCAGGTAATCTTAAGGATGGCAGGTAGGAAAAAAACAGAGAATCAGATGCTTGTGGTGGCATGGCTTTTATCACCACTGGTGTTAGTCAGGAAGCTTGAACTTGAACCTGCTTTTTTAAAGCAAAAACTGGTCCTCCTGTGCATTGAGAGAACTGCACATGCTCTGCAGGTAGTGTCAGTCTGGGGGAATCTGTGATGCTCAGTGACATCAGTTAAGGTATTTCTTCCATCTCACCCAGGTGCCCTCACCCTGGTGCCCTCACAACCTGCAGATGGAAAGAGGGCAAAACCCTAAAGCCTTCTGTCAGTTCCAGGAAGATGCGGCCAAGACCTGATATTCTGCCTATCAACCTTAATCTGCATATTTCCATGTGATATTTCCACGTGACATCTTATAGCCATTGACAACATTTGTATGCATCATTGCTATGAATATTCCTGTATCCTGACAGAATAAATATCTAATTTAAAATACACAAATCTAGGCAATTGTATAATGCCATGCTGCTACTACACATCACACACTTCTTTCCCTCCAGAGGTTCTTATGCATTAGTGATAAATGGTTGTCTGCTACCAATGTCACTGTTGCTGCCACACTCAATACGTCAGTTACCTTCTGCTCTCATTTATCTTGGCAATACCAACAGGGAAGAGCCTTTAGACTTGTCTGTCATCTTCAATAGATCTGATTCACTTTTACTGTTTCTTCCCTTGAATTTTGGCATTTATTTGAAAAAATATTCTCTTTTGTGAACAGCCTTTGTGTAATAGCCTCCAGGTCCATTATTTCATTTTTGAGGATTTTGAGGGCATCGTCTCATATTTTTCCAAAATATTTAAACTGGTTCTTCTTGCTGATTTTAATATTCCTCATACAGATGACACTTCCATGAGCCCTCTTTGTGTTCTGACTAAGGGCCTGATTTAGATATTGGCAGACGAGTTACTCCGTCACAACAGTGACAGATATCCCGTCCACCGAAATCTAAGTTCCATAGGATTTAATGGGATTTAGATTTTGGCAGACGGGATATCCATCACTATTGTGACGGAGTTACTTGTCTACCAATATCTAAATCAGGCCTTAAATCTTGCTCTCTTGCTCTCTTGCCTCCTTCTCTGATTCATATTCAGGGTGGCACACTCGTTTTCCATCAATATTTAGGGGAATATTTACAAGAAAGTGGTGCATCAGTTATGATGTGCCACTTTTCTTGCTCCCCACCATATTTACAATACGGCTCACCATGGCGCACGTCAGCACAATAGCATCCACATTTTTTATGGTATTGTGGTGCATTGGTCCACTAGCACCAAAAAGTATGGCACTAGTCCAGCAATGCGTGGGTCACTTTAATGCCTGCCATGGGCAGGCATTAAAAACGACGGGGAAAATCGAGCAGTGAAATCTCATAAATTTCCCGGTGCCATTTTTCTGGGCGTCCTAACGGGGGAACACCCCCCTTGCATACATTATGCTGGGTGCAGACATAATGTGGTGCAAGGGGTTACAACCACAATGCTTGCATTGCGCGACTTTGTAAATCTGGTATGAGGAAGAGGTTTCTAGGCGTCGTGTTAGCTTAAAAAAAAATTGTTACGGCGTTGCAAGGAGGCGCTAGGGGCTTGTAAATATGCCCCTAAGTGTGTCAACTGTCTTTTCACTTTACTGTCCATCAGCTGACAATTTCCTCATCTCATCTGCATTCTCTTTCCCTTCTCTCCCTGTTACATTTGTATCTTTGTCTTCTACCAATTGCCATTTTAATCTGAGGAACAATTCCCCTGCTCAGCTTTCCTCTGTATCTCTCAATTTCTTACAATCTGCTCATCATTTAGCAGATATCTCTCCTGAACAAGCTTCCTTTCCTTGTCCAGATTCTGTATCCAAATACCTTGACTCTCTTGCAAGCCTTTATGTCTACTCGAAGACCTTTCCAACCCTGGCTTTCCCAAAAGGTATCCTCTCTCTGCTATTCTTTGTGCCACTTTGAGAAGTCATGGTGCAAGTATAATCTGCCTCCCATATTTTGCTTCTTGGCAGCCCATGCAAGAATAGTTTACTGCTTAAATTTGCCAAGCAATTGTTTTGTTAAAAAGTTAATGACTTTTGATGTTTATTACAGATCCTTAATCATCTACTCTCTAGTGCTACCTCTGATATCAGGTTTCAGTGGGGGATCCGAGGTTCTAGAGGCATTAGAACAGCAGTGGGGCACTTTCCTCTAAAGCTTTACTGTAGGACCCTTTGGTGGGTGGAGTTCTATAAATAGCTAGTTGGCCTGGGTCAAAGGATGGACTTCTGGGATATATCAGGAAGAAACAGTCTTTAAATTTCAGGCAGACCCTAAGAAGCTACCTGATAACTCTGCATATTATTGTCTGTTTGAGGTCACTACTTGAGAAGAGTTGGGCATGCCGCTTGCCCCGCTCTCTCTCTCTCTCTCTTTCTCTTTCTCTTTTTCTCTCTTTCTCTCTATTTCGACCACTCCCACGGTCCTCCACTCCATTCTTTGACCCTGTGTGATGTATCCTTGTTGATATGGACATTCATACACCCTGGATAGTGAGGGGGACAGCTGTCACAACTCATTGGATTCAACTCGCAAAACCTGGGTCCTGAGCCCTCACTCCATCTCACATGACCTGCTGGAGAATTTGTAATCTACTTTACCTCTAACATTTCTACATATGCGGTCCTCTTTCTCTTCCACATCTGTTCAGAAACCTGTAGTTGCCTTTATACCACTCCCAGGCTCATCAATGGCCTTTGGTTGTTCTGTCCTCCTTGACTTCTTTGCACTGTTTTCAGTGATCCTGGTTCTTATCCAGATTCCTTGGGTTTTAATGCTACTGTCCTCTGTTGGTTGTCGTCCTATATTTCCATGTGTTCCTTTTCATTTCAGTGCAAAGGTTTGTTTTCTTCACATCATCTGGTTCAATTCAGGATCTCACAGGTTCTGTTTTGGACTCATTTCTTTCTTTCTTTCGTTCTTTCATTCTTTCTTTCTTTCCTTCATCCCTTTGGTCTCTATTATTTCTGCACATAGCCTTAATTCCCTTTCTACAACGCTCA
Source organism: Pleurodeles waltl (assembly GCF_031143425.1). Taxonomy (NCBI): domain Eukaryota; kingdom Metazoa; phylum Chordata; class Amphibia; order Caudata; family Salamandridae; genus Pleurodeles; species Pleurodeles waltl. The sequence continues at coordinate 1,644,773,010 of NC_090445.1, forward strand.
AACTTTCTCTATTTCGGAGGTGTCTGCACGGTTGGTGAACAGTGAGATATCGATGGTTTCACGCTTCCTTAAGCAGAACCCTAATGAGATAGAATTTATTTTATATTGTGCTTACTCCCGCCATTCATTTCCACCTACGGATAGTTTCCTCCTACTGCTATCTGTTCTGTCCTGTCTACTCACAACTTGAGCATTGTGTTTTCTACCTCTCTGGATTTTAACCAAAAAATGCATCCACACTTACCTTCTTAGCATAGACAAACTCATATCAATTGTTCCTTTTTCTTCACTGAAACCTCTTTTGCAAACACCTATTCTGTCCCAGGTTAAGTAGGGTTCATTCACATAAGTTGGCATGCCCAATATCTGATTACTCCGCTCCCCTCAATTCAGAATACCTTTTTACCTATTGCCATCTCTTCCAATTTAGTCCTTAATGTGTGAAAATTCACTGGTGCCTGTTTCAGCTAACTATACATTTTTATTTTTGGTTTACTTCATTTACATATTATTAAAGGTCAAATCCACCTGCTTAGTGTCTGGGTGGACGGTTTCAGACCTTTTCTTGCAGGCTCAAAGTTAACAAATGAGGAAGAGGCCTGCCGGAACCCTTTCGCTCATTCCAGATATAACATAACTGCCCTCTGGACATTAAAAAATGAACGCTGAACCTCATCAGGAGACTGCAGATCCAGAAAGCACACTGGCAAAATAACTTTTTGTTAGCAATGGAAAGAAGGGATTACCTTCAGAATGAACCCCGGACCTGGTCTTAACACAGTCCTATCGTCAAAGACCTTAAGGAAGTTAGCCTTACAAGATAGTTACAAAGAATTCTTCCACCTTCCTAGTGGAAGTAATGGTCACTAGGAAAAATACCTTCAACATCAGGGTCTTAACATCAATTGATTCGATTGGGCTTGAGAGGAGGATGATTCAAAGGCTGTAACACTAGAGGAAGATCTCAGGCTGGACATGCCAAAGGGAGGACAAGAGGGATATTAGAAACCCCTTGAATAACCTCTGTACGAGACCCTCTGAACCCACCAGATTACTCCCAGAAGTCCTAGAGGCCTTTATTGTTGTTCCCTGAATCTTTAGGATCGAAAGACAAAGACCTAGATAAAAACCATCCTGAAGAAATTGTAAAAATCAAGTAAGAGAAACAGAAAGGTAGTAGATTATTTTCCACACACCATTTCCTGAAGAAGCTTCAGTGTCTTGCATAGGAAATTGTAGTGAAAGATTTAATTGAGGCCCGAATGGAAGAGACCATACAGAACAACCCCTGAGACCTCAACCCTGCCTCAATATTCAGGGTGTCGCATTGAGTCGTACCAGAGACTCCTGTTGGAGAGTTGGAGGAACTGTTGGCAGATGCCACTCATGGTCCATATTCATTGCTACCAGAAGATGAAACCAGGATAAGTGGAGTTAGGCTGGAGTTACCACGATCATCTGAGCTCCCTCCTTCCTCACCTGTCCTAGAAACTCTGGATCAAAGGGAAAGGAGGGGAACACATACAGAAGACCCTCTGGCCATGGACAGAACGGAGCATCTATTCCTCCTCATCCTGGAGCAAAATGTGGGTAGCAAAGTATTTTAAGAAGATGCAAACAGATTCATTACCGAACATCCCCACCTCTAACACATCTAATCGTACAATAGGGGAGAGAGACAGAAATCATGGGAGGTTTCAATCTCCCTGCTCAACATGTGTGCGAGGGTATTGAGCAGTCCTAGAGTATAATTCACTCTCAGAGATGTGAGATTGACTTGGCTCCAAGAAATAACCTTGTCTGAGATAGCCATCAGGGACTGACTTGTTGATTCACATTGCCCCCATATTGCTTGTTCTGACTGAAACTGATTTGTTCTGAATCAAACTTCCGAATCAACTTGTTCAGGGAACCAACAACACTGTTGCAGATAATGTTTCCTTGAACCCTCATTCATGCTGACACCTTGGGATGAGTCATTCTTATCAGATCCAAAACATGATACCTGATCTTCAGAACACTGGTGTATGGCAGATAAACTACACTCATATTCATACGAAATCTGGCTTTTATGAAGACCCAATCATTTCCTGGAGTTAACTAAGACTTCTTGCAATTGTCCAGAAATCGATTTTCGGTTAACATCTAAAAGACCTTGCTTATATGCTTATGTGTTCTGTGAACAGAACTGGACAACACAAGGCAATCATGCAGATATGACTACAGACAAATTCTCTAGTGAGGTGAATTGATGACTTGTGCTTGTACAGCCAGTGAAGAAAGGTGCAGGCTAACGCAAGTGTCAAGGGAGATGCTTGCAAGCAGTAAGGCAGTATTACGAGCCTCAAGATTGGCTTTCGTGCGACGTCTGTGACGTCTGTGATGTGTTTAGTGATGCGCACACAATCAGCTGTGTATATGGAGGAGAGCAGCCTAAGGCTTGACTTCCAGTGATGTGCACACAGTTTCTTGTCAGCTTCCAGTGACATACACACTTTGGACCTAGGTTGTGCTGAGCATTTGGAAAGCATCGTAGGGACACATTTATTTGGTCATACGTATGTGTGAGTGACAATACGGTAACTCAGATGACTATCTCAATTTATTCCACCTATTTCTGGTGTGTTTTGTCTGTGCTTTTAATATGAGCAATATATGTAGGAATCCACCACCACCCTTTTTTTAAAGGTCCTAATCAACCAAGTATGAAATGGGAAAAGCAGTTAAGACATTTAAAAAAAACTATCTTTTGGCCATTAATGGTGATGCTTTAAGTCCACAAAGAAAAAGCTTTATTATTATACCTAATGGGCACAGACGCTGAAGAGGATTTCAAGCATTTACCCCATCTACTAACTCCTTAGGGAGTAGAAGCAGGAGACTATGGGCCAGATGTATAAAAAAACCAAATTGCATTTCTTAAATAGCGAATTTTCAGAAATCGCTATTTAAGAAATGCAAAATGGTATGCATGTTTTTTGCGATTCGGTAATACGATTTCTTAAAATTCGCAAATGCTATTACCGAATCGCAAAAAGAGAATCCAACTCCATTTGCACCTATGGGTCTGCTGCAAATGGTTTTGCATTTCCTAAATTGCGAATTCCAGTTAGGAATTTGCAATTTAGGAAATGCAAATCCCAGGGTGCTGGGGGCCTAAGGCCCCCTCTGCTGCACCCCAAAAATAATTATACGGACATGTGAAGCACACACATGCCTTAGGGGCATGTGTGCGCTACATGTCAATTTTAAAAATGCATTTAAAATGCATTTTTAAAATTTGCACATGGTTACCACCAAACTTCTGTTGGTGGTAATTGCATTTCCTAAATCCCAATTCGCATTTAGGAAATGCTTGATACATGTGCTTAAGAAATCGCAAATAAGGATTCCTTATTTGCGATTTCCTATTTAGAGAATCGCAATTTGCGATTCTCTAAATGGGGTCGCAATTTTAAGGAATCGCTATTTTAGCAATTCCTTAAAATTGCACTGCGAATGCCTTTCATACATTCTGAAAGGCATTTTTTCATTCGCAAACGGCCGAATTTTGCGATTCGCACCGTTTGCAAATGCAAAATCGCTTGATACATCTGGCCCTATGAGTGCTTTACAGAGGTCTTAGATACACTTAAGATGAGATTCATAGAACAACCACATATTGTTTTGGAGTGGTTTCATTTCTATACACAACATCAATTGATGGATAAGTCTGTAGATGCATTCGTATCCAGTTTGAGAATTCTTGCAGCAGATTGTGACTTTGGTGCCCAGGTGGGTCCCTATATCAGGGACCAATTGATCATTAGTTGTTCAAATAAGAAAATTCAGGAAAAATTTTTGAGGAAACAGAACCCTACACTACAAGAAGCTATTGAAATTGCCAAAAGTGTAGAATGTTCCAATTTGTCATTCAACACTATTAATGTAGATAGTGTACCTGCAGGTGTAGGTGCACTATCAATGAGAAGTGCTAATACGTCAACCATACCTGAAGGAAAGTGTTTAAACCTGATGTACTTAGTTCATCCATTAATAGCCGGCAGTGTCCTTGATGTGGTTCAAAATCACATTCAGTTCAGTTAAAAAATTGTCCAGCAAAGGGTAAAGAATATTTTAAGTGTAAGAAAAGGGGACATTTTGGGTTTATGTGTCAGAATAAGAACAAGAGAGTCTCCAGTATATTACATGAAACTGGGGAAAGCGTAATGGGAGACAAACCGAGCAGTAAGGTGCTTTGTCAACTGGTGTGCAATACAGTAGATACAAGTGAAATTGACAGTAAACCTTATGTACCTTTGTTGTGTGTAATAAATATCGCTGGGAGGAGTGTTTAAGTTATGGCGGAATTTGGTTTCCTGTACACAATCATTTCTGATTCCTTCTTTTACAAGAATTGGGAAAACAACATTTTGGAACCTAATGATATACATGTGTATGGTTTTAGGGGGGAAGAAATCAAGATGTTAGCATATTTCATCTCTCAGACTGCTTTCAAACACAAAACCATTCTTGGAAAAGTGTATGTGGCTGTTGATTGGTTACAGGTACTTGGGTAGAAACATCAAGGCAATATCATCTTATAGCCCAATGCCAAAGTACAAGTATGTATGGTGGAGAAATTGTTGCTGCTACAGAATGCCAGTGGGAGCAACAGTGAAGATGTGGAGGACATTTTGAATAAGTGTTCAGGAAAGAATTAGAGAAAGTGGAAGGATTTTCTCACAAACTTCAATTGAAGAAGAACTCAGTTCCAACTAAGCATAAACAAAGGAATATACCACTGTCTGTGAGACAGGAGTTGGTTGAAATGTGTAAGAAGTTGTGTGATGAAGGTGTCATTGAGCCGGTCGATGCATCCGAATGGGTTTCTGCTATTTGTTTTTGTTAAGAAACCGAGGAGCTCAAGATGTGCATTGACTTGAGATCTCTTAATAAACAAATTGTGATGAGTATCATCCTCTAACCAGTGCAGGAGTTACTAACAAAATTAGATGGCAGTAATTTTTTACCACCATTGATCTGAGAGCAGCATATCATCAAATAGAGCTGACAGAGGATTCTAGGAATATCACCACATTTATTACTCCTGAAAGAACATTTAGGCATGTTAGAATGTCATTTTGATTGTCATCTACAGCATCAGTGTTTCAGAAGCTGATGAACTGTTTGTTTGGAAGCACTGAGGGGGTGGTGGCGTTTCAGGATGAAATTTTAATATACTCAGAAATGGCTGAAAAACATTGTGAAACTCTGGAAGAAGTTCTTTCAGTTTTGCAAAAGAAGAGAATGACTATTCAATTAGACAGGTGTAAGTTCTTTGCAAAAGTGGTAGAATACTTGGGACATCAGATTAAAGGTACTGGGATTTCTCCTATGAAAGACCTTATGGACTCCATTAAGAACATGAGTGAACCACAGAACAAAGACCAACTCAAAACATTTTTGGGGTTATGTGAATATTAATTCAGGTTTGTGTCCAGCTTCACAGACATAGTACGACCTTTAAGATTATTGTTAAAACAAGGGGTTAGGTTTGAATGAACCCGTGAACATACCCAAGTTGTTAAGTCAATCAATAATGCCATTGTGGAATGCAAACCATTATCTCCATTCTCACAGTCAACTGAAAATATAGTTACAGTTGATGCCAGTGCAACAAAGTTAGGGGCAGTGTTAAGCCAGTTAAAGAGAGGAATTGAGAACCTCATGTTGTGGTGAATTTTGTTAAAGGTTGTTCACTTTGTGCAGATTCAGATACAGTTTTGAAAATGCAGCCCTCAAATTCTTAACATTCTTCTGTGCTTGAGAAACCATTAAAGAAGTTTGCGATTGATGTCTTAGGCCCATATGAAGGGACTTCAAGTGAAAATGTTTACATTCTTGTTGTAACTAGTTACCTTTCTATGTGGGTGGAGGTGAAGTGGGTCTCTCAAGTCGATTCTGGTGTGATTGTTGAAGTGTTGCAAGAGTTGCAAGAGTTATTTAGAAAAGAAGGCTTTCCTAGGTGTATTGTTTCTGACAATGGAACACAGTTCCATTTCCTCATTTCTTAAGAGTGCCAATATTCATCTCATGAGATCGGCATTTTATTCAGCAAATACGAATGGATTTGTTGAGAGGTTCAACAAAACCTGGGTTGAGGGCATACAGTTAGCTCTCAAAGCTCTTATTAATGTTAAGAAGCAGGTAGCAGATTTGATTTGGTTATTTCATTGCTCTCCTCACTGTACTACTAGGTTCTCACCTTTTGTTCTTCTCAAAGGAAGGAAACTCAGACAGGAACGTTCTCTTAGTTGGTTGGGTTCTAATGTGACAATAATTGCTATAAATGTTTTTGACAAAATCCAAGAAATTATTGAAATGAAATCAAAGGAAAAAGTGTGTCAAATTTGGATATGCTAAGTGAGTTCCTTTGAAAGTGGATGAGCAAGTAAAGATTGAGGACCAGATGTATGAAGGTTCGCATTTGCGAAAACCAAATAGCGATTTTGACTGAATCGCTAACTGGGATTCGCAAAATGCGATGTAACAACTCCACCTCCAAATTTTTTCCGCTTTCTTAAAATTCGCAATCACAAATAGCGAGTACCAAATAGCGATTCAGTAAAATAGCGAAACGGTATTTGGAAATTGTAAATTGCAATTCCTGGATTCTGGAGCAGCTTGATGACATCACAACCAGGAAGTGAGTCAGTGCATGCTGTTTCCATAAGCCTGAACCACAGGAGCAGGCAGAGAGACCCAGCACAGCACCAGGGAGGCACTCATGAGAGTCAGCCAGGACCAGAAAACACAATGGCCACTGATGGGAATGGCAAGGACAAAGGAGGGAGAAAAAGAACACTGAAATTCAATGAGCAGGAATTGGAGGTGCTCACAGAAGAGGTGGTCAAGAACCATGACCAGTTATTAGGCAAACACTCACTACAGGTCCCAGAAAGTGAGAAGAGGAAAATGTGGACTGACATCCAGACCAAAATATGCCCAGTGGGTGTTGCACAGCGCTCAATTGAGGAGATACGCAAGCGCTGGTACGACTTACGATCACGTGCGAAAGAGAGGGTAGCGAGCAGGCAGAAGGAAGCAAGGAGCACTGGCGGTGGACCACCCACCCACACACTGTCCACCCCCATGGAAGACATTGTGGAGTCAACACTTCAGCCTGAGGTAAGGGCAGTAATGATTCAAATCAGCATATGTGCTTGTACAAATGCCCCTTGGAAAATTGCAATGGCACTGTGCACATTGATAAGTAGTCCCTGCCACATATTCCATTCAACACAAAAGTGCCTTATGGAAATGGTAGTCCATACCCCAAAAGTGCATATACTATATAAATAGCAACATAGTGTAATTCCAAACAGAAAAATAACACAACAGACAATTAGAGACACTATGCCAGGGCAAATGTTTATCATGAAAGTAACTGTATGATTAAAATGCAAGGAGAACTGCATAAATGATATGCTGTGCATTGTTGTTGCAGATGTTTTGGGCCCTAACGCAGCAGAAAGTGGAAAAGGAGGGAATGACGAAAGTCAGCCACAGTCAGATTCAAACACCAGTGAGTCCATCATACATGCACCAACTAGACGCAGGGCAAGAGTGCTACCCCTCCCTGAGTTTACCCTGGACTCCTATGAATTGCAGAAAGAAGTACCCACACCACCATCAGAGGGTAGGAGCACCCACAGAATGCAGTCCCTGTTCCAGCGTCAGTCTACTCCCTTCAGGAGGCATCCTGAAGAAGGCAGACAGTGCACAGAGTAAGGTGAGGGCCCATCACTCTTCAGTGGCCTTGAGGCATCCATGTTGAAAGTGCAGCACCTGCAATGTAAGCGCAGAATATCAATGCACAGGCAGTTGGTGTCTATCGATCACAACATGGGATCAATGCACAGGCAGTTGGTGTCTCTCAATAACAAAATGTGCAAGCTGCATGAGGGACAGCAAGCTGCAGCAGAACACGTAAGGGAGATGACAAATTCCATTAAGGAACTCTGCACTGTAATGCAGCAGGAGCATGTCACCCACCGTAGGCGGCATCACCAATTAATGGGTAGGTTGGATGGGTTCAGCAGATCTGTCAATCAGCTCACTACCACAACTGCTTTGGTGTTGCAACGTGCTGCGGGCATGCAAGTGGAAATGGCACTTTGTAGTTGCGATGTTGCACGAGGATTGGTGCAAGTCACCAATGTATTGGAGACAATGCAGACAGCCCGGAGTGCTAAAAACAGCGATCATTGTGGTGGGGATAGTGAGGAGCTCTCTAGCCTCAGCAGTGTCACAGCCCCTGTGATGGATCCTAGGAGTCGCAGTTCCAGGCACAGTACTGTCTCTGAACCCTCAACAAGAGATGCCACTGAGCCTACTGAGCATTCAAGTGTAGTGTGTGGACGTAAAAAGTAATGTTGAGAAGTACAGTGGTCTTGCATATCATGTAGCAATGCATTGATACTCTGATGTCAATAGTTTCACACCGTAATTGGTAAATGATTGTGTATTTTGTATACCTATGTCCTATTCACACATATATTACCTGAAGTGAAGGCAATAAATTTAATACCTACAGAAATAAATGAAAGTAGACATGGTATTGTCATTACTTACACAAGAAATAGTTGCGCATAATCTCAACACGTCTTTGCCTGACCTCTGCCGCTCAGGCTCTGTCTGCTGGTTGAAGGGGTGGCAAGGGGTCATCATCCTCATCGGAGTCCATCTCTGTGGGCTCAACTAGTATGCCTCTTGTCATTGTGATGTTGTGCAACATTGCACATGTGGCCACGATCTTGCAGGTGGTTTCTGGACTGTATTGCAGTGCGGCCCCACTCTTGTGCAGGCATCGGAAATGACTCTTCAGCAGGCCGAAGGTCCTCTCAGTGACGCTACGTGTCCTCCTGAGTGCCACATTGTATCTCCATTCACTTGGCATGTCAGGATTGAGATAGGGTGTCAAGATGGAGAACTGCACTGCATATGCACCGTCTCCTACAATGGCAGGAGAGTAAAAGGAGTTTTTGTCATCTGTTACATCACATAGACGTTATGCGACACTGTTTACTGTTACATTACCAAGTAGGTATGCTTTGGCAAACTCCCCAGCAAGAAGTCTTGTGTGTATTCCACTGTGCCTGAAGATGTATGAATCATATGTGCTACCTGGCCACAAGATCAGTTATTATGTTGGAGGCATTGCATATGGCCTGAATGTTCATAGAATGTGTACTCTTCCCATTCCTATATACATACTCTGGCAGATGGTGGACAGATTGCTACATGTGTCCCATTGATGCAGCCAATAACGTGTGGAAATTGGGCCTCCTGGTAGAAATCAAATGTATTTTTTTGCAAATCCTGTGGGGTGTTGGGGAATTTTATGTGGGGATGGATTTTGGTTAATATTGCATTTAGGAATGCATTAAAGAAGCGTGAAAGCGCACTTTAAGATGCACCTCCAGCTGCTGCTATGACCCCTTGATAGCTACCTGAGGCTAAGAGGTGCAGGGATTATGATACCTGCACATGAGTGAGTATAGAATTGGTTCTGTATGTGCCCAGCTGCAGTAGGGGTTGTAAATCAGCTATTAATCCAAGTATTATGGCAGAGTTCAACCTGTACTTGTCAAAAATCTCCTCCTCTGATCAAATGGTGTAATGTGCACTCTAAAAATGCGCTTCTGTCTCCTCCTCCCTCTCCTCAAACCTGCCAGGATTCTGGCAAACTCCTTGCCATGACGTAGAGGGCAGCCATTATGAGAAGGGCTGATGCATTCTGGGCTGATGTATATAGGTTGCACCTGTTCACCACCTGATTTCAATTTGTGGTAAATTGCACATGCAAAAAAGCAATTTTGCGACTAATCTCAATTTGCGAATGCTTGATACATTGAAGTGTGATTCGTTATTTGTGAATTGCAGTTTGCGATTCGATAAATCGAATCGCAATTTAAAGGAATCACTATTTTAACGATTCCTTAATATTGCACTGCAAATGCTTTTCATACATCGTGAAAGGCAATTTTGCATTCGCAAACGGTGGAATTTACTGATTCACACCATTTGCGAATGCAAAAACCTTTGATACATCTGGCCCTAAATTACCTGTCCATGTGCAGAAAGGTCATTCTAAATTTTCTGAGGAGTTTACTATTCAGAAAATCGGTAAGACATCTGCGTTATTGAGGTCCTGGTGGAGTAGTACTGGCAAAAGCTAATGCATCAGTTCATAAAGAATGTTATAGTGGTTCTGAACCAAACTTTGGAAGTGTGTCTGTGAAAATAAAGAGTACCGATGGACTGGAATCTTCACTTAGGTCAAGTGCGATACCTAGGTCAAATGCGATACCCAATGATACAAGCAAGAAAAGTTACAAAGTGTTACCAAAAATAATCGAGAGCTTTGTAATGTATTAATGTTTTTCTCTTGTGTTTTATCCTTTTGTTTGTTATGAGGAAGGAAGATATGTAAAGGTATTAGGTTACATTTTCGAGAAATGCACTCCATTGTATTTTCTATGCATGCGCTCCTTAGTATGCTGTCAGTTACCCTGTATTCCCATAGCTGTGTACTTTCAATGCCTTTGGTCTGTAAACATTTACATTCTATTAGCATTCTGCATTCCTGGAGGTGTTCTAGGTCAGTTGCACTGCCACTTTCCACATGCATAGATGCTCCAAGAGAGTTCTTTCTACAATTACTCTGGTGGAGTCTTCTCTACAACAGACTCCTTCTTGGGAAAATCCCAAGAATCTTGGTTCCAAGGCTTTAAGTTCTTCACAGAAGATGACCAGAAAGGCTTCCCATCCTTAATGGACTTCCTAATAATCCCACGTAGCTGCTCACTGAAGAGCTTCTTCCCCTAAAAAAAAATAATGTTCATGAATGAGGCCTTCTCTAAGAAATTTGCTTTCCAATCCTTGAGGCAATGGTTCCTTCCAGCCATAAGCACTGAGCCAGACACCAGAGATGCAAATTTGATGATGTAAGAGGATACATCTGTCAAAATGTTTTACTGTTGCTCCATGTGTACCAAGATGTCTGAAGCATCTTCACTGTTATGCATTGTCTCTTTAAGAGACTCAATATCCTTCACCAACAACTGCAATGTCAAAGCAGCATAGGAAGCCACCCTCAACATCAAGTTTGCAGCTCCAAAACATTTTTTAAGACCACTTTCCACCTTCTTGTCGACCAAGTCTGATGGAGAGCAATCATCCAGGTTCAAAGATGGTCTCCCAATCAATGGAGCCAAAATAGAATCTACCTTCATAGACTGAGGAAGAATTGACTACACCTCCTCCAGATTATAAGGTCACTGAAGAAATCTTGACATCTGAAACGAATCCAGCTCCTTCCATGCCCTAAAAATAGCTTACTTGGTCTTTGGGTGAAGTGGAAGAGCCCCTGTAGTAGGCTTAGCATATTGGAGAATTACTCCACTGGAGGAGGATCAAAATCTAAATTTCTCCTGATATGGATCAAAATGGCTGCCACCTCCACTCTAGAAATATTCTTGACCCCAGATATTCTCAGCTTTTTAGAAGCTGAATCACTGTCGGAATCCGTGTCCACTTCTTTATCCTTGTTTTTCCCATCTATTTGGCTTTACGAGGATTAGTAGCTAAAGCAGAAGGAGAATTATTTATTTAATCACCTTGCCTTCCTTCCATTTTAACACAAAGCTCAAGGAAGCTCAGAAGCGCATGTCTTACATACTCCCCCGAGGTCTCAAATGCAAGCCATCCTCACTATACACCAATAGCCTTAAGCCACAGAAAAAGGCTTCCTTCAAAAAGGCACCAATATACAATACCACTGCCAGCTTTGGCAAACTTGGGCACTGCCAAAGTCCCCCATCCTCCTCTAAAGCAGGTGTCTCCAAACTTTTCAGTATGAGGGACACATCATATATTTCACAAATATTCGTCAGCCATATTTAACTGGATGAATAACTTTTACTTATCGTTTGTAATCGACATGAAATGATTCAGGACAAAAGAGAAATATGACAATTACAAAGAAACAATGCCATGCTTATACCGAGAAATGACATATAATGAGTAAAAATAAACGTTATCAAATGATCTGACAAAATAATCAATTAATTAACTGTAGATATGAAAAGCAGACTATTCATTTTGCAAAATTAATTTTTAATACTGACAGTTTACAAATTTACACAACAATGAAAAGCTGTCCAATTGTTTGGCCCATAATAAGAAAAATAAACACTCTCAAAGAAAGAACCTCAGTAAAACAAGGCAAAGAAATTGAAAATAAATTTGAGCTATTATTAAAAGTCGAACAAAACTAAATTCAGTCTGCACCTTTCTACACAATTGAGGCAATTGAAGTTTTCTGCAGCATAGATCATCTGCACTAGGAACTTGCATTTTTCAAGGATCTAGCATACACGATATGCTGGTTCAGAATTGACATTAGGGAAGATTCAAGAGGCTCTGTGGCCATCTACAGGCTACCAAAGGATTTCGATTTATATATTTCCCTTTGACCATTTGAATCTGAGACTTTGGAAAACAACAGAAGGCAGGACAAAATCTTGTAGAAGGTGGGACCCGCGATGGCCCGTGGGCTGAAGTTTGGAGACCCGTGCTTTAGAGGCACCAGAGATGGTTCTCTGAATGGTGTGCAGCATCTCCTTGGTGAGAGATGAAGCCACTCGTTTTCCTCCACTGAAGTGAGGACATCACATCAGCCTGTTGTTTAGGGAGACAACAAAGGAAAACAGGAACTAAGGAGGGCGAGGGACTTTATGGTTTTGAGTGTTGGGAGAGGCATGGTGGCCTCAACTAAGAAATGTATCTAAGCAAGAGGAACAAGTGGGTAATGAGCATTATATCAATTTAAATAAAGAAAATAAAACAGATGTAAGGTCAAGATTAAGGCTTCTAATTTTTTAAGGAATCAAAGACAGCTTGAAAAGTCAAAACACTACAGTGTTCATCATAAGTGGTGTGACAAAGGTGCAAAGGGCAGTAAGATAAAAGAAAGCCATAATGGGGATTCAACATACAGCTCAAATTCTAGGCCTTAATGATACTGAATCTACTACACTAAAGTTATCTTCTCCGTTGGTAATCATAACCAATGTGAGCAGGATCTATAATAACGCATCTCTGTGCATAAGGTGCTGTGCAACCCCTGTGGCAATTTTGCCATCAGAATGCATGCCTTCTGTACTGAGCCACCCAGGCTCTGCGCCGACACATAGCATATGCATGCACTGTCTCAGCCGTGCGCGGTGAAGGTAATTAATAAATGGAGATGAACTGCTCGTGGGTCCGTCCCGGAACAGTAACTACCGGGTACATGTGTATAATTTGGCAGCACTTATTCCCACCTTGCTAGGGCCCATCTCACTCACCATAGCACACTGGTGATGAGGATGTAACCTACCAGCAGCTTGTGGAGCTGTTCCCCACTACAAGAGGCTGCAAGAGGCTGTATGCTGCATGTGGCCCCACCAGCTCTTTGCCGCACCTGTACACAAGGGTGACCGCTGATGTTGATGAAAGACAAGGCAGCTTAGCGTGTGCATTGCTCCAGCTGCTGGTTGCTGCATGGGGATTACCACACCATGGAGGTACACCAGCAATGACCCCCTGCAGGCCATGGAGGCGATATTAAAACTCAAACAAAACCAAAGGACTTGAAAAGAGAAACACTAACAAAACAAATGACAGAAAAATAAACATAGTGTGGGCGTCATCACAGGGACAAGACACAGCATAGAGGTGATAGTGCCCCATACTGGTAGTGCGTTTTTGAGACCAGGCTGCATCAGAGACCGAGCCCCGAACATCTGATACAGAGTCACACACTGCACAACATAATGGCAATCAAGTTGTGGTGGTGGTGGACTGAAGACGAAAATGTCTGACGATGCACAGACTGGGGAGCAGATCAAGGGTCACCTGGGGTAGCTATCAGAAACACTGTCAACACCCACTCACCGGTAGGGTCCTTTGCACCCTTTAGTGAGCTGTCAAACCCAGCAATGATGCCCCCAGATAAAAAACCTGGGAAAGGAGTCAGGAGAACTACTTTAGAGCTGCAAGAGAAAAGGACAGTGGGGTCACGAGATCCATACTGTTGCACTTTTGGGAGGATGAACTGTACACAAAGTTTCAACACCTCCCTAATATGGGGGACATCAATGACAATTGCCCAGCCATAATTGCCCTGAATGCGCACTTTGCCCACAACCTAAACCAGCTCATCAATGAGAGGGGGAATCTATGGACAATTTCTATGCCCACCTGTGTGCCTTAGCCAGCACAAGTGCAGGTGCAGATCGGACAACCTCGGAGGACTCATTCTCTGGCAAACCGAGATCAAACTCGAAGACATGCTTATCCTAGCCCTAAAGCTATCCAGTGCCACAGCAGACGATATGGAGCTGGTGCTGAACAAAGAAGAAGGGCAGGCTGTAAGCCCAAGAACACAAATGAACAAGGCAAAGGAAGGAGATGGCATCCACAGCTGACTGCCACTACTGCCACGACCGAAGACAAGACTGGAGTACAACCCATCCTTCAGAAACTGTGGTCTGGAATACCACTCAACTGAGACATGCCAAGTGCTTGGGCACACATGCTCAGCATTCAACCGACCCAACCACTTTGCAAAGGTTTGCAGGAGCAGTGAGCGGAGAAGCTGAGCTTGACGGAGGAGAACACAGATGAAAGCAATATGCAATCTAATATGGAGGAACAAGGTCACAATGGGGATAACAAGGGTAGTTGGTGGCGGGTGGATGAGGTGGCAGAGGATGACCCAGAGGAGGAAGAAGTACTCCTCATATCGTACGTGGCCCCAGGGAGCAAAGGCTGCTACCCTCAGCTGCTCCGCAGAGTGACAATCACAGGCAGAGTTGTGCCGGCCCTCATACACACTGGAGTACCGTGCAATGTAATGACATATCAACAATACCTTCTAATGAGTCCCAGGCCACCTATCAGACCATCATGGACCAAAATCTATGGACATGGAGGCAAAGAACAGTTCCCTGAAGTGGAGGCCATGTATGTGACTGTACAGCACAGACAGAGAGAAATCTGCACGATATTCCATGTGACGACTGATGGGAAAGGGACACTGATAGGATGTTACATGGCCGAAGACCTGGGCCTAGTCTTCTTCACCAAAGAAGTCAAAGAACTACAGGTTGACCAGATATTGGAACAATTCCCGGAATTATTCCATGGGCTCGGCCGCAGAAAAGGGGCCGACGTCAAGCTACACATAGACAAGACAATACAGCCCACAGCCCTACAACGCCAACAAGTACCATTCTATCTAATGTAGACTGAACCGGACAAACTCGAATGCATGGATGTCATTGAAAAAGTCACAGGACAGATGCCTTGGGTGTTGCCTCACAAAATCGGAAAAGCCAAAACAGCCTGGGGCTATTCACTTGTATATCCACATGAGGCTGCCAAATTGAGCTATCAAAAGAGAGATCCACCCTCACAATGGACGACGTTATCATTGATTTGAATAGCGTCAAGTAGATCTTTAAACTGGACTTGAATGTGGGGTACCACCACTTAGTGCTCTATCCCGTCACTCATTATATCACAACATTTTCAACGCACCTGGAGCTTAGTATGTACAAGAGACTGAACTTCGGGATCTCTTGAGCCGGCAAACTCCATCAGAGAGACACTGTATGGACTTGAAGGAGTCCTAAACATTAGTGATGACATTCTGATATACTCAGCTACACAAACTGCTCATCACAAATGCCTCATAGTCACTCTAGGAAGAAAAATGCCAGCGGCCGGACCCTATTCAAATAAAAATGTTCTTCCTTTGAATTGAAAACTGAGTTCTTTGGATTTTTTCATCTCGAGGAATGGACTACATGTCGATCCCAGAAAGTCTGCCACAATCAAAGACGCCCATGACCCTAGGAACGCCACGGAGATTCCAGTTTGTTAGGCATAGCAACCTACTGTGGTTGATATTTATCAAACCTGGCCACTTTGTTGGAGTTGTTCAGAGTGCTCACAAAGGCTGGAACAAAGATGTTATGGGGGCCTCAGGAACAAGAAGCCCCAGATAAAATCAAGGACGCTCTCTTGGCCGATGCCACAATGGCATATTTTGATCTTGACAAGGCCACTGAGCTGATGGAAGATTCAAGCCAGGTAGGCCGGGGAGCACTTTTGACTCATGAGCAAGAACCAAGAGTGTGGGCACTGCTGGCATTTACCAGCCAGGCCTTTATGGCTGCAGAAGTGTGCTAAGTGCAAGTTGAAAGGAAGACTTTGACCATCAAGTGGGCCAGTCACCACTTCCACCGGTACATCTATGGCAGAGAATTTGAGGTGAACGCAGACCACAAACCACTAGTGAGTCTGTTCGTGGGCATGGCCCGCATCCACCCCCAGGATCAAACGGTAGGCAATGCAACGGCTGTCCTATCGCTTGCAGGAAGTGTACAGGCCAGGGCCTGATGGCCTGGTGGATTTCCTTGTTCGCCACCCCCTGACCTGGTGTTAGGACAAGACGATGGCAGGGAAAGAAAACAGGAGTTTGCACATATGCTGACATCAACTGCATTCCCCAAGGCCTTGACCTCATAAAACAAACGACAAGCCACCCAATATGACATTAGCCTTCAGAAAGTTATAGAGGCCATCAACAACAATGCATGGAAACTATTCCTCCAGGATGTGGAACAGTGGCACCCTGAAGAGAAATCCTGCCTCTCGCACCTGTGGAGGGTCCAAGATAAACTGAGCTCCTTGGCGGAGGGCATTGGAATGATGCATCATTATTCTGAAAGAACTGGAGAACTAGGCAATTGACCTGGCACATGAGAGTCATGGAGGAGTAGAGAAGACCAAGGTGAGGATAACAGGAAAGGTGTGGTTACCAGGCCTTGATGCAAGTGTAGAGGAAGAGGTACAGCTATGTCAAACATGCCACACATTTGCTCCTGTGTCCAAAGAGGAACCTTCCGCAGCCACATGGAAAAATATAAGTCTAGATTTAGGACGTTTCCCAGACAGGAGGCCAGTCATGGTCATGACTGAGGATCGATCCAAGTACCCAGTGGTGGAGATAGTGGCCACCACAGCATTTACACATGTCAAACTACTCTTAGTGAAAGAATTTGAAGCCTATGGCATACCGGACACAATACGTTCTGACAATCAGCCCCACCTCCAAGGAAACAAGTTCAAGGACTATCTGGTGGCCGTTGGAATCCAACATCAGAGGATGACACTTCAGTGGCTACAGGCAATGAGCACAGTGGAAAGGTTCATGAGGACTCTAAACAAGACCCTATATGTGACAGTGGATCAGAACACCGACTATGAATGGGAAGTACTTTGCTTCCTCCGCGCCTATCAAACACTCCTCACTGCACGACATGATGCACCCCCCAACAGTTGATGTTTAGTCAAGGACAGCATTCCATCTGGTCCTGGCTGGAGACCAGAAACATATGATGAATGAGGAAATCAAGCAAGGTGGCAGAGGATGAACGAGGGAGCTGGCCAAGTCTGTCATGTAGCCAAAAGAACATCAAAGTAGGATACTGGGTACTGGTTAGAGACAGCCACCCAAGTGGAAGTTTTGTAACCTGTTTGATAGTGGAGTGTGGACAGTAATCAGGGTGAACGGCACCATGATCCCGGCCCGAGGGTCCAAGAGGTAACACAAGGAACGTCTCCTGGTTCCAACTGACAGCATTCCCGGACCAAGGGGAGCAAACTCAGGAAAATGACTCAAAAGTAGAGAGGTGCACCCTACACAAGATGAGCTGAGTGGTATCTCAGTGAGAGGTTAAGTCACACCACAATCTAGGCCCACCAGTGATGGGCATATCCGAACTCCAGAGGCAAGGCAGGAGGAGGAGGTGAAGAGTTCCACAGTCCCGTCGAGTGGGCCAGGCCATAGGTATGAGCTGTGGTCCAACTCCACACCCAGTCAGAGGCAACAGGACTTTGCGTGTACCTAGGTGAGAGACGCTTTTGCCATCTAACATTGGATAAGATGTACTGAGCCACTCAGGATCTGCACCAATGCACAACGTATGCACACACTGTCTCGGCCGGGCGAGGGTGAGGTAATAAATAAATGGAGACAAACCCCTCGAGGTTCATTCCGCGTACATGTGTGTTATTTGTCAGGGTCTATTCCTGTCCTGCTTGAGCCCGTCTTAGATGCGAGCACGGCCCACTTGCCAGAGCTCACCATCTACACTCTGGTATGATCAATAAATGTGCATCCAAGAATGCACTTCACTGTGAGCATTACACACTTGGCCTTCTAGGATTTAGCAGCAGGGCACATGTCAACGGTACACGCGAGTACATGGCGTCCACCCACTATTTTCACAAGGTGGACGCCATCCACCCTGCCAAGTAGTTGTGCCACACTCTAATATGCTGTAGTCACCCCGGTGTAATGTTTAAACACTGCAATACATTCAGCAGCACTTGCAAGCTGTCTACTTTCCTTCTGAGCAGCAATGCAAGAGCCAGTGAGGGCTTCGTTTATGTAATTCAAATTTTAGCGGGGCCAAAACAAAGGCCACAGTTATGTGGCCATCAGGCCTCCTTTTGTTCTCGTTGGAGCTATTTGGAACCTTATACCCACCTCTGAATGCAATGGAGTGGAAACAAAGGCACAGAACTTGTCACATCACAGGCACTTGAGAGGCATGATTGTGACTTTGGTCAGTTACTGGATTTAAGAGATATGCATGCACAGTAAGAATGCCAGATGTGCTGGTCTGTTCTTGTATTTGCACAAGTAGCAATTTAAATATCACTATTTTGTTTTATTTCTTTTATAGTACTACTTATCCCAATGGAGGGTGTCGGAACACTTTACATCACTTGTACACATTATACATTTACAATAAATTATATGTGTATATCTATGTAGAGGATGTGTTACATAGGATAGTGAGGGTTACAAAGCGTAGGAGTCACATGTCCATAGCTCACTGTGCTATAATAGAAGGATTACAATTTATGAACTGCAAGTAACAAAAGAATCTTCATGTTAAAAGCAGTAGCCCAGTTACCTACACTACATAAAATAAAGATCTGTCATGATGTGCTTTGCAGGAGACACGTTAACCCTCTATGCTACTTTGATTCAAAACTAGGACTAGGCACGACACACATCTCTCCAGCAAATGTGTTAATCACCAGTTACCTTACCAATATTATAACCCCCTGAGATTGACAGGGAATACAAAACTCTCTGCAGCAGGTGCCTTAACCCCACAAGACTTTTGTAAAATGCAGCCTTTGCAGCCAATTAAGCAGAACAGATGTATTTCCAAGTTCCTCCTTGTGTCAATTTCATTTTGGTGGAGATTTTAAAAAATAAATGTTGAAATTGAGGTCCAGATTTTGCCTCAGTGTTGAGTCACTCCCATTTCTGCTGCTTGGCTCATTTGCCCTAGAGAATTGAAGGCCTTTGGTAGCGATGCCCCTGAGTGATGGGTCACTGTAGCTTTGTTAATCTACGTCTATCACCACAGACAAGAACTTGAGAGTTCTTTCTCTTGCTGTTGCAACTTTGGACCTCAATATTTATTGGTCGCTGCTTTCTCTGATCACTTATGACAGGTTTTATGTTTAGATATATTTCAATGAGATGATTTGCATCAATGTGTGTTCAATTGCTGCAGATGCTTGTATTATGAATCATCAGATCTGGTTTTAGCAACAATTTTTTTTTTTTTTTTGAGTGAGTGAGTGAGTTTTTTCTCTTTTTATGTTTGTTCAATTGCTGTACACTCCTTGAGATGTTTGCACCATCAATTATTGGAATTATTAGATGGTTTTAACAAGTGTTTTTAAGCTTACCCATATTTATATATATGTGTGTCTTCTGCAATACTCAACATTTTTGAAAATCTGATTTTATATTTCGAAATGTCTATAAAATTGAATTGAATACTGTCCAACTTGGTTAGTCCTGCCACTTCATTTTTTTAGTACTTGTGCCCTGGTTAGCAGCATGGTAAAGAATTAAAGTGGAGAGCCCATGTTCCAAAAATACACCATATTTGTAGACGAGGTGGCATTTCCTGGCCCCAACCCTTCGAAGAGCAACAACAGACATTATGCCTCAGACCACTGTGGCTCCAGACCACCCGGGCAAAACCACGCTTTGAAAACTCTGTTGCACCAAGCGTAACCGGTGTGTCTGCTCTCCCTTCGCCGCAGACAGGCTATTTCATAGCCCAACAGTGCCCCAGGCACAACCAGAATGCGTCTTACACCTACTCCACGTATAAACACTTGCCCTTTAGCCACTGAGTCGCCCCAGTTTGTCTTCTATTCCCCGCCAAAACAGGGCGAGAGGGTGGTGTCAAAGAAGTTTATTTTCTTTTCTTTTTTTTTTCTTTGTATTTCTCGGGATGGTTCGCATATGTTTGGCACCTGCTCAGTAATTGCAAAGGCACAAGGCCGGCAGCTGGCCTATTCCCGAATGCTTTAATGCTTAATCTCTCCAAAACAGTCGAGAGGTCTCCGGTATCGTATCCAAGACCAACTCTCCGGTACAGGGAGTCCAGTCTTTGAAACGCTCATGTTTTGTGTGGCAGGGATTCCGTGAGGTGCACCACTTGCCATGGCACAAGCGAGATCCCCCTGCAAGGTGGATCACGGTGGAGAGGGCATTTCTCGGAATAAAGCGATCAGTTGCGGCTTTCGCTGCTCCAGGCTGAAGCGAAAAACAACCACCTATGGTGGTCTGACTGCCTCCAGTTCTTTTTCTGCACGGTTCGGATTCTGTACCTCTTTCCTGCAGTCCTGCAGTTTTTCAGCATATTCTGCTGTATGCAACGCAGCCACAGGAGACTGCTTTGTGGCATAGATCTGACATAGACTTAAAAAATGTTTTCTTTGTATAGGATTTGAGCAGAAACGCGAGTTCCTTATAAGTGGTTGGTACCAGTCAAGATTCCTGATAATGCATTAGGAGTGTGCAACGTTTGTTTTCGTGCACCATTCATGACTTTCCATGAAACAATTTCAAGCTTTGATAAATTACAAACTTTTCCAAAATTTGCATGGAAATTAGGATAATTTATTTTGTAAACGGTGTGAGTTTGCTGTCATCCCTGAAAACTGCATGTTAGTGGAGTGTGCTGGTTGTGAAGGGGGTCAGGGACAGTGTTAACATGAAAGTTTGTGCAGTAACGTGTCCCTAGATACAAGATTCCAAACAACATTTCAAAATAAAGTCAACAAAAGACTAATTCAAAAAGGGAGTTCAAGATCAGAAAATGTAGAAAAACCATACCGGTTTATTATAATTTAAAAGGGAAATACAAAAATTAGAAAAATGCAGATGCAGTATTGACCTACTAGAATCAATCAAAATACATGGATTTCAATTGGCATGAAGGATCTCAAATGTAGAACAAAGTAATATTACATAAAAAATCTGGGAAATAGACTAAGGGCCTGCTTTACAGTTTGCCAGACAGAATAACTACCATGGCTTAGTACTTTACCCTTGCAATAGATCAGGTGCTCTATGCACCATATTTAGAGACATCTCCTGGTCCAGGGACATCTTTTGCATTTTGAAGAACCAGAATTAGGGTGGTTCTTGTAAATGCAATGAATGTTTGATGGATGGCTCCATCTCATGACCTCAAACTTTCAACTTTTTTTTTAACTTAAAAAACAAAAAAAATCCCAGGGCAAGAGTTTTTTTTTTTAATAAAAAAAATCAATTGCCCCCTCACCATGGGAGTTTTCTTCCATTGCGCAGGGGGCATTTTGTTTTGCAGTTTGCAGTTTTCACAGGGTCAGTGGCAGGCAGTGAAAACTGCCTGTATGTTCACCAACTCTTAGTAGGGCAGGCAAATACATGGCCAAACCCCGACGTCCTTTCTGCACCAGACCTTTGCAGGTGTATGTAGGCAGCAGAGACAGAGTAGAAGGCACACCCAACTATAAATGAGGCAGATGGATAAATGCTTTGGCGGGCCAGGTAATCTGTTGCTACTGTGACTGAGTACATTCTCTGCTAAAGTTTAAATCAGACATGTGTGGTTCTTCTTGGCCACTCCAGGGGGCTCCCATCATCACCACCCATGCGTCAACTGTACATATAGGCAATGCCTCTGGAATATTTTGGGAACGTCCCAAGCATAATATATATGCTTTAGCCATCCCTTTTTTTTGGGTCATAGGCATACAAAACCACCCTGTGCCCAAAGAAGTGTGCCTCAGATTGCCCTTGACCTCTCCGGGCTGAATAACCACGTGGGGTGCCTCACTGTCCCCCCTCCAAGGTGCTCCCCTACTCTCTCCCCCCTAAACATGCTCCTTGCTCCTTACCAACATCCCAAGGTGCTCCTTGCTTGTAGGCTGGCATTAGTCCGCTCTCACCTCACTCACCACTGTAGCCACAACTCTGTAGAGTTGTGGGGGCATTGACATGGGCTGGTGGAGTCCACCACTACTCTGTCCAGCTCTCCTCATCCTCCTCATCCACGTCCTCCTCTGAAATGTCCAGTCCTTGCTCTGCTTTCCCTATGTCTTGGGACCCTCTTGCTGTCAAGCCTTTCACTTCCAGTATCTCCATGTTGTCCTCAGGATTCACAACCGTGTCAACGTACCCGTCATCCTCCTCCAAGTTGGAGTTCTTCCTGCTCTCCGAGATGACCTGCTGGTCCATCGTCCTTTTCTTCACCTTGGCTCCTCCCGGTTGCCTTGCAAGAGGGAATCCGTCATCAGTTTCCATGTTTTTTTCTTTTGTGGCGCTAACCCCTCCCTTCTCCTAACGTGGTGTTTGTTTTGTGTTTTTTACAGGTGCTGTCGGCATACGTCGGAGACCTCCTTAGGAGTTGCTGCTGCTGTACCAGGTAAATGGTCCGGCCGGAACTGTGGGTCATCACATCCCCCCTTCTTTACTTTCTTCCTTGGAAGAATTTTTTCATGAGGGTATCAGGAGAGGAAATCTGTATTGGTTTGCTCCCTTCCTTTCCTATGATATGTTTTACTTGGAAAGGTTGAGGGTCAAAAAACCAGTGATACTTGGGCATTATTTTCTGTGTTCTATGACAGTGGTTCCCAACCTTTTGACTTTTGTGAATCCCCACTTATCATTACTGAAACCTGGGGACCCCCACTGAATTATTATTAGAATTCGGGGACCCCCCAACTAAGTCATTACTGAAAGCTGAGGACCTAATCTGTTAATACTATTTAATTTTCTAAGCAGTCGCGAACTCCCTGAGGAGTCTTCGCGGACCACCAAGGATCCCCGGACCACAGGTTGGGAACCACTGTTCTATGACATAAATTCTAATGGGGCATAGTCGGTTTACAGATCAAACTCCTGCCCTTTGAGATAATATCAGAGAGTCTCAATAGCCAATTTGACTGCCAGTCACTCCATCTCAACTATGGCATAATTGCATTTCCTAGGGAAGAGTTAACGTCTGATGTAAATTACAGGTTTCTCAACCCTGTCTTCATTTTCTTGGGAGAGCACAGCCCCAACCTGCCCCCTGAAACATTGGTTTGTAAGATAAGTTCCTTATGGTAGTCAGGAGTATGTGGAACGGGTTCTGCCGTCAGGATGTTGTGTCACATTTCAAAAGCGTTCAACATGTTAGGTGACAGATCTTTCAACTGTTTGTCAGGTTTTCTGTTATTTTTCAACAGAACAGTCAATGGTGCAGCCCAGTAGAAGTGTTTGGGAAAGGGTATCTGTAGAATGCCTGTCACCTTCTCTGTTTGGGATTGAAGGAGTCCCTTTCCCAGCAAGTAACCCAAATACTTCACATATTGGCAGCTAATGGTTCTTTGTAGGGTTACCCTTAAGCCCCACTTGCCATAAAGCCTGTATGACGGCCTGTAGGTGTCCCACCTTGCTGTCCCATGTAGGGCTGTAAATGATTATGGACCTCATTACGGTATCCACGGTGGCAGTCGGACCGCCGCACTCCTGGTGGTCCGACATCCAGATTACAACCCTGGCAGTCAGATCGCCAGGAGACTACCGCCAAGATCATGGATCCCGGAGGGGTGGCAGCAGTCGGAGTCGTGGTCAGCCATGGCAGTGCAGAGTTCAGCACCGCAGTGCTGATCATAAGGCCCCTTTCAGCCAGTCTTTTTATGGCCTGTTCCCCCCCATGAAAATACTGGTGGAAAGGCAGTGCTTGGGGCCACATGGGGGCCCCTGCACTGCCCACAACTAAGTTGTGGGCAGTGCAGGTTCCTCTCTGCCAGCACCCTTGGAATGTGCACTGTCTGCTATGCAGACAGTGCACATTCCGAGGGTGCTGGGAGCCCCCTCTGTGCGACAGCATTGACCTTGGCTCCATGAGGAGTCGAGGCCAATGCTGCCACACTGTTTCCACTAGGCTGACCAGCGGAAACCTCCTAATATGGAGGTTTCTGCCAGTCAGTCCAGTGGAAACATTGTAATCAGGCCGGGGGGGGGAGACAGCCAGCTCCGTGATGGTCTCCTTCTCATGGGGCTTGTGGGCTGACGGTTGGCCCGCCAGTCTCTTAATGAGGCCTTATGTCATCTATGTAAGTGGCTCCATAGGCTCAGTGGGACCTTAGTATCATATTCATCATCCTTTGGAACATGGCTGGGGCCCTATGCAATCTAAAGGGTAAGACAGTGAAGTGATATAACCCACCGAGGTGGAGGAGTCAGTTTTCTCCTCATCCCTTGGGTTCAGGGGTATCTACCAGTATCCTTTACATAAGTCTAAAGTGCTAATATACTTGGCTTGTCCAAGTCTTTCAATCATTTTGTCGATACATGGAAGCAGACAAGTATCAAACTCCTAGATTTTAGTGACTTTTTAGAAGTTTATGCAGAAAAGGTAGTACCATCCAGCTTCGGTAATAGTACAATGGGTGAATTCCACTTGCTCATAGACGGTTCTATTACTCCCATTAATAACATCTTCTCTACTTCCTCTTCCAAGGCATTAGACAGGGCTTTGTGTATTCTATAGGGTTTGAGTCACACTTGTTTTCCCTGTTCTGTGACAATAGAATGCTGGATTATCTGAGTTCACTCGAGAGTTGCAGAAAATATGCCTGGATACAACTCTAGCTATTTCCCCAATCCCTGTCTCCTCCCAGGGTCCAGCTCTGAATCTATGCATTGTAGGTCCTGCCCACTGAAATCTTGCCTTTACATACGGAGAACTGGAAGAGGCCTTTCCCATCTTTTGAACAGATTCACATGTTGTATCTGTAATTTTTTCTTTACAGCATTAATCTCTAATTTGTAGGTTACCGGGGTCACTTGTTCTATGCCCCTAAATGGGCCCTACCAGTGGCTCGACATCTGGTGATCAGAAGTAGGCAATAACAGTAGGATATAGACTTCCACCACAAAAGTCTGAAGCTTGCCTTTTTTGTCATATTGTTCCTTCTGAGTAAGTTGACCCTTATCTACGTGTTTTCTCATTTGCTCACATATTTAATTTAAACATGTTTTCAAGGAGCTAACATATTCAAGGAGAGGTTTGAAAACATTTTTCTCCTGTTCCCAGATCTCTAAAGTCATATCTAGTAATGAGTGGGTTTCTGCCGAAACAGCAACTCAATATGTGAAAACCCGGTGATACTCTGTTCTGTACAATGGATGGCAAACAAGGCCACCAACATTTGTTCTCATTTCCTTATTTCTAACTCGAGGAGTCTTTTGAGGGTATATTTCACAATAGCATTGTATTGTTCGATTATCCTGTCAGTCTGGGGATGTAAGCAGCAGTCCTTATCTGATATATCCCCAATTGTTCACACATCTGCTTCATAAGCTTAGAGGTGAAGGCAGTCCCATGATCAGTAAGTATTTCCCAAAGCAACCCCACTCTCAAGAATATCTCAAACATGGCATTCGCTATCTGTGTGGTGTTGGGTTGTCGAAGGGGTACCGCTTCTGGATATTGGGGTGCATAGGTTACCGTGAGTAGTCCAAACCTATATCCCCTTCGGGATGGAATAAGGGGTCCTGTAATGTTCATTCTAACCCATGAGAAGGGTTCATATATGATATGGAGTGGCTATAAAGAGCCCTTAGAGGTTGATATTCTCTATTTTTCTGGCAAACAACACACTCTCAACAATATTTTTGTTACCTGTCCATAAATATTGGCCCAATAACACTTCTCTAAAATACCTTTCTCTGTCATTTCAGGTCTGAAATTCCCCTAACAAATGAGTGTGTGCTAGGAAAAGGACTTTATCCCTAAAGGGCTCCGATCCAAGTAACTGTACTGGATATGTCTTTCCCCCCTTTTGATATAACAACCCTTCCTACTTGAAAAACTGAGGGCGTACTGCTTGGAGATCTTCCTCTTCTTTGTCTCTATTCCAGGCCCCACGGAAGAGAGGGTCTTCTCTCTGTGCAGCTTTGAAATTCTTATTCGACTCCAAGATCCTCTCCTCTTTACAAGCAGGCAAGGATCTCTGCGTTCCATGTTTCTCCGCCCTTCTCTGTTTCTTGCTTTTTATGGGTTTGGGGGAGGCCACTTGCCATCTTCTACTCTCGAAAATGGGACTTCCTCCCACCAAGAGTTCCCTTCTGTCCAGGAGTCTTTAACATGTGATTCTAGTTTGGGATAGTCTGTCCATACGATGGGGTTCAGGTAGTTTGGGGATCAATCTAATCTGAAGAGATACCAGCTTCTCTCCTGTATTGTATATCTACTTTCACTACCAGATATAACTTCTTGTCTCCATTAACACATTGGATAGACACTATGCCTGTTTGTTCAGGTGGTTTTCTGTGGAGGAGCTGGGGTCTCGTCATGCTCTGCTAACATCTAATAGAGCCAGCACTGGATTTCCATTCACCTTCAAAAAGCAATGATAAGGTGTTTGGGGTTCTGGATTAGCCAACAACATGGGTTTAGATAATCCAATCTTCATTGATTTTACTTTCTGAGGGCAGTACCAGGTTTGTGGCCCATTCCCCCACAAGTAAAGCATTGATAAGATGGGGTGACATGTATTTGGGCTATACCTACGGTCAGGGGTTTGGCGTCAGCCTTTCCTTGTCCTACAAGTCTCAAGGGTTTTTCAGGGCCAGACCCCCTTCCCCAAAACCCCCATAATTTCGATCTCCTATGGGTACCTGAGCCCGATTGTATGCGCCTGCTATTTCCACTGCAGTTTCCAAAATAGTTGTTTTACCCAGGGTGGCTACACCCACTGAGTGACCACTTCCGGTGGGCAGAGGTCACATCCCTACACCTTTTTGGCTATTTTCCTTCCATCTAAGATGGAGGAAAATTAAATGCAGTGTCCACCTCAGATGCAACACCATGGTGGTGGTGCAAGCGAGTTAGGGCCATTTCCCTGTCCTAATTTTAAATTTCCCACCATTGGGGGTTTGCAACAGGGCGGTCCTCTGCTGCTAACAGAAGGCCTGGAGGTCGAGTTTCAAAGGCAGTAGGCCCTTTGAAGCTTGCCACCAGGACAGTGCACATTCCTGAGGTAGGTGGCGTAAGCATCTCCACTCAGGAAGGGCTTTGTCTGTAACCCAGCCAGAAGAATTTCTCACCCCAAGGTTGCAGATTGGCTGTCTCGAGATGGCAGGCTGGTTAGAACCAGTCAGGAACCATGCCAGGGAAGTTACCTTTTGCAGGGGGCACCTTTAAGGTGACCCCTAGGTACAATTATTTATAAATCCAATACTGGTACCAGTTTGGATTTATCATTCTGAGTTGTTTAATTCCAAACAATCCATGGCTCAGAGTGGCTAATATGTAAGTGTGAAACTTGTGTAGACCAGTGTTCAGCACATGTATTAAAATGGCTACTCTGTCCACTCTGTATGCCTAAGGTTCTGTAAGGACATAGTGGGGGCATATTTCTCATGCAGCTATCCCCTCACATACAGTATGCACCCTGCCTTAGGGCTGGAAGGCCTGCCAGAGAGGTGACTTACCTATATTGTATGGAGTGTGTTGTTGGCAGGGCACACAGGCAGTATGCCATGTCGAGTTTACTTTTTAGGTTTGCATCAGGGCACTCAGCCTGCAATGGTAGTGCTGGGTGTAATGGAATGCATGACCCTAGAGAGTGGCACAATCAGTGCTTCTGCCCTAGGGTCCTATCTTTAGTACCCCATGCCATGGGTGCCTAAATACCATTTACTAGGGACTTATAGTGGTAGGTAAAGGGGTCTCCAATTGTGCCAGGTATCACAACAGTTTTAGGAAAAGAGCTCTGCCTCAGGGAACCTGATTAGCAGGGGACCTGGGCACTACAATTTCTCGGCTACATCATACATGAGGCAAAAAGTGGGTGGCTAACCATGTCAAAAAGAGGTCTCTCCTCACACCCGAGTTGCTCTACAAGACGGAGTCTTTTATCAATTTCCATGGTTTTTCTTTTGCGGTGCAAGCCCCTCCCCTCGCTCTGTGTTTGGTTTTTTCTTAGGTGCACGTTGTAGTCTGTTGGAGACCTTCGTGGGAGCTCCCACCGTTGTAACAGGTAGGTGGGTTGGACGGGACCGGGGTCATCACACTATATAACCATTTGAAGAATAGGTAATCATAACAACTGCAATGAAAGCATGGTGTAAGTACTGTTATGACAAATCACAACTAATATTTTTGTCACATAACCCTACTACCTTAACACTAACTCAATATATGAATATTGATTTGACTCTTCTGACTTAATGTCACCCGGAGGTGTCAAAAGAAATGAATGATATAAACAACAGAACACAGTTGTGAATGAGTGTAGTGCAGCATGCAAGCAGGATGAGCCTGTGAAAAGTATTGAAGGGCATCCTCCAGCAAGTTCTTGAAGAGCAATATGCCATGCTAAGTATTCAGTGCACATCTTTCTTCATATAGTGTCAATAGAGAAATATAAACAGAGAAGGAACATCATGATGTGGCATTCATTTTTAAGCAAAGATGGCGTTAAGGCCTAACTGCAGCTTAGTTTTAGTCTAAGCCAGAAAACATATTAAAACACATTTTAATGATTTAATTTCAATTGAAATGGAAATAGCTTTTGGCAGTGCTCACTTGTGAATTCAAACAGAAAGTAACTAATATTAACGGACATTTATAGTTAATTGTGGAAAAACTTCCCCAGCACTAACTGAAACATGTAAACTGACAGTGAAAAAAGAATGCATACTTATCCCACTTTTGCTGGGTTTGATGAGAGAGAAAATTATCTCGCAATGTGGTGAAAATACTCCCACAAATCTCAACAAACCTTTGTTGTGGTTGAAGGGGAACTTACATCAGGAACTTATGCAAATTTAACAGATTGCAACTATTAGGAAGTGAGAAAAAGATCGACGGCAAAAAAACATGGAACACACCTAGATTATTTGTTACTGCACGAGATACCCATGGGCAATGGTACTGGAACAATTTTCGGAGCGTAGGTAATGTGCCATGCCCATTCAGGAGAGTGATATTTAGCCAGTGGTGCATTTTGCAGCACCTTTTTGCAAATATATAACTAAAGCATGGTAATGTAATTTACAGACACCATATTTTCAGTTAAAATGGCCACTAAATGTGCGCAGATGTGGAACTTTACTGATAACACTTTACAGTGGACAAATGATAATGTGCGGAAATCAGGATTCAATTAATATTTATAATTTGTGTATCATCACGTAAAAGTGTTTTTATTTGTTTGAATCTTATTAAAATATTTGTTTCCATCACACTTGTGTGTTAGAAAAAAAGTAGCATTGAACAGCCATTTTGTTCACACTCAGCAAGATTGTCACATAGTTCACATTACAAAAACCTCTCACTTTGCAGTCAGACAAAGCAAAGAAATCCCAACCTCCATGATTAAAGAATAAGCAATAATTTGTTAGCAGACAGAGGGCCTCATTACGAGGCTGGCACACCGCCCGCTGGCCCACCAGCCCTTCTGGGAGGAGACCACCGCAGAGCTGGCGGGCTCTCCCCATGGCCCTATTATGATGATTCAACTGGGCTGACCGGCAGGAACCTCCATATTAGGAGGTTTCCGACGGTCATCCGAGTGGAAACAGTGCAGCGACATTGGCCTCGGCTCCTCATGGAGGGGGCCCCCAGCACCCTCAGGATGCACACAATCTGCTGTGGCAAACAGTTCACATTCCGAAGGTGCTAGATAGGGGGGACAGTGCAGGAGCCATCCTATGGCCCCGTCATGGCCTTTCTGCCAGCCTTTTCGCGGTGGGGACCCTGCCATGAAAAGGCTGGCGGAAAGGGCACTCATGATCAGCATGGCGGTGCTGAACTCAGCACCGCCTTGGCTGACCACTCTGGTGGTGGAGGCGGTCCCCTGTCGGCACCACCACTGGCTGTAATCTGGAGGTCGGACCACCAGGAGTGTGTCGGTCCAACCGCCACCGTGGGTTTGGCAGTCCAAGGGACTGCCAAAGTTCTAATGAGGGCCGGAGTCTGTCATTTGACCTCAATGACAAGGTAAGAGGCATCTTATTTGCTGCTTCACCTTCTGAACTCCAGCATGGTCATTGTATGGGTGCTGCATCCCTAGTTCCAGTGCCTATTCTCGTGGGATTTAAAATTGTACTTCCTAGAAGTATAGACTGCTTCAAGATACCCTGTCCTCTCTACTTCTGATAGATAGCATCATTAAATGTAGGCAGTTGGATCCAAGTGTTCTAATTATTTGGCCGCACAAGAAGATCGAATCAGGCAGCCACAATTTCAGAATGTGGCACAGGGTCTTTTGTTATGAAAAAAAAATCTGAGGTCATGTAAGTGAGCACAATCTGACATCCAGGCCTTTGTGGGTGGATCCTCGAAGGGGCCACCTTGATTTAAAAAAAAAAAAAAAAAAAGTGTGATATTGTCACAGATCCGAATTGGCACTTGTGGTCTGTGGTACCTATCCAGAAATCACAGACCCTCGCATGCTTTTGACAAAAGACCAGGCCTTGTAACTAATCTAAACTACAAATGTTCATAAACAGGGCATTTGGCTGCCCACAGCGGATTGCGGACCACCTCACTGCACAGGCAGAAGGTTGTGTAGAGTCCGGGCTGAGAATAAAGTGTCTAAAAAAAACCACATAGAATTTCTCTAAAAAATAGAAACTGAGTTATGGTTTTGGCTAAGAAAGGATTGCAGGTTCCAGGACACCTCAAAATGGTGGTTGAATGGGCGACTGAAAAGCATGCTTTCTGAATTAAATGTTACTTTCATGCCAACTTTGGTGTAAATCTGATCAATTGATTTTGCTATTGAGGAGAAGAAAATTTCCTATAGGAATTAAAAGCTTTGATAAATAAAGTTTGTGAAAGTAAAGAAAAAATCAGAATGAATTTCAATAACAGAAAATAATTCAGCCTGTATCAAAACACACTTTCACTTATGGACAAAAGGCAAATTTTTTGCACCATTGACATGGGAACAAAGGGTGAAACCTAAGCCTACGTGCACTTTAACAGCCACTGCGTGCAATTGAATAATTTTCAGAAAAATTTACACACAGCATAGTGACACTCTCTTTCAGCCATCGACCTTTCCATTTCATATCAGCTACATGAAGCCTTTACCAGACTCAACATGAATAATAAAAGCTGTAGGGGCTACACTTTTATACCAGGCAGAGCATTATTAAAGTGGCATCAATATGGTTTACAGAGTCACCATTTGTTAGGTCTAAGGTACACAAGGATTTCTATGCATTCTTGTGTGAGTATGGCTATGCAGAACACTTTGGGGGTCATTCCAACCCTGGCGGTCGGTGTTAAAGCGGCGGCCGAACCGCAAACAGGCTGGTGGGAAAAAAATTTGAATTCCGACCCTGGCGGAAACCGCCAACAGCGACCGCCACATCAACACACCGCCCGCCACGGCAGTACAAACAAACAGCGCAGCGGTCACCGCCAACAGACAGGTGGGAGATAATATACCGCCCACTGTATCACAACTTACCAATCCGCCACCTTTTCCGGGGCGGAAGCCCAGACGATAAAAACATGGCGGAAACAGCCATTTTGAAGGGAAAACGCTCACATCCATACAGCCCACGAGGAATCAGGACAGCATGGAACCCGAACTCCACATACTCCCAGCGATAGTGTTCCTGCTCCTCTACCAGGTGCACGAACGCCGGCGCAGAAGACAACGGTGAGTACTGCACCTACGACACAGGGGAGGGGAAATTATTACGGGTACACACATACGCGACACACCCACCCTCACCCTCAACCACTACAACACACACATCAATGCATAGCAACACATCAGAGTGACACCCCCCAAACTCCCCGGAAGAATGCAAATACAAAAGGAAATGATTCTAAACATTGGAATATATTGTATTACTGCCAAAAAATATATATATACACATCAAAAACTCTTATATACATAAATGTACAAGTCCGAGCATTGTAGCAGGCATTGTTCGTGGACCACTGGGCCCAAATCACATGGGCAAAGCCCACACAGGATACCTGACTCCAACGGAGAGAACACTGCAGGGGCATCAGATAGCAAAACTATAGGCACCTCAGGGGGAAGGGAAGGGGGGGCACCTCAGCCAGATGAGTGCATGATGCCAGATCCACGAGGGGCCTCCATGCCCACTGTTCAATCCTGGGGAGTGCAAAGCCACAGTCTCACAAGTCCAGACAGTGGGTGGGGTGCCCACTGTTCAATCCTGGGGAGTGCAAAGCCACAGTCTCACAAGTCCAGACAGTGGGTGGGCTGCCCACTGTTCAATCCTGGGGAGTGCAAAGCCACAGTCTCACAAGTCCAGACAGTGGGTGGGCTGCCCACTGTTACATCCTGGGGAGTGCAAAGCCACAGTCTCACAAGTGGATAACAGTCTCCACTGGTTCTGGAGGGGGCCTGGTGCCCAGAGTGCTTCGTGCAGCCCTGCCCGACACAGATGCGGGCCAGCCCCTGCCGCTCATGGGCCAGCGGTACTTGAGATGAAGGGCCCAGTGCAGCGGTGCTTGAGACGGCGGTGCCCAGTGCAGCGGTACTTGAGATGAAGGGCCCAGTGCAGCGGTACTTGAGATGAAGGGCCCAGTGCAGCGGTACTTGAGATGAAGGGCCCAGTGCAGCGGTGCTTGAGATGAAGGGCCCAGTGCAGCGGTGCTTGAGACGGCGGTGCCTAGTGCAGCGGTACTTGAGATGAAGGGCCCAGTGCAGCGGTGCTTGAGACGGCGGTGCCCAGTGCAGCTGTGCTTGAGACGGCGGTGCCCAGTGCAGCGGTACTTGAGATGAAGGGCCCAGTGCAGCGGTGCTTGAGACGGCGGTGCCCGGTGCAGCGGTGCTTGAGACGGCGGTGCCCAGTGCAGCGGTGCTTGAGATGAAGGGCCCAGTGCAGCGGTACTTGAGATGAAGGGCCCAGTGCAGCGGTGCTTGAGACGGCGGTGCCCAGTGCAGCGGTGCTTGAGATGAAGGGCCCAGTGCAGCGGTGCTTGAGACGGCGGTGCCCAGTGCAGCGGTACTTGAGATGAAGGGCCCAGTGCAGCGGTGCTTGAGACGGCGGTGCCCAGTGCAGCGGTGCTTGAGATGAAGGGCCCAGTGCAGCGGTGCTTGAGACGGCGGTGCCCAGTGCAGCGGTGCTTGAGACGGCGGTGCCCAGTGCAGCGTTACTTGAGATGAAGGGCCCAGTGCAGCGGTGCTTGAGACGGCGGTGCCCAGTGCAGCGGTACTTGAGATGAAGGGCCCAGTGCAGCGGTACTTGAGACGGAGGTGCCCAGTGCAGCGGTGCTTGAGACGGCGGTGCCCAGTGCAGCGGTACTTGAGATGAAGGGCCCAGTGCAGCGGTACTTGAGATGAAGGGCCCAGTTCAGCGGATCTGGCCATGGCGGGGAGGTCATTTGCCACCTGTCCTGTGGCTGGCGGGGCCCTCCTGCCCATCTGTCCTGTGGCTGGCGGGGCCCTCCTGGGCAGCTGTGCCGGGCCTGTTGGTGGCCTCCTGCCCACCTGGGATGGGGCTGGCGGGCCCTCCTGGCCAGCTGGGCTGATGGCGGTGTTGTCGGGCGTGCTGCCCTTCCCAGCCTTCCCTGATCGCCTGTGGCCCTTCCCCACCTTGGGCGGTGTGCCAGCTGTCTCCACACTTCCTGCCGGAGCCATGGTATGGGTTTTAGTCCCTGGTGTTTTCACCCTCTTGTGCCGGCCACTGCCTATCTTGGGATGTTTCTCCGGGGGTGGGCTGCCCGTGCCTTGGCTTCGTACCGAACTGGCTGCCCTGGAGGGTGGGGCACTCCACAGTCCATGGCAGACTGTGATGACAGGGGCTGGTTTTGTCGTGGCTGAGGTGCTGACTGTAGTCCTTTGACATGGACGGGGTGGGGGAGTTGGGGGAAAGAGGTTGAGTTTGGACAGGAAAAGCTTTTTAGGAGCAGTGGGATGGGTAGGTGTAGTGGGTATGGGAGTGGAGGAAGAGGTTGTGGTTGTAGGAGTTGTAAGTTTGGTGTCTTTGGGTGCAGGTGCTTGGGCTGGAGGCTGTCGTGAGGTGGATGGCTGTTGGGTGGGTGACTGCCTGCGTTTGTGTATCTTGGAAGAGGGGGTCACAGACACACTTGGAGAGGACACAGGGGACGTGTAAATGGCAGTGGGGGTGGTGACTGCACGTGTGCGAGGGGTTCTGGTGTGTGTGCTGCTGAGGGACGTAGTGGCTGAAGATGTTGTGCATGCAGGTGTGAGTGGAGATGTGACAGGGAGGGAGGAGGGAGACGAGGAGGAGGGGGACACAGTGGAGGCAGTGGGTGTTGGTATGTCTGTATGTGGATGTTGCTTGTGTGAATGCCTGTGTGATGTGTGGTGCTTATGTCTGGCTGAGCTTCCCTTGGGTGTTGAGGTGTGTGCAGGCTGGTCTGATGGTGTGTCTGGGATAGGCAGAGGTACAGGTGATAGGGTATGGGTGGAGGAAGTTGGAGGGGGGAGGCTAGAGACAGGGACAATGGCTGCCATCAGTGCTGAGGCCAGAGTCTGGAACGATTGCTGAAGGGCAGCCTGACCAGAATGAATGCCCTCCAGGTATGCATTACTCTGGTGCACCTCCCTTTCTACACCCTGGATGGCATTCAAAATGGTAGACTGCCCAACAGTGAGCGTCCTCAGGAGGTCAATGACCTCCTCACTGAGGGCAGCAGGGGTGACTGGGGCAGGGCCTGAGGTGCCTGGGGCGAAGGAGATGCCCACCTTCCTGGGTGAGCGGGCACGGGGCAAACGCTGAGGGGCTGCTGGGAGGGCGGTGCTGGTGTGGTGGGTGGCGGCTGTACCTGTTGTTGAGGGGGGCACAGATGTTGCCGCCACCACAAGGGAGCTCCATTCAGAGGACGAGTCGGTGTCACTGATGTCTGCCCGAGTCCCCGCTGTGGAGCTCCCCTCGCCCTCTGTCCCACTGGTGAATTCGGAGTCCATTGCATGGCCCTCCATGGCCATGTGGGATGCAGCTCCCTCTTGCTCCGATGCCACTTCTCCTCCGCCTGATGATGCTAATGCACATCTGAACAGGAAGACCACAAAAAAGGGGGGGGGGAGAAAATAAAGACATGTTGAGTGCATGCATTGGCGACACCGTTGGCGGACAGGACAGACACAGAAGCCCCCTGCACTACGCCGCGCACTTGGGGTCGACTACTCAATCCGTGGGACATGGCCTACAAGCCTATGGACGACATCTGCACACATAGATGACACAGGGCCATGAATAGCTGTACTAGGCACCCTACAGAGGTGGGGGGCGGGGGCACAGGGCCATGCCTTACGGAGGGGCCTAGCCTACAGAAATCGCCTTGGCCTAGGGATACCCACAGCCCTCCTCCCCCACCCAGACCCCTCCACCGCACGCAAAGTCAGCAGAATGAGAGTGTACTCACCCCCTTGTGTCTGCTGTGATGTCCTCACGCGCCCATCCAAAGCGGGGTAGGCCAGCGCCAGGATCCAGGACATCAGGGGGGTCAAAGTCCGACTGGCACCCCTCCCACGTTGGGAGGCCATCCCCAGCTGAGCCTTCGCCGTCTTCCTGCTCCAGCGGCGGATGTCCTCCCATCTCTTCCGGCAGTGGGTGCCCCGTCTGTGGTGGACCCCCAGGGTCCGGACGTCCTTTGCGATGGCACGCCAAATATCGATCTTCTGGTGAGCGCTGATCTATGTGAAATGTACAGGGGGAGAAAAATAGTCATCACCTTCTGCATATTCAATGTGAGTGGCCCCCATCCCTACCCTTGCCATGTGGCACATGCTCTCACCGTCGTTTGATGCATGCCTCAATTGCTCCCCTCCCCACCATCTTTCATCCACCCCACTCAACACAGGCATTGCCCATAAAGCATGCTCCCAGTGTACTTCCCTGTTGGTCTGGAGGACCGTAGAGTAGCGCGTACTGGGGGAGGACCCCATCCACAAGTTTCTTCAACTCCTGAGCTGTGAAGGCAGGGGCCCTTTCCCCAGTCGCATGAGCCATTGTCTCTTCCAGACCGAGGTCACAGCAGCACTTGCAGTGTAGGTCCTCTCCTGTCGAAGATCAGGTATCGAGTGATTAAGCAGATAGAAAATGGCGGTCACGCCCGCGGCGGAGCATACCGCGGCGGTGCGTACCGCGACCGCCGGCGCACATCGTCATTAGCTCATGAGACCCATAGGGTTCAATGTTAACCAATGCTGCTTTGCGGCGCGGTCTTCGACCGCCTACCGCCACTGTGTGCCACGCCAGCGCATTTACCTCACATCCCATTGTCGCACTTCACAGGTCAGGCAGCCGCCATTTCAGGGGCCCACATGGCTTACTTTTTACTGCATCACACATACCTAGGCCTTGCATCAACCCTCATACAAACCATTCAATGGAGTGAGAATCGTGTTATGTGCAAGCTGTGGTTACGTACCTGTGGGTTGATTGACTCTGTGCTCGCTGTTGTCCTTCATAGGCACCGTCCGCTGGGACATGCGAGGAGATGGCGGAATCTTCCGGTGTACAGACCGCTGGTGGACCTGTCGACAATGGAGGAAAGACATGTCATACTGACATACAGGCTTGACCGAGCCACTATTCATGAACTGTGTGCCCAGCTGGAGCCAGACCTGATGTCACCAATCCGCCAAACCACAGGGATCCCCCCTCTAGTGCAGGTGCTGTCAGTGCTCCATTTCCTTGCAAGTGGGTCATTTCAAACAACAGTGGCCATATCATCAGGGATGTCCCAGCCTATGTTTTCCAAGGTGTTGTCCAGAGTGTTGTCTGCCCTGCTGAAACACATGCACAGCTACATCGTTTTCCCTGAGGTGGGGGATTTGCCTACAGTGAAGGGTGATATCTATGCCCTTGGACATATCCCCAACATCACAGGTGCCATTGATGGGACCCATGTGGCTTTGGTTCCCCCCCACAGGAGTGAACAGGTGTACAGAAACAGGAAGAGTTATCATTCGATTAATGCGCAGATGGTATGTTTGGCAGACCAGTACATCTCCCATGTTAATGCCAAGTTCCCTGGCTCAGTGCATGACGCGTACATCATGCGGAATAGCAGCATCCCTTACGTCATGGGTCAACTCCAGAGGCAACGTGTGTGGCTAATTGGTGACTCTGGTTACCCCAACCTGTCATGACTACTGACCCCAGTGAGGAATCCCAGGACAAGGGCAGAGGAACGCTACAATGAGGCCCATGGGAGAACTAGGAGGGTGATCGAGCGGACCTTCGGCCTCCTGAAGGCCAAGTTCCGCTGCCTCCATATGACAGGTGGATCCCTATTCTACTCACCAAAGAAGGTGTGCCAGATCATCGTGGCCTGCTGTATGCTTCACAACCTGGCTTTGCGACGACAGGTGCCTTTTCTGCAGGAGGATGGTCCAGATGGTGGTGTTGTAGCAGCTGTGGAGCCTGTGGAGAGTGAAGACGAGGAAGCCGAAGAAGACGACATAGACAACAGGAACACAGTAATACAACAGTATTTCCAATGACACACAGGTAAGAATGCACACCGGCATATTACATATACTTAAACACTACTACCTCTCTACTGTCTGTCCTTTTCCCCCAGTGTATGGTAACTGAGTTGTGACTTTCCCTTCCGATTTCAGAGATGTGGGCCCCACTGCGTGACATCTGCTTTGTTTCCCCATGGACTACAGCTGTGTGACATTGGTATGTTGGCATCACAATGTAAATAAGCATTTTGGCACGGTAATGTCTAATACATTTGTTCAAAATCACAGCCAGACTCCTGATTGTTTTGTGCAATAACTGTGTTTATTACAGTGCTCTATATTGGTGGGTGGTTGCAAATCGGTGAGGGGGGATGGTGGAGGATTGTCCATGGCAGAGTCCAGACTATTTGTATCACAGGTGCATTGTCCAAATGCCTGTGGAAAGTGGAGCAGGGGCAGTTTAAGGATGGACAGGGTGACTATGTGGGACAGTGGGATGACAATCAGGGAGGTATCCTTTCCTGGCGGGGGTCTTGGCATCTTACTCTGTCTTCTTCCTGGATCTCAGGGCCCGCTTGCGGGGTGGTTCTCCTTCTGCAGGGGGTGGGGTGCTGGTGGCCTGTTTGTCCTGTGGCGGGGCCTCCTGTCCACTAGCACCAGCAGAGGTGGTAGGCAGTTCTTGGTCCATGCTAGTGTCAGGGGCCCTTTGTGGTGCCACAGTGTCCCGCAATGTGGTGACTACCAGATTAAGAGCCGCTACAATGGTGCCTAGGGCGGAACTGATGGTTCGTAGTTCCTCCCTAAACCCCAAATACTGTTCCTCCTGCAGGAGCTGGATCTCCTGAAACCTGGCCAGTACCGTCGCCTTTGTTTCCTGGGAATGATGATAGGCTCCCATGATGGAGGAGAATGCCTCGTGGAGAGTGGGTTCCCTGGGCCTGTCCCCCCCCTGTCGCACAGCAGCCCTCCCTGTTCCCCTGTTTCCCTGGGCCTCTGTCCCCTGGACCGTGTGCCCACTACCACTGCCCCCAGGTCCCTGTTGTTGTTGGGCTGGTGGGTTAACCTGGGTGCCCTGTAGTGGTGGACACACCGCTGATTGACGTGTCCTGGGGACAGAGGTATGGGCCCGCTGGGTGGGTGCTGTGCTGGTGTTCCCAGAGGGGGAAGGTCTGCTGTGGCCTGTGGCTGTCTGAGGGGAACTGACTGTCCCGAGGTCCCCGATGGGCCGGGCTGGTCATCTAGATCCAGGTCGACAGAGGTGCTGTCATCACTGTGGGACTCTTCTGGGGGTGGAGTGGACATTTGTGGACCCTCCTGCGCGGTGACGTGGCGTTCGGGTCCTGCAGGGGTATAAAGGGATGGTTATTGCATCTGTGTGTGCCATAGCGTGCAATGGGTGGGTGCCCGTGTACCCCAGTGCTTGCATTCCTGTGTGGGGGCTTTTGTGACGGTGGTTTGGGGGGGGATGGGGATGTGCAGTGGGCATGCTTTGGTGATGGGTGTCCATGCTTTGTGGTCGCATGCAGGGCTTGGGGTTGGGATGGGTGGGTTGTGATGGTGAGACATTTGCAAGGAGTAGGTGTGATGGGGGTGAGGGTGTGGGTGGGGGTATGAGTTGGCATGCTGGTGGGGGGGAGTAAGTAGTGAAGATGAGACTTACCAGAGTCCATTCCTCCAGATACTCGTGCGAGACCCTCAGGATGCAGGATCGCCAAGACCTGCTCCTCCCATGTTGTAAATTCTGGGGGAGGAGGTGGTGGACCGCCGCCAGTCCGCTGAACCGCGATGTTGTGCCTGGATACCATTGAACGCACTTTCCCCTGTAGGTTGTTCCACCGCTTCCTGATGTCGTCCCTATTTCTTGGGTGCTGTCCCACAGCGTTGACCCTTTCGACTATTCTGCTCCATAGCTCCATCTTCCTGGCAATGGAGGTGTGCTGCACCTGTGTTCCGAAGAGCTGTGGCTCTACCCGTACGATTTCCTCCACCATGACCCTGAGTTCATCCTCAGAAAACCTGGGGTGTCTTTGCGGTGCCATGGGGTGGTGTGGGTGATGTGTGGGGTGGATTGTGTGGTGCTAAGTGTGGTTATGTGTATTGGTGTGTTGTGTGAAGTGCGTGGTAAAATTGCTGGGTGAATGTAATATGCACGTCTGGGTGCTCGGATATCTATTTCTCTGTGCGTGGTACCGATTTCTAGGAGTGGAGGTTTGTGGGTGATGTGGGTGTGTGTTTTATATTTAATTGGGTGTGTGGGAGTGGTGTGTGTATGTGTATCAGGTGTGTGTATTTGGAATTGTCCAATGTGGCTGTGTTTTGTAAGAGTGTGTGTATTTTGAGCGCGGCGGTGTGTACCGCCAATGGAATACCGCGGTTGAAAGACCGCCGCGTGGATTCGTGTGTCGTGATAGTGTGGGCGTATTTCTGTTGGCGTGACGGTGGAGGTTTGGTCATCGCCAGTTTCTCTCTGGCCTTTGGTGTGGCGGACTTTTGTGGATGTCTGTATTTTGGCGGTTTGCCTGTTGTGGGTCAGAATGATCGTGGCTGTTTACCGCGGCGGGATGTTGGCGGTCTTCTGACAGCAGTAATCGGCTTTTACCGCCAAGGTTGGAATGACCACCTTTGTTTTCCATTGTTAAACATTAGCAGCTTTTAGATGAGAATCACTTAGAGTCATGACAGATATGGGGCTCCACATGGCTTAGTTCTGGAAGTAAGTGCTGTTTACATGGCCTACAGGATAAAGTTATGACCTAACTCAGTGTGTTAATCGCTCAAAACTGTACAGATTCATATGCTTAGCTTACAGAGACAATGACATATTGTGAGAAAGTGTGCAACTCAATAAGAGACAGTGGAGCATACTTATGAGCCCCTTGCACCACCTTGCGCAACATTATAATCATTTTTTTATACTCATGTGGTGTTAGGTTGACAAAAACGCTGCGCCATATTTACAAAGTGGTGCAATGCATGCATTGCATCACTTTGTAAACCCTTGTGCCACATTATGCCTGCGCCAGGCTTAATGTATGCAAGGGGGCGTTCTGGTGTTAAGAGGCCCGGAAAAATGGTGCAGTGGAATCTATGAGATGCAACTGTGCTATTTTTAACGTCATTTTTAATGACTGCCTAAGGCAGGCATTAAAATGATGCTTCCATTGTTTTCAATGGGCCTCCTTTCACTTTTCAGGATATGCGTCAAAGTTTTTTGTGCTAATCCTGCATAGCGCCAAACTAGCATGACATTTTTTTTACACTAGCTCCCTAACATTCCCCGTTGTGCACGTATCTTAAATATGGTGCACATGTGGTGGCTTTAGGGGGGGCACAATGGGGCTCAAGAAAAGCGCATCAAGACATGACACGCAACTTTTCATATTTCTGGCCCAGTGTGTCTCACTTGGTAGTACTTTCAGGTGAGACACTATAGGTGCTAAAAAAGGATGCCCTGCCTGACCTGTAGCGTTGATGGTCCTGGTGAGTAATGGCTGACCCCTCTGTTTTACAGTTGTAGGTAATATATTGAAATGAACATTTTAGTTATGCACAGCTTGGAGGCTTCTTTCACTGTTGGCTACCAGCCAATCAGACCTGATGATCTTTGTGAAACTTGTAGGCAGTACTGTTCTAGAGTACCCTGCAGCATGACTCATCAGCTACTGCATCATCCAACATTACGGCCCGGATATCATAAAAGTTGCACAGCACTGCACCATAATCTGAGCCCTACAATGTATGAATGACAAAAAAATGGGTCACAATTATCACACCCCCTGCCCCTTTCATAATAAGAGCTTTAGTGCTTTAGCACGCGGTGTCCTGCAAGACAATTGTAATTGAGGTATATCCTTCAGCATGAAGTTCAATGTGATGACAAGTGCACAACTGTAACAAATGGTATTGAGCAAATTTATAGAATTAGCCTGCTCTACCTGGTAATATCAGATGATATTCCGGTTGTCCATTGTTTGCACCTGGTTTTATTTGCTGTAGGATTTCATGCAAAGCCAGGTTGTGCTCTGCTAGTGATTCTGATCCTATGTGGAATTCTAAGGGTATCTGCCTTGTCCTGACCCCTTTAGTCAACCTTTCTGTACACATCAAGTGTTGGTGCTCCATGACATACGCTGATTATGATGTTGTGGTCATGTCAGCTTTTGGCACAAAAATCCTTTTGTGCATGAAAACTAATCGAAGTTGTCAATAGGTCTGCTTTGCGCCTCCACAAAATGTTACCAGCTCTAGGCCTAAGTGTCTGCATCTCTTGAGAGATATCAAAGGCCAGAGTTATGAATGGGTTGCATCGCTTTTGCACCACACTACGGGGTGCAAGCATGGCTCAACCCTTAAGTGCAATTTAACAAGCCATGCACAGCCACCTTGCATTACTCTGAGAGGCTTCAAAAATCCAGAGTAATGCAAAGCAGCATCAATTGCTGCACTGCTTTACTCTGCCCCAGGGAGGCATTCCATGGGTGGTGTGTGGGTGTTTCCTTGCAACACGCATTGATTTTGACGCATTCCCTGATTTACCATGAGTGGTAGACCTGGGAATGTGCCAGAACTGCTACGCCTCCCCAGGTGATGCGTAACCGTGAGAAGTATGTTTATTTCTCCTCGTTCTTTTTATTTTTCTATGTGTGTTGTGTTCTGCAGTAGTGGATTGTATTTGTGCATGGTGCAAGGGTGCCTGCATTGGTGCTAGGCAGCACATTGTGTGCCAGTGCTGGGAAAAGCAGGAAAGCATTATATTATATTAAATATGGCACTTTCCTGTCCTTTGCCTGTCATGCAGAGCAGCAAGGTGGCTTGCTGCAGTGCGTCATATATTGATAAATTTGCCCCCAAGTCTCAAACAATACCATACCTGAGCCAATGGCTACATGCAGTTTGAGAAAGCTCTTGCTGAGTCTATACAACTTTAAAATCCCACTAAGTAGGAATGGAAAAGGCAATGAATACTTAATTCATAATATGCAATATATCATGGAAGGGAATACATTTTGTAGGGGATATTGGAATCTTTGTAGAAGCACATTGCAGCCTTGACTCAGTGAAAGATGAGCACTCATGTTCTAATCAAAGCTGTGTGATTTTTGAGCTTAGGAGCGCCTACGTATCTTGAAAATTGGCAGAAGTGCCTTTTTGGGGATCCTAAAGCATTTTGGTGTGCTAAACCCCATGTGTATGTTTTAAACATTGTTCTAAAGTTCTTTCCAATCATCTGGCTACTGTAACATTTGAAATCACGAATCTTAGTAGGACTCCATGGTTGGGACAGATTTATCCTTCTTAAGATCTACACGTCACATGAATGTAATAGGGTTTGAGACGTCTCAGTCAAAAGGTTTAAAATGGTGCTAAGCTAAGGGTTTTTCCACTGTTACGTTTGTGAACAGAGTTGTTCGTCGCATTAAAATGCAGGATTACTTGTCGAAATGCAAGTTCTTTATGCACAAGACATGAAATTAGCCTTCCATCAGCTTAATATGGCAACTGGAAACAAGCTTTTGGTGCCATTGTAAAGAAGTGCTTAAAGGGGTTGAAAATTCAATAACATGCTCTAGGCAAACATATGCGGACATCATGTAATCCTGTCCCTGTTTGGTACACATGTTTCCAACTAAAAAAATAAAAAAAATAACTTCCTCTTATCAGAAAAGTAATTTAAGAGCTGATTACAAATATGTCACAGATCAAAAGATGAATGGTAAAATCACATTGCTTTAGAAATATTTGGAAAACTGTATTGTATTGAGTGTTTGCTGGTAAAACTGGATAGAAGCTTCATTAGATTAAATGCTCTTAAATTGAGACATTCATCATTGAGGATAATTTCCAGCCAGTAGCAGTCAAGAGTCCATACTTGAAAATCATTGAAGGAGATGGTTGGAGTCAATGCAGTTTTTAAGTATTAGGATCTATAAACGAGGAAACAAAGGGTAAAACGAAGACCTGTTGAGACTATAGTGTGAAGAAAAGAGAATATGAGCAAATTATTGAGACAGCAAAGCCTGCAATGAAAAGGAGTTAATTGTTGGGCTCCTTCATGATGTTTCTTTCATATTGTAAGACTATTAGTCTGAGCCCTCAACCCATTTCAATGCAAGTTCCCTTACACAATTTCATGTGACCACGGGAGGAGACGAAAATTCGAATCAGGGTGAATAACTCATCGCCAAG
Organism: Pleurodeles waltl; assembly: GCF_031143425.1. NCBI lineage: Eukaryota > Metazoa > Chordata > Amphibia > Caudata > Salamandridae > Pleurodeles > Pleurodeles waltl. Next base: position 1,644,817,107 of record NC_090445.1, read on the forward strand.
AATTTGAAATTACTATTAGTATTAGAATGGAAGACGTTCATGTCGATAATATTGATGTTTCAGCCATTTTATATTTGTGGAAATATTACTTCCTGCAGTTCAAAAAAGAAGAGTGGTGAGAAACTGTTTTGTTGGATGAAGGGGTGAAACCATATTCAAGCAAAGTAGTCAGACTTAACTTAGAATCAATGTGCAAAGTATTTATGCTGCACTTTAAACAGTAATAAAGTTAAAACACAACACAATAAAAATCCCACAAGACTAAAATGACAAAAATACAATAAGTAGAACTGGAAATATGTAATTTCAACGATTTCAGTGAAAATAGTACCTAGAAGCACAAAGCACAAACTATGGTTATTAGGTTGCGCTGGACTGGGATAAAGCCGCAAATTCAGGCCAACCGTGATACAGGGACTAAGTTAGGCCTTCCTGAACAAAGTACCTTAAGTCCGGGCTGCGGAGCATTGTGAGGTCCGGCATCAAGGAGGCATCACGCAGCAATGAGTGCAAGTCCTGTGTCGAGGATGTTTCATACAGCGGCTGTTCCAAAGAACTGTGGGACTTGGATGCAAGGGCCTGCATTGAGGAGGCATCATGCAGTAGTGGTTCTGAGGAGCTGCACAGACCTGCATCAGGGATGTGTCTTCCTGCAGCTGTCCCAATGCGAGTATGCGAGGTGATGTGTTGCAATGCATCAGCTCTACCCTAGAGACCACAAACGGGACAGAAGAGCAGCTCCAGGCCAACTTCCAATGGTCCAGGACTGGGGTGGCAGGACTCACAGCAGGCAGGGCCCAGGTGCTGGGTTCAAGGTTATTGGAACCTCTTCTGTCACTGAGGTTCTGATCAGGACACCCAACTAGCCTTTGGAGTCACTGTTGGCGTCCTGTGTTCAGGATGCAGGTCCGATGCTTTTCTCTCCAGCAGCAGGGCAGAGGGGCATCAGGGCAGCAGAGTAGCAGTCTTCCACAGGCCCAGAGGTGTACAGACGAGTTAGGTCTGAGGGTCCAGTATTTATAATTGGTGCCAGCTTTGAAGTAGGAGAAGGTTCTGGAGGTTTCCACACCCAGAGAATTTCCTGTCTCTGCCCTGGCCCCAGCTTCTCTTGTGACACAAAAAACTAGCGGCAACCCTTTATGAGCATGCTCAAGTAGAGTCTTTGTGGTATGTTAAGTATGGTAGGCAACAACTCCTCCCCCTCATCAAGCCAGAGATGGCCCATCCTAACAACAACCATTCCCCCTTAGTCTCACTGTCTGGCAGCAATACATGAAAAACCAACTGACAGGTACACCTAGTCATGTGACCCAGGATACAGGCTGCAGACACCCAATGGTTGGGACAGGAGAATGGCAACTTTCTAAAAGTGACCTTTTCAGAATTGTGGCTTAAAATCTGATTTTACCATTAAATAGGGTTCTAAATTACAATTCTTTAGACACCAAACTTGGCATTCAAACTGGTGTCCAATAGAAAGTTATCACTTATTAAATTGAATAAGATAACCCAATGTTATCCTGTGGGAGAGGTAGGGCTTGGAAAAGTGAAAAATGGATTGAGGTGTTTTAAACTATCAGGACATATAAAACTTACAGGAACATGTCCGCCTATTTAAATATTCTGCATCCTGCCCTACGGGCTATGTAGTGTCTCCCTTGGGGTGACATATGTATTAAATAGAATGTTTAGGCCTGGCAACAGGTTTATTTTGCCAGGTCAAAATGGTAGTTTAAAGCTGTACACATAGGCTGTAATGGCAAGCCTGAGACATGTTTCAAAGGCTACTGAAGTGGGTGGCACGAAAAGTGCTGCAAGCCCACAAGTAGCTTTAAATTTACAGGCCCTGCGTACATGTAGTACCACTGTACTAGGCACTTAGAAGTAAATGCGCCAACTGAGTGTAAGCCAATTTTACTATGTTTAAAGGAGAGAGAAGAGCACATTAGCACTGATTAGCAGTGGCTAAGTGCACAGAGTCCTAAACGTCCAGACAAATGGGTTCAGAAAACAGGAGGGTGAAGGCAAAATGTTTGGAGATGACCCTGGCCCAAGTCTACCACCCCTGATTTGGAAAAATGAGTGCTGGTCCCCAAACATAAACGCTGGTGGCCCCCACCGGCAACCACTGGCTCAAATTAAGCACTGGTTTCAGTGATACTGTGAGTGCAGTATTACCTTAGAGATTAATTTGCTGTCTTTAGGTAAAGATGTGGAAGCAACTAACACCAATGAAAATGGTTTAATTGCTCTGTTAGAGTCTATACATGCAGTGGAGGTCTTTCTTTCTGTCAATGTGAGCAGCATATAGCCTTCTGTTAGTGGTGTGTAAGGCTATCTAAGATGATGACACCTAAACACTAACTGTGCTAAGAGTGTGTGGGTCTATGGTAGCGCAGTTGAGCAATACTACTGCTGCAATATACACCACCCAATTAACATTTCTATTGTTAGTCTGCGAAAAATAATGAGAGTTAGGGAAAATCAATGTTCAAAGCATCAGCTATCACTATGTGAGGTATGCAAACACTATGGAGGTCATTACGACTTTGGCGGTCTTTTTTAAAGACCGCCAAAGCTGCGGGCGCCACAATACCACCAGTGCTGGCGGTACGCGTGGTGCCCTATTATGACTTCTCCACTGGGCCAGCGGACGGAAACAGCTTTTCCGCCCGCTGGCCCAGCGGAAAATCTCATCAACATTGAAGCCGGCTCGTAATAGAGCCAGCGACAATGTTAATGTGCAGCGGGTGCAGCAGCAAATTACGGGCAGTGAAATGCGTGCTGGGGCTGTACCTGGGGGCTCCTGCGATGCCTGTGCCAAGTGCATGGGCAGTGCAGGGGCCCCCAGGGGCACCCCGAGTACCCCTTACCACCAGCCTGTCCCACAGGCTGGCGGATGGGGACTCATAATCCCTGGTACCGGTGATATGACCGCGGCGAATGCACCACGGTCATAATACGCCTGGTTGACACCGCCAGCCTGTTGGCAGTACTACCGCAACCGCCGGTGGGGCAGTCCGGGACCACCAGGGTAGTAATGACCTCCTATGTACCCAAGAGTTAGATTTTTCTGTGAGTGTACTGCACTATGCAAACAATAAACACCTGAAACACCTCTCTGTGGACTGTACACATCTTGTACTGCCAAGAGTTAGATCAGATGCCTGTCTTTGAGACTATGTATACATTGAACATCTGAGGGATAGGGATGATGCTTGATTTTGAGCTTTTGTATCCATTGTGCCTACGAAGGATAGATGCATGCCTGTTTTATGGACTTTATATTGTACAGTCGAGGGAAAGATGGGATGGCTGTTTTTGAGACTTTGGACCTGATTTAGAGTTTGGTGGATGGGTTACTCTTATACAAATAACCAATATCCCATCAGGCTTATATCGTATTGCACTTGTAATAATACAGACACTACATCCATCACGTTTGTGATTGAGAAACCTATTCATTACATGCTACATTGGGCCCTCTGCTTACATTGTAGTGATGAGGGATATATGTGATGCCTTTGTTTTAGACTTTGCATACTTTCTATTTCCCAGAGAAAGATCCAGTGCCCATTTTTTACCCTTTGTACCCATTTTGAAATAGAGGGATAAATGTGATGCCTGGTTTTGGATTACTGTTAGAAATGGGGTCTTTGATCGGCAGTCAGGTTGCCCCCTGTCCAAGCAAAGACCCTCACTCTAGTCAGGGTAAAGGAGAATCACACTCAGTTAACCCCTGCTCACCCCCTTCGTAGCTTGGTATCAGCAGGCAGGCTTAACTCCAGAAGCAATGTGTAAAGCATTTGTCCCAAACCACACAATAATGCAGTGTACTGCTACAAAATGACACAACACAGGTTTAGAAAAATAGGTCAGAAAACCACGCTGCATGAGATTTGTGTCATTATCAGCCTCATTATGTGTGTTGCGTGTCGTTTCTCCAGCCGTGGTGCGTCAATCTCACAGCCGTGATGCAGGTGGAGCATTGATTTCAGCTGCGAAGCCGGTGGCGCGACATTTATCAGCTGCGTTGCTGAAGGTGCAGCGTTATGTGCGTGGATTTTCAGTTCTTGTCTACCAACCTCACCTTTCAAGGGCCCAGGGACTGAATAAGGCACCACTTGGCAGAGCAGGAGTCTCAGCAGAGAGTGCAGGTGCTGGCAGAAGAAGTCTTTGGTCGTCCTGAGTCTTCAACAACAGGAGACAAGCTCAGTTCAAGCCCTTGGGGATTCTTCTCAAGCAGGAATGCACAACAAAGTCCAGTCTTTGTCCCCTTTCACAGTCAGACAGGCAGAAGCAGCAACTGCAGGATATCCTAACAAAGCACAGTCACAGGCAGGGGCAGCACTTCTCCTCAGCTCTTCTCTTCGGCAGAGGTTCCTCTTGATTCCAGAAGTGACCTTGAAGTAATCTAATTTTCAGGGGTTTTAGGCACATTACCTATACCCCTTTCTGTCTTTGAAGTAGGCAAACTTCAAAGGAAAGTCTCTCTTGTTTATAAAATCCTGCCTTGCCCAGGCCAGGCCCCAGACACACACCAGGGGGTTGGAGACTGCATTGTGAGAGGGCAGGCACAGCCCATTCAGGTGTAAATGACCACTCACCCTCCACTCTAGCACAGATGGCTCATCAGGATATGTAGGCTACACCCCAGCTCTCTTTGTCTCACTGTCTACAGGGGATTCAGAAACAGCCCAAATGTCAAACTGACCCAGGCAGGCAATCCACAAACAGGCAAAGTCACAGAATGGTTTAAGCAAGAAATGCCTACTTTCTAAAAGTGGCATTTTCAATATAACAATCTAAAAAACAACTTCACTAAAAGATATATTTTAAATTTGTGAGTTCAGAGACCCTAAACTCCACATTTCAATCTGCTCCCAAAGGGACTCAGCACCTTAATAATATTTAAAAGCAGCCTCCATGTTAACCTATGAGAGAGATTGGCCTTGCAACAGTGAAGGCTGAATTTAGCAGTATTTCACTGTTAGACACATAAAACACATTAGTATATGTCCTACCTTAAACGTAAACTGCACCCTGCCCATGGGGCTACCTAGGGCCAGCCTTAGGGGTGCCTTACATGTATGAAAAGGGAAGGCTTAGGCCTGGCTAGTGGGTACACTTGCCAAGTCGAATTGGCAGTGTACGACTGCACACACAGACACTGCAGTGGCAGGTCTGAGACATGTTTACAGGGCTACTCATGTGGGTGGCACAACCAGTGCCACATGCCTACTAGTAGCCTTTGATTTACAGGCCCTGGGCAACTCTAGTGCACTTTACTAGGGACTTACTACTAAATCAAAGATGTCAATCTTGGATAAACGAATCACCAATACATTATGCACTTTAGCACTGGTTAGCAGTGGTAAAGTGCCCAGAGTCCTAAAGCCAACAAAAACAGGTCAGAAAAAATAGAAGGAAGGAGGCAAAAGGATTGGGGATAACCCCACAAAAAGGGCCAGGTCCAACAATTACATTAACATGATACAGTGGGACATTATACAACCAAGGGATAGCTCTCATGCCTTTTTATAATACGCTGTACAAGTGAAGACTAATGGCCTGATAAATATGTTGACAGTAAGGTTACTCCATCTCAATGGTGATTGAGTATCCTTATCACCAACATAATGGTGCACCTGCCCGAATTAAATTAATGTGGACCATACGTTTGTCTATGGTGGTGAGTACTCTATCACCACCAAACCCAAACCTCTCCGGCGGCATGACAGAGTAAGGTCCGTTAGAGAAATGGCTATATGTGACCTAAGATTTGTCTGACACGGTATTCCATACCCTGCCTGGCAAACTCCAAATCAGGCCCTATGTCAGTCTTTGCATCTATGCAACTATGCAACTATGCAAGAAGTCTGCAACCACTTTTCTATCAATGGTGAGCCTATCAAAGCAGTATACATATTAGCCAAAGCTGCTGTCAGACTATGTTTTGAGATCTATGTACAGATTATTAAGCTGACGAATAGCACTGGGGTTAGTGTATGAGGCAATGCAAGTAGTGGCAGCACCCAAAGCTATTCATTTTATACCCTTTAAAGTGGTGCTTAATTTGAGAAGATGATTTTCAGTGCTTGGCACAGGCACCTAATTGTCAGCACCAGCACTTGTGACAGTCTGCCACATGGTAGCTCCGTCTGGGTAATTTAGAGATGATTACAAAAACAGTTGTTTATTAATTCAATATACATTTAAATTACTATTGCCTACTGCCCAACCCATTTCTACAGCTTTGGGTGTCCTGGAATAGTCTGAATTGTCAAACTTCTAGGAGTGTGAATGTCAGTGGTTGTATTGGTACTGTTACCAGCAACACTGGCAGGGGCAATGAGTGGTACAAGCCGCAGCGGCAACCTGACGAGGGTCCTGTTACTTATATTTTTTACAAATTAAGTCCTGTATGAGTACTCACTGTCAGGGCCTGATTCACAAAGGTAAACGTACACTTTCGTGTAATTTTACAGTTGTTTGCCATTCATAAAGGGATTTACGAGTAGTATCTTTAGGAGTGTGGATTCTTCATACTAGAAAAGACACTGCTCGTAAATCCCTTTGTGAATAGCAAACAATCATACACTTACACAAAAGTCTACGTTCACCTTTGTGAATCAGGCCCTTAGTGTTTAGCATATTCAAATAGAGCACATCTGAAACATAACTCTATTAGGCAACTGAAAAGTATGCTCATTGCTAACGACGCAGAGTAAAACGTCTGCTTAAAGAAGAAGCCACTGCAGTCAGGTGACGCCTATGCGTATATGTACGTGTGTGCGCGCATGTGTTTGTGGGAGTCTGCAGCTGCTCAGATCATTAAATGTGTACCTGTAAGCTTTAGCAAATGATACATTTTTTTCCATGGAAGAGTAAAGAGCCGGTTTAGGAACCATTCTGAACATTTCCGACATTTAACATCGTCAATGCTTCCTATTTTTAAGCCACAAAGCCCTTTTGGCTCACATGTTGTCTGATTTGAATTGAGTACATAAGACATTTCAGTAGAGCTGGTACAAAGATTGCTCTTCTGTTTGCAGTCATTGGTGTATCATTTGCTAAGACTCCTACATGCAGATACATCCTCCTCCGTTCCTTCCCACACAGCTCTTATCAGGACTATGCAAAAACATCTGCACTACTGACAGGTTCATCATTTTATTTTATGTCCTAATCCAGACACAGCTAATATAAAACAATTGTCTACAACTGAACCCAGAGACTCATATTGTGAAACTGCCGTTGTGTGGGTGGTCCAGAGGCTGCTCGGCTATGCATAGCCAGGCGCAGCTAGCGTTTGGAAAGTTATCCTTGCTGTTCACTAACTTTAGTATGCATGGCAGTGACAGCTACCTACTATGTGCACTGGATGTGAAGAACCATGTGCTCTTCTCTACTCCAAGGGGTGTTATATGTATTATGGGTTTGTGATTTTCATACCTTTGCTGGTGATGAAGCTGAAATGAAGGTTTTACATTTATTAACGCATAAACGTAGTGCTGCAATAATCATGTGTGACTTTAAACGAACTAATAAAGATTGTACGGGGACAAAATGTGCCCTCAGAGTAGTTTGCCAACATTTATAAGCGTGCTTTATATAACGTGGTGTATTAGAATTGCACTAATCCGACATAATCGTAAACGTGTGCTATGATTTGCTTGTTTTAAATGTTTTAGCTTAGCATTACTTTAGTGCAGGCTTCGGCCTAGTTGCCTGGTCTCACGGTTTAGATGCTCATATTTTTCCAATGTGCTATTAAACGTGTATTTCTGCTTGAAGCTGTACTTTTCCACTGAGATCGTTCACATGCTTATCTTAAGGTTTCGTGCCAGCCTGGCATATTTTCTCTTTACTCCAAGGTCGATCTGCAGGTGCGGACAATGGAAGCTCTGAAAGTGAGTTAATTGGTATAAAATGTTGCAACTTGCGTACCCGTCTCCAAGGATAATGTATGCTTAAGTAAAAGCTTGAGAACTGTCGTTTTTGATTGGACAATTTGAAGCTAACCTATGAACCCTCCAATGGAAGACCCTACTGGATCTGAACTGTTGTCTATTTAAACCAGGTGCACGAGAGAAAAGTAGCCATTATTGCCATTATTGCCATTGCAGCCATTTTGCAGCCTTTATTGGACATCGCCCATACCCGCCATTTTGCAGGACATTGCAGCTATTATGGCCCACTTTGCTGCGACGCCATTTTGAGAGACTTTGATGCTTTCTCTTATAGAGAGAAAGAGACTTAAATGATTCTTACCCTAGAGACTTTAACTTTGATTTGTCCCTTTGCATGAAGTAGTAGTTTATCTTGCCGCCGTGAGGCAACTGCCCCGTCCACCCCTGCCCCTTTGCCCCCGTCCCATGCTGATCGAGAAACGGTACCTGTGAGACGAAGACTTCCTTGAATGCTGATTGAAATTGGTAAATATGAAAGGAAATTGTACAATTGCATTGTGTCTCTTTTAGGTAACCAACTGCTGATTTTTGATGAGAGCCCTAGTTAGGAGTTTTCTAAATTAATGTTGCTAAATTGTTTCTGCATGAAGTCCCACATGCTGATGCTAATTTGAGGTTAGATGAGGATTCCTTTTGTTGCACGATGCAATTTGAGACCTTGTTATGCTGACTAAATGTATGCAATTAGCTCATTACAGATTATAGTTTTAGTGATTTGCATTGCTATTATCGAATGCCTTGTTATTCAAATGTTGCATAGATTGCACCTGTTTCGCCGTTATGGACAGCTATTAATGTTCATTTATGTTTATCATTTGGTGTTGAGACACATCTATATTGTGCTAGCTTTGTTAATATAGGGAAATAAATTCACTAACTTTGAATAAACTGGTGTGGTTATTCCTGACTGAAAGGTCAGGGTTCGCCGAAAATGTATTCTGGATTAATTGTTAAGTGTTATGTTGATCAGGGTATTGCTTATGTTCGTTATTGATTATTGATTTAATGAAATTGACTGATTAAGGGTGGCAAGGGTCCCACTTAGCCAAAAGATTCATCGGCCTAAAGAGCGTCCAAAACATAGGTAAATTACTAGTACGGAACGCTCTATCAGTAGATGGTAGCAGAGGACGGTTTCGCCTTTTGGGACCCCGTACACTTAGAGTACATGGTGTTGAATTAACGGTTACGCCTTTTGGGACCCCACTCGAGAAGTTGAATTAGATTTTTCTTGGGTAAAATAGATTGACAGAATGATGATGGGCTAGGTCCACCGCGACTTTCCCGGGATCTCGGAGCTTGCGAATGGAGAGAACGGAGGTGTGGAATCAGCGTTGGCGGTACTAGTGATGGTATGAGTGAAATTAGGGTTTTGCGCTTGCACAGCTTATTGCCGCAGATTGGGTGAAAAGGTTGCGAGGAATTTTTTTCTTTTTAGAGGATAGCGGAGGTGCGACTCCGAGTGTAGAAGTAGAGAAGTCGTCGAACTTCATAGAAATAGCGGAGGTGCGACTCCGAGTGTGAGAGTAGGGAAGTCGTCGAACTTCATGTACATGTGGCGCTTCGTGCATAAAAAGGTCCACGTGGTTGTTGTTGTTGAGACGGGCCCTGCGAGGTCAAGAGACTCCGGAGTATGTTGTTTTATGTTGTGGTCTGGGCGGTTTAGTAGGTTGATCGGGCGTGGTCAACGAGTCGGTATGTGTGTTAAGGGAGTGAAAGAAACTTCGACTTCGGGCTTTGACAAAATTCTAAGTGCACTAGAATAGATCATTGACAAGTTGAGAGTAGGTCTGCGGGTCAGATTTGCTTGCGAAAGTGGGGACCGAGAAAGATGGAATAACTGCCGAGGCTAGTGAAAAATCCCTAAGGTCCTGAAGCGATTGTGTTACCCCTCCTGTAGTAAACCGACAGATCTGTTTTATATTTTTGGTAGCTCGCGATACATGCAAGAAGTTGTTACGAAAAGAGCTGAGTGAAGGAGGACTAGCCGCGAGGCTTTGTCAGCCGCAGTGTGTGTGAGTGTGACGTCACTAGGAGCCGCGCTGGGATAGGTTGGTTGTAGAGAAGGGTCGCGCACGGATTGGACGCAGTCCGTGGGGCTCGATTGGAAGGGGAAAGGCAAGCGAAGAGTATTCCGGGAATCAAAGTCACTTATTGATTACAAACTTTGTGAAATAAAAGACGAGAAAATGAAATTTTTTAAAGCATTAAGGAGTGCGATGAAGGGGGAGTCTTACATTAAAGCGAGCGTAGGAGAGGAAACGCCGCCCGAAGGCACACCAGCTTACATTGTAATGGAGGAAAAGGGGGTAGCTCCGTGTCTGTGGCTAAAGCAATGGCACAAGTTGACAGAGAAACATGGGAGCGTAGCATTCCCGATCCATGGAACATTTAATATAAGTATCCTAGAGAATTTGAGATTCGCGATGTACGACATGAAGGTACCTCCAAGGCCAGCCCAGTTTGAGGCTCTAGCAATTTGGGAACTAATGGCTAGACAGCAGCAGCAAAATAAGTTCGAGACTAGGATAAGGAAGGTAGAAAAGACACTAGCGGACGCTAGGTGGGATAATGCACAGAAGGTGTGGAGGTCAGATGTATTGCAGGGGATAAAATTGTTTCCCGCAATTACTAAGGAAGAAGAGGAGACAGGTAAGAAAGCTACCTGTAAGACAAACAGGAGGTGTTCCAAGGATAGAGAGGACGAGGAAAAGTTGAGAAGAGAAGAGGAGTTAGAGGATGAGGAGTTAATCATGCAATTGCTGAACGACCGTCCACCACCTTATGCGGAGAGTGGACAAGGTCCAAGTACCAGTTCTGCCCCTCCGGCACCGGTACAGAACAGTGAAAATCAGAGTTCAGGAGCATCATCGGGATCTAAGGACCCGAGTTTACTGTTCACCCCGCAGATACCGCAGGTTAGGAGAATATATCCAGATGTGCCCATGTTGAAACCTGCAGAAAATTATCAGCCGCAGATCCCAAGATACTACAGCAGTGACAACAGTACGGGAATGATTTTAGACCCAGCCGCAATGGGAGGACAGAATGGTCACAACCCAACCATGGTACAAGCTGAATCAACCCAGTTTTTGATGCCTCAAAAGCAGATGCAGGGGGGAACAGCACATGCTCAGATGACGGGGAGTCAGGTGGGCATGCCGGCAATGATGACCCATAGTGTGGGAATGAACATGTCTCAGAACATGGGAAGTGGACGGAACCCAGACGCGATATCACTACCCATTACTGTAGGTCCACCGGTACCTTTGTATAGTCAGCCTAACTTAGGAATGAGCGGTCAGGGATCAATGCTGCAGAGTGGGACAGAAAGGAGGTGCATAGAAAACACTCCAGGGATAACTCTGATAGCGGCTCAGCCAACCGGATCTGGGTCCTTGATGGAGTTTAGTCCCATATGTGCTCAGTCAACGCTGGTGAGGTCGAGTCCCCCACTGATAATACCTCTAACATCGAACACTGAAAAGTTGCCGCAACCATCAATGGCAGTCGATGTGAATGCTACACTGATGGGGTTGAATGCGCAACAGCTGTCACAGTGGTTCAACAGTCTGAATTCCACACAAAGCTCAGCCAGTGGGAAGGAAGAAGATTATCTGAATAGGATTAGGTTGAACATGGAAGCACAAGAATTGGTGGAAGGGACTATGGGTGTGAATAGGTTAGAGTCCTACTCGGAAGAAGAGCTGAGGTATCTATGTCCCAGGATTACGAAGGAAGTGAACAAGGTACATAAAAGCTTGCAGGAAATAGCTGACAAAAACGGGGTTGACATAGACAAGACAAAACACTTGAGCAGGAGCTACAGGTTGGATTTCGGGACCACAGATTTTGAACACATGAGGTCAGCAGGCATGAAGGCGTACCTTAGAGAATTGCTGCAGAGTGCACAAGTGTGGAGGTGTTTAGACAAGTGGGAAAGCAGGTGGGTAAAGAGAAAGGAAAAGAGGAGGGACAGTGCTACAGAGCACAATGAGAAAAGACCACAGAGTAGCGAGGCAGTAACCATGTTACCAATGAGGGTGACAGCAGGGGGAAAATTAATACATGTACCATGGCACAGAAGCGACATTCAGTCTTTTACGGATGATTTTCCTAAACTGAGAGAGAAACCGATTGAATGGTATCAACAGACTGACAGGTTTGAGAAGCTTGCAAAATGTCTCTGGTAAGACCTGAACACTCTCTTTGAGATTGTGGTTCCAGCAGACTTGTGGGAGGATTGCAAAAGAGCTGTAGGTTGGCCGACAAGTGAACCAGAGAGAGACAGGGATACAGGTGCACCATCACCTTTGGTGATGAGCTTGTACTATAAGGTGATTGAGCATTTGAAGACGAAGGTTGCCGCGAAAAATGTGGATTGGCAGAAGATTGATCGAACTGCCCAAGAAGCTAAAGAGTCGATTCATAGTTACTATGAGAGGTTGTTGAAGGCGTTCAAGAACTACAGTGGCACGGAAACAATAGAGGCGAAGGACATGCTTCATTTTGTGTTTAGATTTGTGGAAGGGCTGAGACCAGAGATAAGTCAGATGATAAAGTCGCATTTGATTTGTTGCCAGTCGAAACCTATTGATGAAGTATTGAATTATGCGAAATACTGTAGCGACGAAATTGAAGTGAAACAGAAAAAGTTGAAAGAGAAAGTGATGATGATGCAGCTTAAGGCAGCTCAGACAGGTCTGCAAGGTCTGCAAGGGTTGCAAGGGTTCCAACAACAGGTACCGCAACCGCAGCCGCAGTTGCAGGGAAATATGGCATTTCAGCCACAGGCGAGAGGCAGAGGCAGAGGAGGTTTTGTGAATAATGGTCCGGATTTGAACACTGTTGTGAATGGTGTGCAGGCAATGAAGAAGGTGATGCCGTGTCACGTGTGCGGAATTGTCGGTCATTGGAAACGCGAGTGCCCGATGGTGGTGCAGGAAGGTGCAGGTGTTGGTCAGCAAAACAATGATGTCAATGCATTTCAGACAATGAGGGGACCGAAAATGAGAGGTCCAAACCCAAATTTCCAGACCATAAATCAGCTACAGGGATTACAGCCCATGCAGCCGCAGCAGATGCAGATGCCCCGTATGCAGATGACGCAAATGCAGCCAATGCAACAGCAGTTACCCATGGTACCTAATCAGCAAATGCAAATACCTTTGGCACCAATGAGTCAGCAGCAAGTGATGGTTCCTCCACAGGTCTCGTGTCAGGTAATGAATACAAATGGCACCGTACAACAGTTCCCATTACACAGTGAGAGTGGAATAAACAATGTATGGGAGAGTGAAAGTTCAGGGGAGGAAGGAGATTGTGTGCTTGCAGCATCCTTGGAAGTTGATCAAAAGGGTCCGTACGTGGAGGGAAGAGTAATGGGTCATCGTGTCTCATTCTTGGTTGACACTGGAGCCACACGTTCAACTGTTAAGAGCACTGAAGTACCAAATTTGCCACTCTCAGGAAGGACAGTTCAAGTGGTGGGAGTAGCAAACAGGCACCTGACAAACCCGATTACAGATCCGGTACCAGTCAGCATTGGTAACTATCAAGGGTTACACCAATTTGTGGTATGTGACTCAAGCCCGATAGCACTGTTAGGGAGAGACCTATTGTGTAAATTGGGTTGTTCGATTATGTGTTCGAACGAGGGAATAAAAATACAGACGAGCAGTGATGGGGAAGAAGAGGACAGTGTAGAGGGGGATGAGATGGAAACGGTCGATGAAGATTATCCTCTGATTTGTCTGTTCCCGATGATAACTGAAGAAGATATTCCAGCTGAATTACGGGAAACAGTCGGAAAGGAAGTGTGGGATATGACAGGGAAAGAGGTGGGATTGATGAAAGGAGTGGAACCAGTGAAAGTGACTGTAAAGCCCAATGCAACCTTTCCACAGACCCCACAATACCACATGGCACAAGACACCCTTATGAAAGTTGCCCAACTTATTGACGAATTTGTAAAACAGGGAGTACTGAAAGAAGTGTTAAGCAGTCCATGTAATTCACCAATCATGGGACTAATAAAGCCGAGCGGAAAGGTCCGACTCGTGCAGGACTTGAGGAAAATAAATGACATCATAGTCAAATGCTGCCCTGTCGTACCAAACCCAGCTGTGATAATGTTCCAGGTCCCTTGCGATGCCGAGTGGTTCTCAGTCATCGACTTGTCACAAGCGTTCTTCTCGGTGCCTCTTCATGAGGACAGCCAATTTCTCTTTTGTTTCAAATTCTTAGACAGAGTGTACAGTTGGTGTCGAATTCCTCAAGGGTTTTCTGAGTCACCGTCAATATTCAATCAGATTCTAAAGAAAGACTTGGAAGCATTAGAATTGCCATTTGAGTCAACCCTAGTACAGTACATCGATGACTTACTGATTGCATCAAAGACAGAAAGTGGCTGCACAGCCGATACCATTGCTCTGTTGAACCATTTGGGAAGGAATGGACATAAGGTGTCTCCTTCCAAATTGCAGTTCTGTCAGAAGAAAGTGAAATACTTGGGTCACCAGATAGAGAAAGGGTCACGGAGAATAATGAAGGAAAGAATAACGAGTGTACTTCAAATGAGTCCACCAAAGACAAGGAGGGAGGTGAGGAAGTTTTTGGGAATGGTGGGCTATTGTCGCCAGTGGATTCCCAACTTCTCGACTCTAGCAAAGCCTTTACTGAAGCTGACCCAGAAGGATGCCTTGGATCAAATTGAGCTGAAAGGAGATGAGATGGATGCTTTTGTTGAGTTGAAAGAATGCATGTGCAGGGCTCCAGCTTTAGGTATGCCTGACTACACAAAGCCTTTCACATTGTTTTGTCATGAACGTGATGCATGTTCTTTGTCTGTCTTGACTCAAGCCCATGGTTGCATAAACAGACCAGTAGCGTATTTTTCAGCTACTTTGGATCCGGTCGCAGCAGCACTTCCAGGGTGTTTGCGCGCCGTAGCAGCAGTTGGTATCAGCCTCACTCAGAGTGAAGGAATAGTGATGGGACACCCAGTAACAGTCATGGTCCCTCACTCAGTTGAGATACTTTTGACCCGCTCCCGAACGCAACACATGACTGGAGCAAGACTCACAAGGTATGAAACGATAATTCTGGGCTCACCGAATGTGCAGCTGAAAAGGTGCACTACGTTGAATCCAGCAACCTTGCTCCCTGGAGAAATTGCTGAAATTGAGAACGCTGAAGACGTCGAGCATGACTGCCTTCAGGTGACTGAATTTTGCACAAAACCTCGACCTGACATTAAGGATACTAAGCTTGATGAAAATGACCAAATTGTTTTCGTTGATGGTTCATGTCTAAGAGATGGGATGGGAATTTTGAAAGCAGGATATGCTGTATGTACTGTAACAGGTGTCTTGGAAGCGGGGTGGCTTCAAGGAGTCTATTCTGCACAAGTAGCAGAACTTGTAGCCCTTACAAGAGCATGTCAACTGTCTGCATTGATGAAAGTCACCATTTACACTGATAGTCAGTACGGGTTTGGGATTGTGCATGACTTTGGACAACTATGGTCACAGAGAGGTTTCCTGACTTCTTCAGGATCCCCAGTGAAAAACGGGGAGAGAATAAGGGAATTGTTACACGCCATTCAAATGCCAGCCGAAGTTGCAGTGGTAAAGTGTAGTGCTCATATGAAAGGACAAGACTATGTTTCTCTGGGAAATGCATATGCGGATCAAGTCGCAAGATTTTGTGCCTTGAACTGTATATTACTCAGAGATGAATGGAATTCGATAAGTGAACCAGAACTCGAACCAGCTGAAGCATTTGCCTTGAAGGTCGTAGATACAATAGATGAATTAAAAACATTACAGAATAACGTCAGGGAGGATGAAAGAGATTCCTGGATTAAATCACAATGTATAAAGAGACCAGACGAGTTATGGGTTTCAAATGAGGGAAAATTTGTTTTGCCAAATAGTCTCTTATCACAGCTTGCGCGGTTCTATCATGGGCAAGCTCACCTAGGGAGAGATGCCATGATAAGATTGTTCAAAACTGATTGGTTTAACCCCAGATTTCGTCAAGCTGCAGAAGCAGTTTGCCATCGATGTGTCATTTGTCAGCAGATGAACCCAGGAAAGGGAACAGTTGTGAACGCGAGCCACATTGGCAGAGCCAGTGGCCCGTTTAGTCGAATGCAGATGGACTTCATTGAGATGCCTGTGCATGTCTGAAGTATGTGTTGGTGATTGTGTGCATTTTTAGTCACTGGATTGAGGCATACCCCACACGTAGAAATGACAGCCTTACAGTTGCAAAGCTATTGTTGAGGGAATTAATACCACGTTTCGGATTCCCAATCTCTTTAGAATCAGATAGGGGAAGTCACTTCAATAACGAGGTGATAAAGTTACTTTGCGAAGCGCTGAACATTGAGCAAAAGCTACATTGTAGCTATCGCCCTGAAGCATCAGGACTGGTGGAGCAGATGAATGGTACACTGAAATCAAGAATGGCGAAAATATGTGCATCGACAAATTTGAAATGGCCTGACGCATTGCCCTTAGTGCTAATGTCAATGAGAAACACCCCTGATAGAAAGACTGGATTGTCTCCGCACGAAATTCTCATGGGCAGGGCTATGAGACTTCCTGCAGTTCCCGCAAACGCGCTTTTGAATATTACAGATGATATGGTGTTAGACTACTGCAAGGGTCTAGCTGACGTGGTTCGCTCTTTCTCTCACCAGGTGGAAGCAACCACCTTGCCACCGATCCAAGGTCCAGGACACGCACTGAAAGCAGGTGACTGGGTCGTGGTAAAGAAGCACGTGAGGAAGTCGTGTCTGGAACCCCGTTGGAAAGGCCCTTTCCAACTGATCCTGACGACAACTACCGCTGTGAAGTGTGCGGGGGTTCCCAACTGGATTCACGCCAGTCACACAAAGAAAGTGTTGTGTCCTACAGATGAGGAAGTTGAAGTGCTGAAACTGCCAGTGCCTGATAAAACAGTGCTGAGTGCTGAGTGCTGAGACAGAGCAAAACCGAACTGAAAGCGAACAGGCAGGAACGGAAGAGAGAGAGATATTCTCTGAGGACGAAGAGACCAACTCACTTGGGGAAGACCAAGGAGAAAGTTCAGACAGCGACGAAGCAGCTGAAGGTGACAAAGAGCCTGAAGCAGCTGAGGGTAGCAAAGAGCCTGAAGCAGCTGAAGGTGACAAGGAACCTGAAGCAGCTGAAAGTGATAAAGAGCCTGAAGAAAGTAACGGTGAGGAAGGGCTCGAAAAAGGTGAAAAAGCAGGAGAGCCTGATCAGACGAGGGCTTTCCCAGAAGCAGACGATAGAGAAAAAGAAAAGGAGAACGTGATTGATTCCCCAGAAGGAGGGGACAAGGCAGAACAGAACGAAACAGTTCAAGCTTCCACAGAAAAGATTGCAGGTCCATCAAATGGACACGGTGCAAAGAGAAGACTAAGTATATCACCCATAAAAGAAAGGACTAAGGAAAGTTTGAACGACGGAGAAAGGCCAAAAGTGAAAGAGAAAAGAAAGGACGTGACTGTCGTGGTACCATCCTCAACTGAAGGAAAAGACTTGGCCAAAGAGGAAAGTACCAGCGAAGCAGAATCGAAAAGAGAAGCAAAATTGAAAAGGAAAAGGATACCGAACAGAAGATATTCCGGTCCTGAATGGGCATATGTAGTTCATGACGATTGGACTGACGAATTTGTATCTCTTAGCCTCGAGAACGAAGAAGAAGAGATACCAATAGAAAAGAAAGGTTTTATGGACAGTGTTGATTGAAAGGGTGATAAATGACATTGCTTGCTACAATCTAACGTGATACAACCAGCTGAGACATTGCTAAACCGGATGAGACACTTGCTGAACTGATAAAAGACTGAGTTATTGCCGAATTGAGACAAATGCTGCTAACCGATAAGTGACTGGCCTCTTGAAGAAAACTGTGTGAACATTGCGCTCGTTCAGCTTTGTAACTGAATTGCTAAATAGTTTCTTTTATAGGTGCTTCTAGCTCTCTGATTCTATACAGATCATGACGCAAAACAGTAGAAAGAAATATTGTAAATATGTGTGTATAGGCTTGGTAATTGCATGTGTACTAATAATAATGGCAATTGTGCTTGGAATGCATGGTAAGGGTGAGAATGAGAAAATTGATGCTTCTACTCTTGCTCCTGTTACTGTCACTGAACTAACCGCACTGAAAAGACTAGAATTAGATTAGAGACATTTGCATGATAAGAAAGAGCTTTCATATAATGTTTTCTATCGCTTGCTAACGGAATATGTTGAGACTATGGATGCGAAGGATTGTTATGTGTGTACACAGATACCGACATCAGTAAAGGAAGGGGTGACTTATCACCACATGCCTCTTACATACGGGATTACATGTAGTATAGTAATGTCTAGGTTTTATGGTCAAACTAACATACAGTATTTTTACTCAAATTATGATGTTACCTTTGCATATGTTCCTATAATAGCGCAGCTAAGCCAGATTGCTAAAGATTGGGATGCTAAAATAATGAGGGAATTTTTCGAGCCAATGCAACCTTTTGAAACGGCTCACGCTCATAGGGAAAACCTTACCTGCTCGCTCTCTGCAATAGAAATAAGCTTTTTAGATCGCACAGATGATAGAAGAGCACAAATGAAGGCGAAATTAGAAAAAGAGCTACATAAGAGGACTTCAGTAGACAATTATGATTTTGCCGCAATAAAGACACAAGGGAGAATAGCTTTAGATGCTTGGCATGTAGGGAAATGTTGTATATATCGAGGTGAATCTTATTATGACAATATTTTCGTAGGAGCGAGTGAGTGTAAACATACGTTTATCTTTAAGGCCAAATGGACATTCATGATGAACGGACTTGACCCTGTCATACCGGGTGTATATTACATTTGTGGGTATAATGCCTATTATCGTCTTCCAAAGGGATGGTGGGGGAGATGTTATTTGGGTATAGTGTTCCCAAAGGTTTATCAACTGGATGACCTATCGATGATTCAAAAGACATCTGGATCCCATCGTATCCAGAAAAGAGAGACCGCAGCTGCTGTGGTAGGAGATATATTTGGAGCCATGATTCCTTCATTAGGAGTTGTATTGAATTCCATCAAAATAAGAAAATTGTCTACTATAGTGGATAACATGTTGACAAAGTTTTCAGGTGCTATAATCCTGATAGATGCTGAACTTGCAGCGGAAAGAGCTATGACTCTTCAAAATAGGCTTGCTTTAGACATTCTTTTAGCAAAGGATGGCGGCGTTTGCAAAATGCTTGGTGCACAACACTGTTGTACGTATATTCCAGACAATAGTGTGAAGATTAAAACTATGCTTGCTAATCTAACAAAAGAGAGTGCAGATTTGAAGGAACTGAAAGAACCAGGAGTGTGGGAGAAGGTTGGAAAAGGACTTGTTTCAGTGGGAAATTGGATTGGGGGAATTTGGAATGGAATACTACTAAAAATAATACAGGGAATTTTAATAGTACTGATTTGCATATTTGGAATTTGGGGAATAAAAAGGGGAATAATAATGATAATGGAAAGAATTAAAAGAAGGAAGGAAGAGAAAATGATGAAAAGAATGGCAGAAGAATATAAAGCGAAAACTAGGGGAATTAAAAGGAAAAGAGAACTGACAGAATTTTAATGGAATAACATTTGTGGGCATGATTTGGTGTGATGACAAGTAGTCATCAGAGGAGGGATTGATGAAGCTGAAATGAAGGTTTTACATTTATTAACGCATAAACGTAGTGCTGCAATAATCATGTGTGACTTTAAACGAACTAATAAAGATTGTACGAGGACAAAATGTGCCCTCAGAGTAGTTTGCCAACATTTATAAGCGTGCTTTATATAACGTGGTGTATTAGAATTGCACTAATCCGACATAATCGTAAACGTGTGCTATGATTTGCTTGTTTGAAATGGTTTAGCTTAGCATTACTTTAGTGCAGGCTTCGGCCTAGTTGCCTGGTCTCACGGTTTAGATGCTCGTATTTTTCCAATGTGCTATTAAACGTGTATTTCTGCTTGAAGCTGTACTTTTCCACTGAGATCGTTCACATGCTTATCTTAAGGTTTCATGCCAGCCTGGCATATTTTCTCTTTACTCCAAGGTCGATCTGCAGGTGCGGACAATGGAAGCTCTGAAAGTGAGTTAATTGGTATAAAATGTTGCAACTTGCGTACCCGTCTCCAAGGATAATGTATGCTTAAGTAAAAGCTTGAGAACTGTCGTTTTTGATTGGACAATTTGAAGCTAACCTATGAACCCTCCAATGGAAGACCCTACTGGATCTGAACTGTTGTCTATTTAAACCAGGTGCACGAGAGAAAAGTAGCCATTATTGCCATTATTGCCATTGCAGCCATTTTGCAGCCATTATTGGACATCGCCCATACCCGCCATTTTGCAGGACATTGCAGCTATTATGGCCCACTTTGCTGCGACGCCATTTTGAGAGACTTTGATGCTTTCTCTAATCGAGAGAAAGAGACTTAAATGATTCTTACCCTAGAGACTTTAACTTTGATTTGTCCCTTTGCATGAAGTAGTAGTTTATCTTGCCGCCGTGAGGCAACTGCCCCGTCCACCCCTGCCCCTTTGCCCCGTCCCATGCTGATCGAGAAACGGTACCTGTGAGACGAAGACTTCCTTGAATGCTGATTGAAATTGGTAAATATGAAAGGAAATTGTACAATTGCATTGTGTCTCTTTTAGGTAACCAACTGCTGATTTTTGATGAGAGCCCTAGTTAGGAGTTTTCTAAATTAATGTTGCTAAATTGTTTTTGCATGAAGTCCCACATGCTGATGCTAATTTGAGGTTAGATGAGGATTCCTTTTGTTGCACGATGCAATTTGAGACCTTGTTATGCTGACTAAATGTATGCAATTAGCTCATTACAGATTATAGTTTTAGTGATTTGCATTGCTATTATCGAATGCCTTGTTATTCAAATGTTGCATAGGTTGCACCTGTTTCGCCGTTATGGACAGCTATTAATGTTCATTTATGTTTATCATTTGGTGTTGAGACACATCTATATTGTGCTAGCTTTGTTAATATAGGGAAATAAATTCACTAACTTTGAATAAACTGGTGTGGTTATTCCTGACTGAAAGGTCAGGGTTCGCCGAAAATGTATTCTGGATTAATTGTTAAGTGTTATGTTGATCAGGGTATTGCTTATGTTCGTTATTGATTATTGATTTAATGAAATTGACTGATTAAGGGTGGCGAGGGTCCCACTTAGCCAAAAGATTAATCGGCCTAAAGAGCGTCCAAAACATAGGTAAATTACTAGTACGGAACGCTCTATCACTGGCCACACTACCCAGAAAAGCAAGTAAATGCTTGCTGTGCTTATGCTCTGAGAGGGCATCCGTGTTCAGTCTTAACACACGCATTCGAAACATGGGTTCCATACCTTTGTTATTAGCAGTACTTCAATAAAAGCAAGGAAAGGTATGCTGTGTTTCCCATGACATCTATCAAGGAAGTACACCATT
This sequence comes from Pleurodeles waltl, assembly GCF_031143425.1. NCBI lineage: Eukaryota > Metazoa > Chordata > Amphibia > Caudata > Salamandridae > Pleurodeles > Pleurodeles waltl. The sequence goes on from NC_090445.1 coordinate 1,644,838,597, forward strand.
CACAGTTACCCTATCCAGCATGAATCCTAGTGCCTCATTCTGGGTGCCCCAGTTTCCCACTCAGTAGTCCGCCCACTCTAGTTGCTGATAAGAGCAGTCGCGGCTCACAGCTCCTAAAAGGGGTGGGTGCGGCGCGACGGGAAGGGGAAGGGGGGACAGGAGGAGGCAGGAGTGGGGGGTGAAATACATTACATTATTTTTAAAACTAAAATAAAAAATTTACCTGAACTCGCCGCGTGCCGCTCCTCCATCTCTGCTGCCTTCAGTTGCAGGCACAGGCTCCCAGCCTGCCCTGCGCCAATCCTGATGCTTCTCAGAGCAGAGCAGAGGGTTGCTGGGCTGAAGACAGTCAACTGCGCATGTGTGTTTGGCCAGCCCAAGACGGCTGGCCAAACACATATGCGCTCTGAGGGAGAGTGCTGGGCACTCTCCCTCAGTACACGCCACCCCCAATGCCCCACCCCTTTCAGAACAAAAGTATAATAAGCATAGTTCATCATCCTTTCATTCTGAAAGGTTTGCAGTTTCTGCTGCTGGTGGCGGGGGGGGGATGCTCCTCCGCCCAGATGGAGGAGCCACCCCTGTCCAAAAGTTACCAGGGTTTAAAGTGAGCTTTCATTTGTCCCTTTAGAAATGTCAAATGGCTGCTTGTCAATAAGGCTTGCACTGCATTGTTTACTGCTCATGCTCTGTTTTGTTCTAAGACAGGCTGAGTTTTACATTTAATGGCTTGGTCCTGCTAACTAAAGTAAAACAGTTTTCTCACATGTTTTAGTGCCTTTGCAAATAGTTACTTTGTTATGTGGTTGGGGTGGCAAGTTTGTTCTGCTGATGTGGCAGCCTCACAGATTCATCTCAGTATACTTTTGTCTTCAAAAGATAAGTGCACCTCCTGGCCCATCACACGTATACAGGTTGTGGTAAAATAAGCTTATATTCTTATGCACTTTAATGTTAGATATATATATATTTGCACATTTCTGCAAAGCATAACCTAGCTTTCAGTGTTGGCAAATAGAGGCAGGATTGCGGATATTAACAAACTCAGTATTGTATTTATGATTGATATCTTCTCCTCAAGGATGTCTTCTGTTTACTCCAGGAGGAGATCCTGTCAACTGATCATTAGATACATTTTTGCTGAAAGTAATACATTTGCGTCATATGAGTGGGATTCATAGACTTGCAGTGAGGGAAAATATATAAAACCTCTCCTAAATTTCATATATTTTAAAATGATATGCTCTAAATGTCCATTTTTGGGCGAGAGCTCTGGTTGGTTGAAATGACAATTGTCTTTGAATAGTTGATGTTCTGCTAGCTATTTGTGTGCTAAATGTGTCAGACATGTTGGCTTCCTGGCTAATTTTTTGTACATGGTATATGCTCTGGATATGTCTGATATACAGCTGCCTCCACAGGGCAGCTATCATGCATCTAACTGGTGGCTGTGGTTGTCTTTCAGGATGAAAAAGAGGGAAAGGCGAGGAATGGTTGAACTGGCCAGTTTTAGTGATAAAGACGCCATGACATAAGTAACTTCACTCTTTAATAGTCCCTGATGTGAGATCCTGTCAAAGTCATCTGGCCACATAGGGGGCCACTGCCAATCTCCAGGGCTCCCACAGATTCTATTGTGTCTGGTGTTGACTATTTTCACCGGAGAACAGAATCGTGTTTTGGTTCAGCAGTTAATAAAAGCATCTGTATGCTGCTTGGTTACACTGCTGCTGTGCTGCCTGTACTCAGCCCCACGAAGCTCTCCTTTGTATGTTGGAGTCATCTTTGTCCAAGGTCTTTATGTCTAATGGATTCAAGGTGTAAAAGCAAACTTCAAAACACTTTTGTTACATAATTATGTAGAACAAGGGGCAGGAGAGGAGCAGAACCTACCACTTTGGACTCAGTAGAGATAAATCACTCCAGCTTTCCTACAAGATGGCTGCACCACAATCACAATAGTCCTGTTGCACAGGGTATCACGTTGCTGCTTACACAGGATTTCGTATGGGAAAAAAAGCAAGAACACTGTAATGGTGCTAGAAGGATTTGTCAAACGTGTGCAGCGACTGGGTGTGCTTTGTTTGTCGTCGAGTGTTGGAAAATGGGTTATTGGTAAGGGCAGGTAGGTACCTACACTTAGCAATAGGCCACTAACCTCCACTTAGGTCCAGTTAGGTCTCAGTAAATTAAACCCAGCTCAACCCTTGGTAGCTTGGCAACGAGCGTCAATGCTTAACGTAGGAGACAGAGTGTAAAGCATTCAAATATCACAAAACAGTAATTAAATAAAACACAGGAAACAGTTTAAAAATCCAAAACCATTTTTATCTTTAAAATGACACAAAAACGAATAAAATCGGATAAGGGGAACCGGAGATATGAATTTTTAAAGAATTATTGTTTTTTAGCGCCTAGAAACAAAAAGCGCCAATCGGGTCATCTGGTTGCACCTCGACCGGCGCAAAGTCAAAGTTTAAGGCCGACCGCGATGGAGCCCTGCTCGGCTACAAGCTGCGGGAGAACTTGGTTAAAAGATTACCTTCACACTTAGGGGTCATTTTGGCCTCGGCGGTCTTTTCAGCGTATTATGACTCTTGGCAGCTTTCCGTCCTTTTTCAGACGGAGAGCCGCCAACAGCCATACTGGCGGGCGGCGGGGAAGTGGAGGTAGCTCCACCTCCATCGCCACGCCAACGGAATCACGTCCTGTGATTCGGCGTGGCAGTGTTCTGTTGACGGTGTGGTGTCGGCGGAGCTGCCACCATGGTTCCAGTCCCCTCCCGGAGGATCGACGGAACAGGTAAGTCGATCGTCCGTTAGGGGAGGGGGTGGGGGGGGTGTTGTGTGTTGTGTGCGTGCATGGCGGTGTGCGTGTGTGTATGTAGAGGGGGTGTGTGAGGGGGTGTATGCTTGCGGGGGTGTAGCGTGTTTGGGAATGAGTGCGTGTATGTCTGTAGGTATGTCTGTATGGATGTGTGCGTGTATGTGTGAATGTGGGTGTGCATGTCTGACTGTGTGTGTGGATGTTGGCATGTATGTCGGTGTGTGTGTGTGTATGTGTTTTGGTGGTGCCTGCGTGCGTGTCGTGTGTGTGTTATGTGATGTTGGGGGTCGGGGTGGGGAGGGGGGCCCTGCCACCTTTGGGGGGTGGCAGGGGTGGTGGGGGGTTTAGGGGAGGGAGTCGGGGTGGAGGGGTGGGGGGGGGCCCTATCAGTGCGAGGGAAGGAATTCCCTGGCACTGATAGTGCTTACCGCCATTGATTTCATGGTGGTTTCAAACCGCATAAAATCCATGGTGGTCAGCCGGGTCCAAATACCGCCGGCGGTATAGTGACGGCCGCTGGGCTGGAGACCCAGGTCTCCAGCCTGGCGGGCGGAACGGAGAAGTGGCGGATGACCATGGCGGTAACCGCCATGGTCATAATTAAAAAAAAAAGACCGTCAGCCTGTTGGCAGTCTTACCGCCGCTTCTCCGCCTTCCGCCAGGGTCGTAATGACCCCCTGAGTCTCTTTTTCGAAGATTTTCTTCAGTGGGACGAACCTGCCCAGTCCAATCCGACCTCCTGGAGCCCTTCTCCGGATACTCGATGCGGGAATCCTCGGTGGAGATTTTTACCTTCGGACTTAGTCGTTTTTTCGAGGTGAAAATCCTTCGACCGGGGTAAACCTGGATCCCTGGAGCCCTCCTCGGATACGCTGGCTGGGAGGTCCCGGTCAACTTTTTACCTTCGGACTTAGGGGGTCATTCTGACCCTGGCAGTCCATGACCGCCATGGCGGAGGGCGGCGGAAGCACCGCCAACAGGCTGGCGGTGCTTCCTGGGCGATTCTGACCGCGGCGGTAAAGTCGCGGTCAGAAAAGGGGAGCCGGCGGTTTCCCGCCGGTTTCCCGTTGGCCCAGGGAATCCGCCATGGCGGCGCTGCTTGCAGCACCGCCATGGGGATTCCGACCGCCTTCCCGCCAGCCTGTTTCTGGCGGTGTCCACCGCCAGAACCAGGATGGCGGAACGGGTGCCGTGGGGCCCCTGGGGGCCCCTGCACTGCCCATGCCACTGGCTTGGCCAGTGCAGGGGCCCCCTAACAGGGCCCCACAAAGATTTTCACTGTCTGCTGTGCAGACAGTGAAAATCACGACAGGTGCCACTGCACCCGTCGCACCCCTGCAACTCCGCCGGCTCCATTCCGAGCCGGCTTCATTGTTGAAGGGGCTTTCCCGCTGGGCCGGCCGGCGGTCTTCTGGCGGTCGCCCGCCAGCCCAGCGGGAAAGCCGGAATGGCCGCGGTGGTCTTTTGACCGCGGAGCAGTCTTTCGGCGGGAACCGCTTGGCGCGCCGACGCCGACCGCCGCGGTCAGAATGACTGCCTTCGTCTCTTTTTTGGAGATTTTCTTTACCGGGACGAACCAGCAAATCAGGCCGGGTCGCGGTTGAGGCAAGCCGGCTAGAGTTGCCACGGCGGGTCGGTCCCTCTATGGAGCTTTTTTTCAAAAGTTGTCCAAACTTCTGGGCCTTCTCCCAGATGTCCTTTTAAGGTTCTTTTGAGGTCCACAGCTCACCCCAAAGGTCCAGAAGTTCTGAGATGGTCCTTGGGGGGTGCGGACTACAACTCCCAGAATGCACCTGGCGCAAACTCCTTTTTGGCCACTGGACAGTGGCCAGCTGGTCGCTTTCTTCAGGAGTTGGTGCAGGGGACTATGGTTAGCAATTTTTTACCTGTAGCAAACAGGGATTCCCTCCTTGAACCAGTTGAAGCCAGGCAAAGTCCTTCTTGTGGTGAAGCCCAAGTGTGCAGCTGGTGCAGTCCTTCTGAGTGCAGGTTCCAGGTGCAGGCCAGGGGTCCAGCAGGGCAGTCCTTCTTCTTCTGTAGTTCTTCCTTGTTGGATGTGGTAGGGAACTGAGGTGTGGGTGCAGGTCTGCCAGTTTTATCCTTGTTCCTGGGTGAAAAGCAGGGGGGTCCTGGTTCTCCAATCAGGTGCAGGGTCCTTCCCCCTGTGATGACCACTTCCTGGGAAGTGTGGCAAAAATCAATCCCAGGAGGCAACATTCTTCAAAAATCCATCATGGCTGAATCTGATTTTTGGAGGTTACATCTGGCTGATCCCACCCACTGGTGTGGCTAAAAATCATGAACACACCCCTCTCCTGCCCTCTCCTAATCTAATCAAGGGGGCACCTAGTTGTCTGGGATTGCAGGATGTGGGGGTGTTGCTAGTTGCTCCAAATGTCCTTTTCTGCCTTTGAAGACCAGTTTGGCAGCCCTCCCCCTTCCTTCCTCACCATCTGCTGAGGGGAGATTCCCTCCCACAGGCACATTCCTTTGTGTGAAGCCAGGCCACTTCACACTTCATCAAGCCAGCCTGGCCAGGCTGATAGAGGCTGGCCAATCAGAGCACAGCAGGAAAAACAATGCAGGGCTGAAATTGGCAACTTTTCAGGTAAAGTTTAAAACTCTTTACCTGAACAAGTAATATTAAATCCAACAACTGGAAGTTATGGGAATTATTATAACAATTAATTTGATACCAAACTCTTGGTATCCATCATTTAAGGGGACTTTAAAAATTAAAATAAAGTCTCCCCATTCTAGCCTATGAAGGCCATTTACTAGAATGAGGGAAAAACGAATTTGGCTGTTTTTACCTCACCAGGGCTTATAAAACTATTTTTATAAGGTCCCTGCTTATAGTTACATGGCACCCAGCCCTAGGAGCACATAGGGCACACCTTAGGGGTGACTTATATGTAAAGATAAGGTAGTTTAAGACTTTGAACTACTTTTAATTCCAAAGTCGAATTTGCATATAACTTTAATTTAAAAGCAGACAGCAAGGCAGGCCTGCTTTTAAAATGACACTGGGCACCTCAGCAGTGCACCTATGGGTGCACTACCTATGCTGTGGTCCCTAAACCTACATGCCCTACCATATACTAGGTACTTATAGGTAGGTTAACTTAGCCAATTATAATTAGCCTAATTTGCATATTGATTTTACACAGAGCACAGGCCCTGGGACTGGTTAGCAGTACCCAGGGCACCATCAGAGTCAGGAAAACACCAGCAAAAAGTGAAAAATGGGGGCAAAAAGTTAGGGGGCCTCTGCAATCAGCCCTGTTTTCTCACACAAGCCCCCCCAGCCTACACGCCCAGTAGACTCAGCCCAACCCTGGGAGAGTCTTCCTGGCTTGTTAGGCGAGGAAGTCAGTAAAGAAAACTGGCTGTCCCTTTGCAGGGCCTACTCTGCCTTACATCCTCCTGCCATGGTCACTCCCTCTGGGTAGTGAAGCCATCCCAACAGTGAAAGGACCCATCACAAACTGAAACTTCCCTCTAGGGGGGTCTTCCTCCTCTCTCTCTGCCAACTTGGGTAGTGAGGTGCCCACCTCCCCTACTCCTAACTTTGCTAGGGCAACACCTAGCTTACCCAAAGAGGTCACCCAACACTTGAGCCACCCCACCATAACCAACAGTGTCAGGGGGCCTACTTTGCTATTGGCCCTGGGGTCTGCCTCCCAGGCCAAGTACAGTGCTGCCAGGAAGGCTAGCACCCAGCAGAGGCTACTGACAGCTGTCAGTACCCAGAACCACACCCTAAGCTCTCCACTGACAGGTGGCTGAGCTGCTTTAGGGGCAACTGTGGGGTCCTGGCACCCCTATTGCTGTCTAGAGTGGGGGTCTACCACCTCCTGTGGCAGACACCCTCCTTCCACTCTCCCTTCTGTCAGTGCAGGGGCAACACTTTGCATGTGGACAGCTGCCTGACTACTCAGGACTTCCTTGGGGTCAGGTGAGGCCTCACCAGTGCAAACTCTGGGCTCCCCCCTACTGGGGCAGAAGGCCTTTGGCTCCCTGGAACTCTCTTTAAGAGTGGCCCACCCTTCCTTTTCTTCTTTCCTTTTCTGGGGGACCCCTGTCTCCTAACTGGGGGGACTGACTCCCCAGGACTTTGGTTTGGGGGGCGCCCTGGGCGACCGCCCCATCTAGGACCAGACTCACCTCTGGGAGGTCATTGCCCAGGATACAATCTAGGGGGAGGTCAGCACTGACTACCACCCTAAACCAGTCAAGGATACCCTCCCTCTCTAGGGGCACTATGGCTACAGGTTTGGAGGTGACCTCCCCTGTGGCTATCCTGACTTTCCTGGTCTCTCCTGGGACATACATGTCTGGGGTAACTAACCGGTCCCTCACTATAGTGTGACTGGCACAGGTGTCTCTCAGGCCAGTGGTAGGGGTCCCATTCACCTGAATGGGGTGGAAGTGCCTACTTCCACCCTCAGGGATCACCAGCTTACCATCTGGTCCTGTCTCCCAGCTCAATGCTAGGAGGACTTCATCATCTGAGGAGTCCTCCTCCATGGCTACACTGGACAGCCCAGTGCTAACCACCTTCTTTGGACAGGCTGCATCTCCTCTGAAATGACCTGTCTGCTGACAGTCAAAGCAAGCCTTACTGTGCAAGAGCTTTTTTAACCCTGGGTCTCCCTGTCTCTGCTTGTCAGAGTGGGAGTGGGATTTACTCTCCTCCTTCTTAGGGTTCTGGGGTACAGACGGAGTTTCTGTGGTGGGCTTACCACCTCCCTCCTTAGGTTTTTGGGGACCTGACCCCCCCTTCTTGGAGTCTCCCCCCTGGGACTTGACAACCACCCTGGTTCTCAACCACTCATCAGCTGCCTCCCCCAGCTCTCTAGGGTTGGTCAGCTTAGAGTCCACTAGATGCTGGTGTAACCTTTCTTGGGTACAATTGGTCAAGATGTGCTCTCTCATGATCAGATTGTATAACCCCTCATAAGTATTTACTTTGTTACCAATAATCCAGCCCTCTAGTGCCTTAAGTGAGGTGTCTACAAAGTAAACCCAAGACTGGGTACTGACCTTCTGGCTGTCCCTGAACTTCATCCTATACTGCTCTGGGGTCAGACCAAACTTCATGGTTAAGCACCTCTTCATACTAGGTATGCATCTGCCTCCTCACCACTTAAGGTCAGATGCTTATCCCTCCCTGAGTTGGGGACCAACTCCCACAAAAGGGAACCCCAGTATTGAGGCCTAACTCTTCTCATTTGGAGTGCCCTCTCAAAGGCCTCCAACCACTTGTCTATATCATCCCCCTCTACATAAGCAGGAACCACCCCCTTCGGTAATCTGGGGCAAACCCCCCCACCCATAGACACCTCAACTTCTCTGTCGCTGCCACCATCTCTATTCTTTCTCTTTGCCCACTTTTTTTTTTCTAGGGCCAGCTTCTCTGCCTCCAAAGCTATGAATGCTAGCTGGGCCTCCAGCTCTCTTTCTCTGAGGGACAGGTTCTCTCCTCCTGAAGGGACCCCCCTTCCCCCAACTAGCTTTGGGTCTGCCCCTAGTGACTGTATCTAATGAGGACCGGTCTTCCTCATCCTCACTTAGGCTCAGATGCCCTCCTTCCCCTGAGTGGTTAGAGCTAGCATCCTCCCCTACTTCCCCCCCCTCTGGAGCTTCCTCTGGGTCTACCTCTTGGGCCTCAGCCCACACTGTCAGGGATTTGATCAGGACATGCTTCCTGAGGTCAGTGGTTGCAGGCAACCCTCTTTCAGTACACAACACCCTAAGCTGGACTACTGTCAGTGTGGGTAGGCTAGCCAGATCAAGCTCCATGGTTCCCTAGTTTTGTGTCAACAAAAACGTTTTGCAAAAATTAGAAACAAGAATTTAGAAAAATCACAAAAATTCAATAATCGAAATTAATCCAAATTAAAAATTATAAATGTTTTTTGCACTAGGACAATTTAAAGGATTTTTAATTTGTTTTACTTAAAACTGTAATGTTCTACTGAACACAAGTACAGGATCCCACCACTGCTCACCAAAAATGTTGGAAAATGGGTTATTGGTAAGGGCAGGTAGGTATCTACACTTAGCAATAGGCCACTAACCTCCACTTAGGTCCAGTTAGGTCTCAGTAAATTAAACCCAGCTCAACCCTTGATAGCTTGGCAACGAGCGTCAAGGCTTAACTTTGGAGACAGAGTGTAAAGCATTCAAATATCACAAAACAGTAATTAAATAAAACACAGGAAACAGTTTGCAAATCCAAAACCAATTTATAACAATAGATTATATTTTTATCTTTAAAATGACACAAAAACAAATGAAATCGGATAAGGGGAACCGGAGATATGATTTTTTAAAGAATTATTGTTTTTTAGCGCCTAGAAACAAAAAAAACCAATCGGGTCATCTGGTTGCACCTCGACCGGGGCAAAGTCAAAGTTTAAGGCCGACCGCGATGGAGCCCTGCTCGGCTACAGGCCGCGGGAGGCCTTGGTTGAAAGTTTACCTTCACACTTAGGGGGTCATTCTGACCCCCGCCGGCGGCGGATACCGCCGGCCTGGCGGGAACCGCCAGAAGACCGTACCGCGGTCAAAAGACCGCAGCGGTCATTCTGAGTTTCCCGCTGGGCTGGCGGGCGACCGCCAGAAGGCCGCCCGCCCGCCCAGCGGGAAACCCCCTTCCACGAGGATGCCGGCTCCGAATGGAGCCGGCGGAGTGGAAGGGGTGCGACGGGTGCAGTTGCACCCGTCGCGATTTTCATTGTCTGCCACGAAGACACTGAAAATCTATGTGGGGCCCTGTTAGGGGGCCGCTGCACTGCCCATGCCAGTGGCATGGGCACTGCAGGGGCCCCCAGGGGCCCCACGACACCCGTTCCCGCCAGCCAGGTTCTGGCGGTGAAAACCGCCAGAACCAGGGTGGCGGGAAGGAGGTCGGATACCCCATGGCGGCGCTGCTTGCAGCGCTGCCGTGGAGGATTCCCTGGGGCAGCGGGAAGCCGGCGGGAAACCGCCGGCTTCCCTTTTCTGACCGCGGCTTTACCGCCGCGGTCAGAATGCCCCCGGAAGCACCGCCAGCCTGTTGGCGGTGCTTCCGCGGTCGTTGGCCCTGGCGGTCCATGACCGCCAGGGTCAGAATGACCCCCTTAGTCTCTTTTTCGAAGATTTTCTTCAGCGGGACGAACCTGCCAGTCCAATCCGACCTCCTGGAGCCCTTCTCCGGATACGCGATGCGGGAATCCTCAGTGGAGATTTTTACCTTCGGACTTAGTCATTTTTTCGAGGTGAAAATCCTTCGACCGGGGTAAACCTGGATCTTGATCCAACGTCCCTGGAGCCCTCCTCGGATACACTGGCTGGGAGGTCCTGGTCAACTTTTCACCTTCGGACTTAGTCTCTTTTTTGGAGATTTTCTTTACCGGGACGAACCAGCAAATCAGGCCGGGTCGCGGTTGAGGCAAGCCGGCTAGAGTTGCTGCAGCGGGTCGGTCTCTCTATGGAGCTTTTTTTCAAAAGTTGTCCAAACTTCTTCAAACTTCTGGGGCTTCTCCCAGATGTCCTTTTAAGATTCTTTTGAGGTCCACAGCTCACCCCAAAGGTCCAGAAGTTCTGAGATGGTCCTTGGGGGGGTGCGGACTACAACTCCCAAAATGCCCTGGCGCAAACTCCTTTTCGGCCAATGGACAGTGGTCAGCTGGTCGCTTTCTTCAGGAGTTGGTGCAGGGGACTCTGGTTAGCAATTTTTCACCTGTAGCAAACAGGGAGTCCCTGCTTGAACCAGTTGAAGCCAGGCAAAGTCATTCTTGTGGTGAAGCCCAAGTGTGCAGCTGGTGCAATCCTTCTGAGTGCAGGTTCCAGGTGCAGGCCAGGGGTCCAGCAGGGCAGTCCTTCTTCTTCTGTAGTTCTTCCTTGTTGGATGTGGTAGGGAACTGAGGTGTGGGTGCAGGTCTGCCAGTTTTTTCCTTGCTCCTGGGTGAAAAGCAGGGGGGTCCTGGTTCTCCAATCAGGTGCAGGGTCCTTACCCTGTGATGACCACTTCCTGGGAAGTGTGGCAAAAATCAATCCCAGGAGGCAACATTCTTCAAAAATCCATCATGGCTGAATCTGATTTTTGGAGGTTACATCTGGCTGAGCCCACCCACTGGTGTGGCTAAAAATCAAGAACACATCCCTCTCCTGCCCTCTCCTAATCTAATCAAGGGGGCACCTAGTTGTCTGGGGTTGCAGGATGTGGGGGTGTTGCTGGTTGCTCCAAATGTCCTTTTCTGCCTTTGAAGACCAGTTTGGCATCCCTCCCCCTTCCTGCCTCACCATCTGGTGAGGGGAGATTCCCTCCCACAGGCACATTCCTTTGTGTGAAGCCAGGCCACTTCACACTTCATCAACAGCCTGGCCAGGCTGCTAGAGGCTGGCCAATCAGAGCACAGCAGCAAAAACAATGCAGGGCTGAAATTGGCAACTTTTCAGGTAAAGTTTAAAACTCTTTACCTGAACAAGTTATATTAAATTCAACAACTGGAAGTTATGGGATTTATTATAACAATTAATTTGATACCAAACTCTTGGTATCCATCATTTAAGATTTAAGGGGACTTTAAAAATTAAAATAAAGTCTCCCCATTCTAGCCTAGGAAGGCCATTTACTAGAATGAGGGAAAAACTAATTTGGCTGTTTTTACCTCACCAGGGCTTATAAAACTATTTTTATAAGGTCCCTGCTTATAGTTACATGGCACCCAGCACTAGAGGCACATAGAGCACACCTTAGGGGTGACTTATATGTAAAAATAAGGTAGTTTAAGACTTTGAACTACTTTTAATTCCAAAGTCGAATTTGCATATTATTTTAATTTAAAAGCAGCCAGCAAGGCAGGCCCGCCTTTAAAATGACACTGGGCACCTCAGCAGTGCACCTATGGGTGCGCTACATATGCTGTGGTCCCTAAACCCACATGCCCTACCATATACTAGGGACTTATAGGTAGGTTAACTTAGCCAATTATAATTAGCCTAATTTGCATATTAATTTTACACAGAGCACAGGCCCTGGGACTGGTTAGCAGTACCCAGGGCACCATCAGAGTCAGGAAAACACCAGCAAAAAGTGAAAAATGGGGGCAAAAAGTTAGGGTGCCTCTGCAATCAGCCCTGTTTTCTCACATCGAGCTTAACAATTAATTATGAGTATATTTAGTACCCTAGAGCAGGGTTTTTTACAGAGGAAGTATCACAGTAAGTGAGTCTACACAACACACAATAGCAACTTCCTCTTTAAGACTTCCCATTCTTTGTTGAGACTAGGTCATTTTGGATTTGGATTGTCAATGGAAAACATCACTAATCCTTTGTTTTCAATTTCTGCTGCACAATCCAAACTTGATTTTGTCAGTTCAGTTTATTACTTTGCAAAACATTATGGCCCTCATTATGACATTGGCGGTAAAAACTGAATACAGCTGCAGTGACTGCTGCCAACATGCTGCCAGGGGAAGAGTATATCCGTCTGCCAGATTATGACTCACACACACACTAAACCGACAGAAAACAGCCACAACCGCAAATCCTCCAGACCCACTGACCGTGATAAACTGTTGGTACTACCACCCACAGTGTTACGCCACCAAAACAATGCCCTCCAAATAATGACCCACCAATCACCACAACGGACATTCAACGACAGTAAACCATTGGCGGTGCACTCTGCCGAGGCTGATATCGCCACTCAAAAACAAAACAAGACAACAGTGGCGAGAACCAGAAACCCACACCTGTCATAAATGCACACACCCCACACACACACCAGCAGCACTATAAAACATCCCCCCACATCACCCACAATCCTTTGCAAACACGAGAAGACCGCCACACTTTGCCACACCAACCCCAGAGAACTGCACACACATATCACAAATACCCATTCATCCTTCACACACCACACACCCCACCACTTCACACATCACCCGCTGCACAACACACTCCACACAACACCCATGTCCTCACAAAGGCACCCCCGGTTCACTGATGAGGAGTTGAGGGTCATGGTGGAGGAAATAGTCAGAGTAGACCCACAGCTGTTTGGAGCACAGGTACAGCAGATTTCCATTGCCAGGAAGATGGAGCTATGGCAGAGGATCATGGACAGGGTGAACGTCGTGGGACAACATCCTCGCACAATGGACGACATAAGGAAGAGGTGGAACGAACTACAGGGGAAGTTGCGTTTCATTGCAGCAAGGCACATGCTCGCCATCCAGAGGACTGGCGGTGGACCACCACCTCCTCCCCCACAGCTGACAGCATGGAAGGAGCAAGCCTTGGCAATTCTGCATCCTGAGGGACTCACTGGAGTAGCCGGAGGACTGGACATTGGTGAGTCAGCATTTACTACCTATCACCCCCCATGCCTGCATGCCATCTCGACCCCTCACCCTGACTCGCATCACCCCACTCCATCTCACATAGTGCACGACCCCAATTAACAAACCTAAATGCCAAGCCCTGCATGCCATACCCACTGCATGCACATCCCTCCCAGCTCTGCATGCATACCCACTGCCAATGCCTGCACAGCATGGAGAACTAACAATCCCACAAACCATCACCATACACAACCAAAGTTGGGAGGACAACAGCAATAACACAGAAAGCTAGTAATGCAGAATATGTCACTGACATGTACCATAACACACCACTTACATCCCCACAGGGGCCCCAGCCAATGTCAGCACCAAGGATGTGCCACGGCTACCCGGTCCCCGACCAGAAGATGCCCCCAGTGATGACAGCAACTCAGGAGCTCTGGATCTGGAGGAACTCCCTGGCCCATCTGGAACCACTGGTCAGTCGGCTACCCCAACCAACAGCCAGTCCACCAGAGGGTCCCCCCCTCTGAATCTAACACCACAGCAGCCAGCCAACGCCCCCACACCTCTGTCTCCAGGACACGTCAATAGGTAGTATGCCCACCTGCACAGGGACCAAAGTCCGTACCACACAGGCAAGACAATGAGGGTCCTGGTGTCAGTGGGCACACCGTTCAGGGGACACAGGCGCAAGGGGCCTAGGACACTCAGAGGACGGCTGTGCGCCAGGGGGAGGATAGGCCCCGGGAACCGACTGCCCAGGAGGCACTTACAGATGTCCTGGGGGCATATCAACAATCCCAGGACAGGATGGGTCAGGTGATCATCATCATGCAGGAGAACCAGCAGCTGCAGGGGGTACACCACCAGGAGGTCATGCAGCAGTTGTAGGGCATAATGCCAACATGGCCTCCATTTTAGGGGTGCTGGGTGACACGGCCAACACCATACAGGAGGACAGAGCACACCAGCGGGCCACTTCCACTAGCCACTCGACCCAGCAGCCCTCTACATCTGCTGCAGCTAGTGGATGGGAGGCCCTGCCACAGGACCCACAGGCCAAAAGCACTCCTCCCCCTGCAGAAGGTGAACCACCCCACAAACCTTTCCTCTGACCCAGACAGATACCAGAGACAGTTGCCAAGACCAAGACCACCGCCAGGAAATGAGCCCCCCCTGAATTTCCCCCTTGTGTTCCACTGTGTCACCTTGTCCCCTTTGATCTGCCATTGCTCCCCTTCCTATGGCCCGTTGGCCACTGGACCTGTGCTACAACAGACTGGCCCACTACACTGGACTATTCTCAACCATCACCCCACTCCATTGCACTTTGCATTGTTTACCAAATTTTCAAATAAACACCATTGTACACAACTTGAGTAATAGTGCTTTATCTGAAGGAAATGTACAATGTATTGTACTGTATTGAACTGCATGATCCTGAGCAAATGTCCAGTATTATGTTGATCCATACTACATTTACATCTCAGCAGTCTGTACACATCACAGCTTTACACAGTTGAAGCCACACCAACATCTGCAATAAGGAAAGGCATAGGTGACACTCAGGTGAAATGCAAAGTTAGTGACTTGTATTATGCTACACCCACACAGCACAAAACTTAAAGGAGTAATATGTAGTTCAATAGTCTTACCTGAGTGTCATTGGAAGTACTGCAGTATCATATGTGTCCTGTTGTCCACATCCTCCTCCTCACTGTCTTCACTGTCCACTGCTGCCACAGGTGCATTATCACCCCCCTCCTCCTGCAGATAGGGCACATGGCGTCTGAAGGCCAAATTGTGTAACATGCAGCACACAACAACAATCTTGCAGACCTTTTCAGGTGAGTAGCATAGGGATCCACCTGTCAGATGGAGGCACCAGAACCTGGCCTTCAGGAGACCGAAGTTCCTTTCAACAATCCTCCTGGTATGCCCATGAGCATCATTGTACCTATTCTCAGCTCCTGTTCTAGGATTCCTTACAGGGGTCAAGAGCCAGGACAGGTTTGGGTAGCCGGAGTCACTTGGAAGAATTGAGGGACACACATTAGCCTTGCACAATGGCATGGGGTATGACTCCTGAAGGCATATACTCACATACATTGGGTAGGGGCTCAGGTTCACATTTAAGCCACACTCTATGCCTCTGTAGTTATGCTGTGGGATGCTGCTATTCCTCAGGACAAAGCCATCACCCACTGACCCAGGATACTTGGCAGTGACATGGGAGATGTACTGGTCAGCAATACACCATCTGGACATTGAGTGAGTAGAAACTCTTCCTATTCCTGTACTCCTGGTCATTGGCCCTGGGGGGACTAATGCAATATGGGTCCCGTCAATGGCCCCAATCACATGTGGTATGTGTCCCATTGCATAGAATCCAACCTTCACAGTGGGCAATTCATCTACCTGCGGAAATGCGATGTAGCTGCACTTGTGTTTGAGCAAGGCAGACCAAACCCTGCAAGCACAATAGAGAACATTGGCTGTGACATTCCTGCAGTCAAGCCCACTGGCACCTGGAAAGTACGTGATGCCAGGAAATGGAGCACTGATAGTACCTGCACAAGAGGGCGGATCCCAGTGGGATGATGGATAGCAGGTAGCAGATCAGGCTCCTATTGTGCACACAGCTCTGTGATCGTGGCCCTGTCCAGATGATAGGTGAGTATGATGTGCCTGTCCTCCAGTGTAGCTACGTCCACAAGGGGTCTGTACATGGGTGCATTCCTCCTCCTCCTATTCATCTGCAGTGCTTGGTACCTATGTGAACCAAAAGTAAGAAGGGAGTGACAACAGGAACTATGGACACACACCATCAGTGTACACTGAGTTTGTATGTTGGACACTGGACTTGTCTAGGTGTGAACATTCAACACCAATGACGCACCATCAAATAGGTATATGTGTACTAGCAGTAGAAAATGGCAACCTCCTGTCCTGTATGCATGGACAGGTGGAAGTGACCTCACTCCGCCAGAGTTAGGCCTCATGGCGGGAGGTGGTCTGCACCGCTGTGCAATTCCTCATTGGCTAACATAGGGTTCTATGGAATACAGGAACCAATGATGATCAACGCCGGCGGTGACATTGTTCACAGCAGCGGACGTAACAGCCATTTTCTGTCTATCACTTCACTTGATTCATAACTTACCACAGTACTACATCTCTACTGCGTTTGCTGCTGTGACCTGTGTCTGGAACCAGCCATGGCCCGTGCAACAGGGGAAAGGGCCCCAGGCTTCACATCGGAGGAGTTGGAGCGTCTCCTGAATGGGGTCCTACCCCTGAATAGGCAGTTGTATGGGCCTCCAGACCAACAGGTGAGTACATGATGGACACGTTGCATGCGACATGGCTGCATGTAGATGTGTGTGTGTGCTGGCAGTGTGTCATTTGTGGGGGTATGGCAGGTGGAAGTGTATATGTAGAGGTACGGGTCATGTGTGTGCCTGATGAGGGGCAAATGCAGTATGTACGCCACATGTGTGACAGGCTGAACTGTGTGGTTCATGGTGTCCCTCTGTATGTGTTCCCTCTGTAGGTAAGCGCCCATCAGCAGAAGGGGTTGTAGCGTGCCATCACCAAGGAGGTGCGGAACCTGGGGGTCCATAGCTGGCAGAGCACCCACTGCAGGAAATGGTGGGAGGACCTGAGATGCTGGGCCCGGAAGACAGCGGAGTCTCTGTTGGGGACGGCCTCCCAACAAGGGAGGGGTGCCCGTTGTAACCTGACCTCCCTGATGGCCCGCATATTGGATGGGCACTTGAGGGCATCACAGGAGCCACACGGGGTGAGTACAGTGTGTGTGACAACCATCTTTGTTGCCTGCCATAGGATTTGGGTGCAGAGTTCTAGTCAGTGGATGCCCCAATGTGCTGTGTTGTCCAGCTTAGGTATTTTGGGTGTAATGCATATTTATGATAGCCTGGTAGCTGGCGTTCCATGTTAGACAGGGCTTAGTTGGTCCCAGTTGGTGTGCAGATGGTAGTGTTTGGCTCCTAACTGCTGTGGTACCTAGCAAATGGTATGCCAGTGAGGTCCTTACTGCCCATTCTTAGTCTCAGTGTGTGACAGTGATGTGTATTCCATCTGTGCTGTTGTTGCTGTGATCGAAGAGATTAGTTTTCTTCCTCAATTGTAGAAATGTTGATGCCATTCTAATGTCAGAGAAGATGTTGTTCCCGTTCCTCAGGCTGTGAAGATCTGTTTTCCTGTTCTCCTGTCCGCATTGTTTGGTCTCTAATCTGGGAATGCCAGAGCTCATCATTTGATGTTCAGATATTCAGATATCAGTTTGTTAGCAACATAGACAGGAGTCTTCGTATAGATGGCCTTGTACATGATGCAGCTGATCTTGAAGATGATTCAGGCTTTCAGGGTGAGCCATTGGCAATCTTTTAGCACAAGTGTGATGTATGCAGATGTCTTCAGCCCCTTGATGAGCTGCTCTTTTGTGTGAAGGATGACTTTTAGAGGAGAAGTAGTCGTCTCTGGGATGCTCTTTAGAAATTCCTTGCGCCATGTTAGTGGGAGAGAATTGTTGTTCTAAAGTCTTCTCCTGAGAGAGAAAAGTTTTCACCTTTTTATGTCGAATTGTATACTTATTGAGTTTTTACTATCATGACACCGAAATTGACAAGAATATAGACTTTTTAAGGTAAGAAATGTAATTTTTTAAGTTTCTTTATGTGTTTAAATAATATTTTAATTGTATATTATATATGTTACATATATTTTTTTGTAGTTGTTGTTAATGTTCTTACATATAGTTTGTAATTTTAAGTTAATTGTATTTTTAATGTATTTGTAAAATAGTAATTCATAGTGTTGTAGAGGGTTGTGAGGTTTGTATGAGTATAGGGTGGGAAGCTAATAAAGTATAATTAATTTACATTGTTTTTATTTAATATGAATTATCTATTTGATTATTAAATATGTAAATTGTGTAAATAATATTGTTGTAAGTTATATTTTAGGTGCGGGTTGTTGGGTTTGTAGAAGTATAGGATGGGAAGTTAATTCAATATTAATTGATTCATTATTGCAAACTTATTAATTTATTAATTAATTGTTATTTCATTATGTAAATTGTGTAATTGTTTTAAATTTATATTTTAGGTGCATGTTGTTGGATTTGTAGGGGTATAGGGTGTGAAGTTAATTAAGTACTAATTTATTAATTATTGATACATTATTAATTAATTGTTCATTAATTATGTAAATTGTGTAATGATTATGATTTTTTAATTTACATTTTAGGTATGGGTTGTTGGGTTTGTAGGGGTATCAGGTGGGAAGTTAATTATATAGTAATTGATTAATTATAATGTATTTATTTATTATTAATTAATTGTTAATTTATTATGTAAATTGTGTAATTATTATAATTTTTTAATTTAGTTATATTTTAAATATGTGAATATAGTGTGGGAATTTAATGAAATAATTATTGAATAACATGTTTTTCTTATATTAATTATTTAAAGCATGTATAATTGTTTTAATTGTTTATTGTTTTTTCAATGTGTATATTTAATTTTATGTTAATAGTTTTATAATTTTATGAAATTAATACTTGTGTTAAAATAAGGTATGTGTTTGAAATGAAGTACTTTTCCGACCTACCCCTACTGAGTCCGATGCTTTCCCTATTGTTGCAAAGACTGGAGTGTGAATAGTAAATGTTACCCCTCCTGGGTCCAATGCTTTCCCTACCGTTACACCGACTGGAGTAACGGTAGTGCATTTTATCCCTGATGAGTCCAACACTTTCCCTACTGTTTCACAGAGTGGAGTGGGAATAATACATTTTACCCCTCTTCAGTCCTGCGCTTTTCCTACTGTTGCACCAACTGGAGTGGGAACAGTACATTTTATTCTTTGAATATATTTAATTGACATTATATTACTGTTATATGTTAATTTAATATCTTTAATGTTTACTATTTTTAACTATATACATATGTTAAAAAAAATATTTTGTATATATTTTTTGAGAGAGGACTTTTTTCCAAAATGTTTGTCATTTCAATATATGTATAGGAAAACAATAGTTTTGTGCTCAATATTTTTGACGCAATATTTTTGTATCATGATATTAAGGGTTTCAGTATTTTCTCAGTAAACCCCCAAGAAACGTAGGTGAATGAGCAGGTGAGCTGGTTTGCTCTTTCGTGGAAGCTTGCACAAATGTGTCTTCTTTCTGAAGATTTCATACAAGGTTCCCAGTCTTTGTGGTGACAGTGTTGTAAGTCAGTGACTGCCTGTCTTAGAGGTTTTTTGATTTTGTACTTCTCTTTAGCTGTGTGAGGACAAAGGAGGTCCAGAGTGCCATGGATCCTGGACCCTTTTTTGCTGTTGATGCTTATTTTCTCCAAGGGGTTAAAGACCATTACCCTTATCTTTTAGTGCTTGCCACAAAAGTGGGTGCTCTTTAGGTACATGTTCTTTTGCATATGTGTAGTTTATATTTCTCTTAGCATCTTAGTGGAGAGCTTGATCTTTAAGTTATTAGGCAGTGGCTAAGGTAGTGGGGAGACCAGAGTACCTAGGTTTACTGGACCAAGTTATGCTCATGTTTAGCCCTCTCCTAATTGCCCTGATCTCTGGGTGTCGCTGTCACAGGGACATGATATTGGCCAAGGCTTCCATAGGAATAGTAAAATATTGACTGCTAAAATATTGTGTTACAAAACTGTCATGGTTAAAATACCAACGAAAAAGACATTAAATTTAGATACATATAATTTGAAGTACAAAAATATTAACTAGCAAAATATTGTGGTAGTAAAAAAAGATATGACAACGCTAAGTATATGTTTGGAATTGTAATTTAATCATTATATGTTAAGATAAAAGTTAAATATAACTTTTAATAAATTACAATAATTTTCTTTGATATTTAATTATATAACAAATGTATTAAAACAAATAAAAATAATTATTAAAAATGAATATTAATCATTTATATTGAAGAATAAACCACAAATTGCTCCTGTGATTTCCCATTTTAAAAAATGAAAAATGTATATTATATATATTCAGCTGTTAAAAATAATATTTGAAAATATATTTTTTTGAAACTTAATAATTTTAAAGGCCCTTAAAGGCCTAATCAAAATACAAATCAATAAATACAGAAATGTCAATTGAATATGCTCATATTTTCTTAATAGATCTCCATCAAAACATTAACTTGTTCTAAGTTAACTTCAAGTTTCAAAAACACAAATGTAATACACTATTCTAGCTATAATCAATCAAGCATTGTAAAAAATACATACATTGTAAGGAGAGCAAATGTACTAATCCAACTCCGGTGTCACAAACATTGCAGAATGTCCATACATTAATGGGCTTTGATTTACTACTCACCAACCTAACATAGATTGGCAAAATGCCTACTTTGAGCAGGTTCAGATTTACTACTAAAACTCAAATCCAATAAATATTGAGGAAAGTGCACAAATGTGGGGGGGAGAGGTCAGATTTAGGCATTTATTGTGAGTTTAGTGGACAGTGCGCAAATGAGGGTGCTGGGCAGGGGGACACCTACACTTCCCATGCGGAGATCCAGGTTGTAATCAGCAAGGCGGCACTGAGATCAGCGCCGCCCTGGCTGATTGCAACCTGCACTTGTCTTCAGCCCATCGGGATCTCTGGTCCTGGTGGAGACAGCAGGAGGTTGGCTGGGCTGCCTCCAACCTCATAATGTGGCCGTCGGACCATCACAACCGCAGTGGTCCGACAGCTACCACGAGTGTGGCAGTCTGAGGACCACCACACTCGTAATCAAGCACCCAATCTAATGAACGTTGGGCAAGATGCATACATTGGTGGGGTTCAACTTCCTAATCTAACTCTAGTTTAACAAACATTATGAAATGTGCATTCATTAGTGAGTTCAGATTTAGGGCCTCATTACAAGGCTGGCAGTCCAAAGACTGCCAGCCTCGCTGTGAAGAACATGTACGTCATATCTGTGGTGGTCCAACTGCCACATTATGACCTTGGTGGTCTGACTGGCAGTGGACCACCGTCCACGCTAGGAACATGGCTCCCAGTAGTCCGACAGTGGTCTGAGTTGTACTAAGCCAGGGCGGCGACGAGTTGAGCGCAGCATGGCTGGTTACAATTCTACTTACCACCAGTCTTTCCATGGTGTTCTGCCGGCCATGAAAAGGCTGGTGGTAAGCCAGTGCTGGGGAACACAGGGGAGGCCCTAGGCATAGGCACTGCAGGTGTCCCCCTACTCAGCACCATCCAAATGAGCACTGGCTTTGCAGACAGTGTGCATTCCAAGGGTGCTATGGGCCCCACTTGTGTGACAGCATTGGCTTGGGCTCCATATGGAGCCGAGCCCAATGCAGCTGCAAAGTTTCCACTGACAGGGGTCAGCCCAGCGGAAACCTTGTAAAGGGGCCAGCTCAGCGGCGGCCTCCTCACCGTGAGTCTGGCGGTCAGCTTGTCCAACCACCAGACTCATAATGAGGCTCTCATTATTCTAATTTCACTCTAACAAACGTTAGTCAGCTTTACTATTCTGACCCCCAATCCACGAAATCGTGAGGAAGGTACATACATTGAGGTTGGAGGGAGGGTGTAAAAAATTGGGCTGTTGGTTGACTGGGATGACCCTGGTAAAGCAACAAACACAATCCTCGTCAGGATAACATACAAGTAAACCTCAAATTAACCTGTGCTCCGCACCTGGTAGCTTGGCCCACAGCAGTCAGGCTTAACTTAGAGGCAATGTGCAAAGAATTTGTGAAGCACTTCAAACAGTAAAACAGTGAAAACACACTCCAAAAGGAGCCCACAACAGAGTAAGAAAAATAGAGTATATTTTAATAAATAAAACAAGACCAAAACATCTGATTAGTAGAACCAGAAATATAGAATTTTACAGTTTTAGGTAAAAGAGGACCAAGAAGCACAAAGCTCTTTTGGGGATATCTGGTTATGCCGGACCAGGACTAAGTCACAAGTTCAGGCCAACCATGATTGTTGGCTGGCTACAGGCACCCAGTGGGCACGCTGAACAAAGTACCTTAAATACTGGTTGGTAAGCATTGAATGGATCCATGTTGAAGATGCGCCATGCAGCTGAAGTGTTGGCTGTGATACAAGGTCCTGTGCATCACCATCGAGGATATCATCTACGGGGTTTCCGATGCAAAGGCCAGTGTTGAGGATGCATTGGGCAGTTGAAACAATGTATTGATTCTGATGAGCTAAGAACCTGGGAAGTGGAGGTTTGGCATCGTCGTTGAGGGTGCCATTGGCGAGAGATGTGAGGAGGTGCGTTGGGGAGACCATCATGCAGTGGTGGTTCCAAAGGCGATGCGTCTGTCCTAAGATGCAGGCTACTGCTGCGATGTGAGTCTTGTGCAACTGGTCCAATCCATGCAGTAGTGGCGATGCATCAGTTCTGCTCAGGGATGCACCGATCCATAGAAGATCTGCATTGGTTCTGCTCTAGGATGCACCACTCAGTAGAGGCGATGCATCAATTCTGCTGGCAAGCACCTTAGGCCCACTTCCAAGGATCCAGGACCCAGGTGGTGCCACTTGACAGGGCAGACTCACAAATGGCAGAGTCCAGGTGCAGACGAAGGGTGGTTGGAAGTCTTTGATGTCCTTGGGAATACAGATCAGGAAGACAGCCAGCTAACTGTTGGAGTCACTATGGGTTCTGTGTTCAAAAGATGTAGGTCCAGTCCTTCTCAAACAGGCAAGAGGGCAGCTGGCAGCAGGTGAGCACATCAATGCAAGAGTCCAGTAGAGTGCAGTCCAGCAGAGTGGCAGTCCTTCAGCAGCACAGCAGTTCTCCTTCCTGGTAGAGTAGCTGCAGGCTCAGAAGGGTACTGAAGTGGTAGTTTTTGAGGTCCAGTTCTTATATTCAGTGGTAAATTTTAAGTGGGGTAGAATTCAAAGACATGCCCTTGAAGTGCAGATATGACCTGCCCTCCCTGTCCTCACTCTAGACTAACTAAGGGGGACAGCCAGCCTTTTGCGTGGGGACAGGATACAGCTTATTCAGGTGTAAGTGAGGATGTGCCAACCTCCTGCCTCCCATCCGCCCAGGGTGGCCCATCTAGTCACAGCTATGCTCTCATTGTGTGCGGCTGTCTGGGAGAAATACTCAAACCCCACCTGCCATCTACACCCGTCGTGTAACCAGAGACAAGCTGCAGGCATCAAATGGGTAAGCCAAGAAAATTCCAACTTTCTGGTGGCATTTTCAGAATTACAATTTAAAATATATAATTCACCATAAGCTAGGATTTTAAATTGTGATTCCAAAGAAACCTCGCTTGAAAGAATGATCTCTTACCATTTGGAAATTATGCTTATAGAGTTTAATACTGCAACTCCAATGTTATCCTATGTGCGAGATAGGTCTTGGAGTAGTGAGAAACGAAGTTAGGATTTTTTCACGACTAGGACATGTAAAACTTAAACGTTTTTAAACACCTTGCACCCTGCCCTCTTTGCCATCCAGGGGCTACCGTAGGGGTGTCTTATATGTATTTAAAAGGAAGGTTTGGGCTTGTCAAAAGGTTTATTTTGCAAGGTCAAAATGGTATTGTAAACTGTACACACAGGCCCTACAATGCCAGGCCATAGACACATTTAAAGGGTGGCACAATCAGTGCTACAAGCCCACTAGTAGCATTTAATTTACAGACCCTAGGCACATACAGTGCACTTTACTAGGAACCTATAAGTAAATTAAATATGCCAATTGGATAAAAGCCAATATTGCCATATTTTAGAGGAGAGAGCACAAGCACTTTAGCACTGGTTAGAAGTGGTAAAGTGTGCAGAGCCATAATACCAGCAAAACTAGTTCAGAAAATGAAGGAGGAAGTCACAACATTGGGGGAAAGACTACCCTAAGGCTGACACGGCAAACAGAAGTTTAGAGTTAGAGTATTAACTCTTGGTCTGTGTGTGTGTGAGGGGGATTTAATATTATAAATCCAGTCTGGAAAACATTTTGATAACTGTACTTGGGAGGGGAAGTGTTTAGGTTTACTCTTCTAATGACAGCCTGATACTCAGAAAGTGCACAGATTGGGAAGTATTATTTACTATTCCAGTCTAACAAACATTGGAGAATGTGCATACATTAACAGCAGGGTTCAAATTTACTATTGTAACGTTAGTCTAAGTAACAGGTCATGACTGCACAAGTCAACGCTGTCACTGCATCCTGCTTCCACACCATGAAGATGCTGAGGAAGATCTTCAAATGGCTCCCAACCAACAGATGACAAACTGTCATCATGCCCTAGTCACTGGCAAGTTGGAATATGGGAGCACTTTCTGCATCGGGATCACCAAGCAACTCATTACAAGACTACAGACCATCCATAACTCAGCAGCCAGACTCATTCTCAACCTCCCACACAGAACCAACATTACACCATACCTCAGGGAACTACACTGGCTTCTAGTACACAAACGTGCTGAATTCAGACTTCTCGCACACACATTCAAGGCAATCCACAACTCAGGCTACACCTACCTAAACAGTCACATTCCCTACTTTCTAACATCTCACTCATACACAGAACCAGATCAGGAGGACAAGCGTTTTCTTACACAGTTCCCAAAGCGTGGAATGACCTCCTCATCTTTCTTCTGGAATTCTGCAAGAAGCTGAATATCTGACTTTTCAATTAACCAACCTACCATAGATAGGGCTAGGCATACACTCTCAGTCCTCGTGGGTATTAGAGCACATTACAAGTACACATAACAGAAATCCAGCCTGACAAACATGGTGGGAAGTGCATTCCTTGGGATGTTCAGATACACTACACTCAAATAATGTAAATCGATATTAAAAAAATTATAAATCTAAATAAAAACTTTAAAACTCCAAATATATAAAAATATTAAAACCATTGAACAATTATTCAAATATTAACAAATTTATCAGAATTGTGCAATTCTGCAACTTATTAATTAAATAATACTTAAAACACACAGGGGCATATTCACAAGCCCCTTGTGCCTCCTTGCGCCACCCTAGCATAATTTGTTTAATGTTAAGGATGCGTTACGGAGGCCCCCACCGTGCGCCATATTAACAAAGTGGTGTAATGCATGCATTGCTCCACTTTGTAACCCCTTGCACCACATTATGCCTGCCAGGTATAATGTATGCAAGGGGGCATTCCCATGCAGGGAGGCCCAAAGAATTGGTGCAGTATAATTTACGAAGTCAGCACAGCAAAGTCACTTTCCTACCCTTCCCTGCGTCAAAAGGAAAGGGCACAATCAATCGTCCAACACCACAGACACCATTGCACCATGGTGCAAGGATGCCTGTATTGGCTCTAGGCACCAATTTGTGCACCAGTGCACGTAGAAGGCATAGGAATGTGTTGTATTTTATTAATACCATGGTCTCCTGCCCTTCCTTCTGACACAGGGCAGCACAGCAAAGTGACTTTCTGCGCTGTCCTCCGGAAAAAAACTAGTAAATGAGGCCCTTAGTTTAAATCTCAGTTGGATCTGCACCACACCACGACCTAGAGTCAGAGTCCTGCCACTTGTTGTTGTCAAAGCTTACCCACTTGCAGATCAATTAATAGTTTTAAATGTTGAAATGCACTCCAAGCTAATTAAGTCCTTGGTGCAGTGTGTTTTGTTTCTCACAACAAACATCAAAAGGCATGGGGGATCGCACGCCGGAGCATCTAAGATGGCCGCTCGGTATCGCGCTCTCGAGTTGCCGATGGCGTTTCTTTTTTGGAGGAGCTGCTGACCCATTTTTTCTTTAGAATATGGTGTGAGAACGTGCAGGGAGAAATATGGTAAGTTTTAAAAATCTTTTTAACTCTGGTATTTCACAGAGTTAAATTTTTTCAACCTGCTGCTCCCTTTCTCACAAGAATGCGGCCGCCATTTTGAGAAGAACATTTTTATTTCTCAATCTTTTTTTCTTTGTTACATTCTATGTTACCTACTATTATTTTAATTAAGTGGGGAACTTTATGCTTTTTTGACATTTTTGGATGACGTCTCTGAAGCTGTTTAGTCAATTTATTCTGGGTTTTCTCATTAACTTTGAATGTTCGTCCTTTAAGGTGACCTAATCCACTTTGCAGGAGCATCAACTAAAATACTGTATTAAATATTCACAGCATTGCTAAAATGGAAGTTCCTCACACTTCAAAAGTATCTGTATCCTCTGTTTATAATTCTAATGGTCGTAAAGACTCCGTGGGCAACAAACGAGCTAAAAAAGATCCATCCTCTACAAGTCTCCATTGCCTCGCACATTGGAAGACATTATGGATGAACTTAAGTTAATAAAGCCTTTTGTTATGGAGACAAATATTGCATTACAACGAATTGAAGAGAAATGGTCACGTCTGGATTCTAGACTTTCTGAAGTGGAACAAAGGATCAGTGACATACCAGATACTACTGTTAAAGTCGATAATCTGACTAAAGAAGTCACACTACTTAAAAAACAGACAAGATTTGGAAAATTGTAATCAGCAAAATAACCTTCACATTTATGGCATTCCGGAAGGCTCAGAAGGCCAAGATTTGATACCATTTTTGCAAACTCACATTCCAAAGATTGTTGGTCTACAGAATACCACGGTTCTAAACATTCAACGAGCCCATCGTATTGGTCCTCCTTCTACATCTAAGCCAAGAGGAATTATCGCCCTCTTTCTACAATACTCAGATTTAATGACAGTTTTAACTGCCGCCAAACAACGTAAATAAATGTTGTGGTCAGGCCAAAAGATTTTCTTTAGTCAGTATGTGGTCATGGCGACAGCCAAAAGAAGGAAAGAATTTCTGGATCTCCGACCAGCTTTAAGATCTATGATTGCTAGTTTTGGCCTTATTCACCCTTGTTTCTTTAAGGTTACCTTCAAGGACAACTACTTTTGAAAATCCCTCTGACTTGAAACAATTTATTGAAAACGCTGACATGTCAAGTTGAGAAAATCCCCTTTCCGAATTGTGTCTATATTCTTGTATATCTCAACATCATAGTGTTCTTTCCCTTGTTGGTAAGTCATGTTGTCAGTTGTTTATATTGTATTATATATTTATTCTGTTTTAACAACTCTCCTCCCTCTTGCCATCTAATTATTTTAATTCCTCAGGGGTACTGTTGCTGATTGGCCTCTAATTTTCTTGCCCCTCCCTTTCTCCCATGCAAAATATATTTCTTCTTTTCAAGACAATTATGACAAAAGCTTTTTGGCTTTTTGGCAAACCTTTTTTGATTTTATCAATGGGGTGCTTTAGCTACCTCTTTACTTCTCTTTCTCTCTTGTCATTTGTTCTTCTTCTTCTGTCTCTCTTTCTTCTTTTATTATTTTTTTTACCTTACAATGCAATGTTGGCATGAACAAGCAACCTCAGTTAGACATGTGTTCATAATTTTCCTTTCCACCTTATTCTACAATTCACATGTTGCCTGTATTTTAGGTTTAGTTAAAAGTCTGCTGTCCAAATGTCTTCCACCATCTAAATGACCATTCTTCGTATTATTTCATGGAATGTTAAGGGTTTATGTAATCCGGTTAAGAAACAAAGAGTGCTCCAACATCTATCTAAATTGAATTGTCAGGTTTCTCTTGTACAAGAAACGCATCATAAGGAGCAGGACTTTAAAAGTCTAAATAGAAACTGGGTTGGTCATGTTTTCGGCTCCTCTGCAGCTCATAACAAGAATGGGGTAATAATTTTGTTTCATAAATCCTCACAAATACAGGTTCTAGAAGAGATTAAAGATGTTACAGGCAGATGGATTTTACTGAAAGTTCAAATTAATGGTGTGCTATTTTCCTTTTGCAATATTTATGGTCCAACTGGAGTAGAGCTTCAATTTTGGGTTAATGTTTCTTCTTTACTACTATCTTGCAATTCTGAAAATCTTGTGGTGGGAGGTGATTGCAACCAACATATGGATCCTTTTGTAGATCGTCGTTCTCAAACTCGTTATATACCTAATGAAATGCAAAAAGCATTTCATCAAGCAATTTCCTCCAGAGGTTTATGTGATATATGGAGAACTGCTCATCCAGATGTATTATAATTTACATTTTATTCTTCAGTGCATCACTCATATTCTAGAATAGACTATATATTTGCTACACAAAATATTCTTCAATCAATTTCACATGCTGATATTGGGTTTATACTTATATCAGATCACGCCCTGGTTATTATTGATTTGAACTTTCCTGGTAATTCCCCCTTTTCTAATTGCTAGAGGTTTAATAACACTTTATTGCAAGACCATTTATTTATTGAACAATTTATCATGTTTTCTAACGAATTATTTATGCACAATTTACCTTCCGACACTCAAATTAATTGTATATGGGATCCCTTTAAAGCTACAGCTAGAGGCTTTATTATAGATTATGTTGCCACTAAAAAGAAACCAAATTCTAAAGTTTCCTCTCAATTGCTTGCACAAATTAAGCGTCTTGAGCATGAATATGTCTCCTCTATCAAACCAGATACTTTATCCAGGTTGATTGATACTAAATTACAATACAATAAGCAATCTTTGAAAAGTGCATGTGGTACTCTACTCAAAATAAATTCCAAATGTTATGGGGGGAAATATAAAGCGGGTAAACTATTGGTGAATTATTTAAAGATTAAAAAACAAAAGTCTAAAATTACTGTTATCACAGACACATTTGGAAACAGACACACTAGTGACTCAAAAGTCCTGGAATGCTTTACTGACTACTGTACCACATTATATTCTCCCGAAAGTACTTCTAATATAACTGAAGTTGATACCTTCTTCCAATCTATTTCTCTGACACATAAAGTAGATCTGTCTCTGTTAGACTCTGAACTATCTGAGACAGAAATTAAAAATGCCATTACCAAACTTCCAAAAATAAGGCCCTTGGCCCTGGTGGCTTTTCAATTGAATTTTAATCAACAGTTGCATCTATATTAGTTCCAAAGTTATTAACACTTATACAATATTTCATATCACAAGATCAAGCAAAGGGCACTTTAACTGAAGCTATGTTGTGCTTGATTCCTAAAAAGGATAAAGATTTATCCAAATGTGGTAATTATAGACCTATATCCCTTATCAATGTTGACTGTATAATATTTGCAACCGTCCTTGCCTTATGGATTAATAATTTTATCCCAGATTTAATAGAAATTCCTCAGTCAGGTTTTGTTAAGCAGCGATACATATTGGATAATTCTAGAACTTTTCTCAAATGTATCCATCTCGCTTCTAAGTCTAGGGACCCTATAGCTGCTATAACTCTAGATGCTGACAAAGCCTTTGATTGAGTTTGTTGAGATTTTATGTTTGGAGCATTAAAATGTCATGGTTTTAGTCCTCATATTATTAAACTTATCAGTATTTTATACTCCTCACCCTCTACGTCTATTTTAGTCAATGGTGAACAATCCCATTACTTCCCCCGACAAGGTTGTCCTCTATCACCTCTTTCATTTATATTAGCCCTTGAGCCCCTTCTAGAGAAAATCCATAGGTCATCTGATTTTTATGGCTTTAAGCATTAAAACGTAGCGATTAAATTCACAGCATATGCTGATGATATTTAGCTTTTTATCTCTAATCCTCCAAAAACTATTTTTTTCACTTCCTAGAGAATACTCATGTGTCTTAAGATATAAGCTTAATATAGACAAGTCAGATGTTTTGCCATTAAATACTTATTGTTTACCCGATATGATTAAAGATACTGGTTTTACTTGGAACTCTAAGCATATCAAATGCCTGGGCATATCCTATTCCAAATCTATTAAAGACACTATTCTAATTAATCTCAAAGAGGTAGAGTCAAAGATTTTGAAATTGCTCGACAGATGGTACCCTCTTTATATAACTTGGTGGGGAAGACTGGCCACAATCAAAATGATGTTGTTGCCCATTTAAAATGTTATCTATCTCTGCTCCCAGTTAAACTTCCCTCTGTTTTTTTAAAAACTATAAATACATTAGTTATGAAATTGTTATGGAACAAACATAAATCTTGTATATCTTTAATCAAATTACAAGAACCTAGAGATAATGGAGGTGTACATTTTCTGTGCCTTAAAATGTATCACTCTGCATTTGTCTTAAAACAAATATGGTTGTCCCTCTCTCCCACTTTTCACAACAGAACCTCTCTGTGGAGTCAATTGGAACACTCGCAAATTACACCATTTACTTTTAGAGATGCAATTTGGCTTTCAAAACCCCCTTAAATCCCTTCTCTCTCCAATAATCACTCATTCTATCTCTTTTGCAAAGCCGTTACTTACTGCCTCTCACTCCTCACATGACAACCTTAAGCAAACTCCTATATGGTACAATAATTATATTAAATTTCATAATAGAACTGTAGTCCGGAAGGAATGGATGCATAAAGGCATTATAACTCGAGATCATTTATTTTTAGATAATGCTTTACTTGAATTTCAAGATATTCAACAGACATTTCATATTTCTTTTTATTACGCTGTGCAGTAGAAAACTCTCCCTGCTATCCTATATAAATTATCTCATTCTTTAAATACACTCCCTTCTACACAGCCTATTTCCCAGCCTTATAATTTTTCCTCACAATTCCAAGCGTCCTTTATGTAGAGAACCCTTACACATACCAGTCTTATGAGACCAAAGTCTAAAATAGAATTAGCATGGGAGCAGGATTTCAATCAAAACTTTCCTATATGTACATGGAAACAAATATGGTCAAAACTCCATACAACATCCTGTTCAGCATCTACAACCCAAACATTATGTTATTTTCATAATAGGTTGTACTATACTCTTGTAGATCTTTTTAAATTTAAACTTTCTACAGACAGCAAGTGTTGGTTGTGTTCGAAAGAAAATAGCCGTTATATGCACATGTTTTATGATTGCCCTTCAGTTTACACTTTTTGGGAACTAGTTTGGGATAAAATCAATCAGATTTTGTCCACCAATGTACCTTTCAGTATATTACATATTTTTTTGGGTAGTATCTCATCTATTTGGCATTCCCAATCCCTGCTTGGTAAACTGGCTGATTTACTCATTGCTAGTGCACTGAAAATTATAACTTCTAATTGGAAAGATGCCATAAAAGTATGTGTTGTAGCTTGGTGGAATCTGATTTGTTATAATCACAGAATGGATCGAGCAAATGCTAATACTACTCAACTGGCAATTAAAAGAGACAAGCTATGGCTTCCTCTCACCTCTTTTCTTTCGCAACACAAGACCTTTCATACTACTGTTAATACTATTTTTGAACCTACTTGAATGTCTTTTTTTAGAATTATTGGTTGCTCTATTGTGAACACGTGATTTTAATTTTACACTGTTTTAACTTTTTCATTTATTCTCTCTCTTCTCTTTCTTTCTTTACTAAAACATAACAAAAATGCTAGTATTCTGTGGTACAATATTCTACTCTGATTGTGTATATAAATTGTTTTTATAGGTATAATTATCTTTATGACTTTTTAGATACAATGTATTTATCTTATTGTACTAATGTATGCTAACCTATTAAATAAAGCATTATTAAACAAAAAAAAAAACATCTTAAGGCAAAATGTAATTCTTCATTGTGTTGCCTAATTCTTGATTTCCTCATTTCAAAAATGCCATCCACCACATTTCATTCCCTTTCTATGAGACCCTCTTCTGGACAAATCCATGAATTATGTATTCAAGTCACAGACTCAGATTTGACTTTGTAAATAAAAGCGTATCTGCCCAAAGCTCTCATTTGAAACATGCGGCAGCTGCAATTAAATGTGCGAGCACAGAATACTGAGGCAGCGTAATCCTGAAGTCATCTCAGGCCTCTTCAATCCATTTACAGGCATTACCTGCTCCTTCAGCTCCCACTTGCAGCTTTTTGCTATCTCCCTTTGTGACGCTTTATGGTGTTTCTCTTCCTCCGTCTTTCCATTATGTCTTTTGCTCCAGTAAATGCTTGAGGCAGATAAAAAGTGCCGGCCCTCAAAAATAAGTGCTGTGCCCGCACAGGAACCCACCACCGGCTCACATTAAGCACTGGTATCACTTAATTCAATCTTTGAGTTAACAGTAGCACGCTAATATCTTGGGTATTGGTAGACCCAGAGCACATATTTTCTGACATTCTAAATTCCAGCACCATCTTTGAACACAAGTCGTCATATTGTGGAATATCAATAAACATGGCCAAAAATATGAAGACTTGGTTTCAAAGATGATGGACCTATGTGATCAAGCATCAGACCCACTTCCCTCGCTGGCCATGGAGCAGTCAAAAGATGAAGCTTGTTGCATACATAGCTTTGGTCAATAATATAATGAGCAGAATTGTGTACGTGCTAATTTTGCATTTAGCAACTTTAATGTTGTTGCTGCTTCCTTTTCTTTTGCTGAATATAAGTTCAAAAACTATGTATTATATGTAATACCACTTCTGTTTATACTCTTACCTCTGTTTAGTATGCCAACCAACCACATCATGGTGCAAATCCTAAACATTAGACTCTGTCTCAGGCCTAAAGCTCCCTACAAGCAGAATTTTCAGGATGTGCCCTGATCATGGTATACTTGGCGTGCACTCCTGAATATAAAACTGATGTTGAGGGGACTGATCTGAATTGCAACTGATTGAATAAATGAAAAAAGCTAAATTACTATTTCACCTTTAAAAAAAATAGTCATTACCTCCAGAGAAATCATGAGTGATAAGGGAACTCGATCACATTCCATAATCAACACTTAGGGCCTGATTATGACCCTGGCGGACGGCGGAGGCCGTCCGCCAAGGTACCGCCGTTGAATGACCGCACCGCGGTCAAAAGACCGCGGCGGCCATTTAAACATTTCCTCTGGGCCGGCGGGCGCTCTCCAAAAGAGCGCCCGCCGGCCCATAGGAAATGCCCCTGCAACGAGGACGCCGGCTCAGAATTGAGCCGGCGGAGTTGCATGGGTGCGACGGGTGCAGTTGCACCCGTCGCGTATTTCAGTGTCTGCTTAGCAGACACTGAAATACTTTGCGGGCCCTCTTACGGGGGCCCCTGCCGTGCCCATGCCATTGGCATGGGCACGGCAGGGGCCCCCAGGGGCCCCGCGGCACCCCCTACCGCCATCCTGTTCCTGGCGGGCGAACCGCCAGGAACAGGATGGCGGTAGGGGGTGTCAGACTCCCCCATGGCGGCGCAGCAAGCTGTGCCGCCATGGGGGATTCTAAGGGCAGCGGTAAACCGGCGGGAGACCGCCGGTTTGCCTCTTCTGACCGCGGCCGAACCGCCGCGGTCAGAATGCCCTGCGGGGCACCGCCGGCCTGTCGGCGGTGCTCCCGCCGACCCTGGCCCCGGCGGTCTTAGACCGCCGGGGTCAGAATGACCCCCTTAGAGCCATATTCCTAAATAGTGAATCCTAAGAAATCGCTATTTAGGAAATGCAAACTGGAATGTACAAAATTAGCGATTTCCTAAGAGAGATTCCTATGGATTAGGAATAACTATTAGGAAATTGCTGTTTAGGAAATGCTAAACCATTCATTCCTATGGGCCTAAAGGTGAAAACCTGGAAATGTGTTGAAACCTTATGCCTCCCCAGAGGAGGCGCAACGAGGAGAAATATCTTTATTTCTCCTTGTTTTTCCTCTGCCTATATGTGCTGCATTCTGCAGCACACATAGAAAAAGGAAACAGTCTCCATTGATTGTTTTTGTGCAGAAAGATGCCCCTTTCAGCACAAAAACAATCCTATCTGCTACGCATTCACCCTTGCACCATCGGTCAAGGGTGCCTGTGTTGGCACTAGGCAGCCCATTGGGTGCCAGCAAAGGGGGAGAGGACCAAAATGTGCTGTATCTTGTAGCTGCAGCGCATTTCTACCCTTTTTCTATGGCACTGGGCAGCGTAACAAGGTCAGTTGCTGCGCTACCGTGCTCCACGGGGCTTGTAAATAAGACCCGAGCGAATGGACAGAGCAGTACTACTGTAAAACAATTGTTTTGTTTGAAAATGACGATGCTTGGGGACCCCAGTTATAGTCATTTTAAAACAAAATACTTGTTTTTCCATAGCCAGCCAGAATAGAAATGTTTAAAATGGAGATTCTGCTTTTTCTGACCCCGTGAAGCCTCCTTGAGTCCACTTTCTTCCTTTTCAGCGCAGACACCTTCTACAGTCTGAAACAATAGAGATGGTTTTGGAACCTTGAAATATAAAAAAAAAACAAATGACTTTGTAGAGGGCTGACACATGAACATGTTTCATCGCAACGAGATTAGGTTAGTGAGCAGCCTGTTTACACTTGGAGAGGCTCGGTGTTTGAAGGATCTTTTTCCTGGAGCTCGGATTTGCCAAGTTCTGATTGGATAATCTATCAAACTGTAATAGCAGGAGCTTCCATCTTTCAGCCTGATATATTGGAACCAGGGTTTTGCTGATGATGCTAGCCCCCAAAAGAGTAATCGCCTACTCATGACGCAAGCCCCTCCAACGCAGTCGTTCTTTTTGCCTCCTAATATGAATGTGTGTCTCTCTGGGTTCCCTTCTTTCCTTTCTTGGACTAGTCACTCTTTCAGTTTTTCCTATTTTCCTCCGCATCATTTTTTTCCATTTTATTTGCATTTTGAAAATAAGAGTCTTGGCATCCTGTATTATAAATAAATGTTTTACGTTTACTTGAATTTATAAATCATGAGATCAGTCACTGTTCATATGTTGATTGGAAGCCACTATTGAATTTTATTTGCATGCCATCTTATGTTATTTCATGTTATGCGATATAAGTGTAGAGAAGCAAAGGCCATCTGCACACCTCGGTGCTGAACACTGGAGCAGATGTGTGAAACCATTTAGCAATTGCAAAACCAGCGATTCTCTAAATCACAGGGTATGGGACTGTCAAATGTCTTTTAAAATGTTAAGAGCACCTAGCAGCGTAATTTACAATCTCTCATGGGACGGATCTTTTCAAGTTGACATGGAGGGAATCAACAATATCAAGCAATTTAGATTTCTATTAAGCCCTTTTGGCAAAACAATAAAGACCTAGAATTGATAATTAAAGTTAAGGTATTCATTTCCAATCAACAATCAATCCATTATATTATAAATATGTCGGACCTGGCTTTTTGACAGGGTCATCCCCAAACTTTTTGCCTCCTTCCTCCTATTTTTTCTGACCTGTTGTTGTTGGCTTTTGACCTCTGGGCACTTTACCACTGCTAACCAGTGCTAAAGTGCATATGCTCTCTGTGTAAATTGTACTATGGATTGGTTTATCCATGATTGGCTATTCAATTTACTTATAAGTCCCTAGTAGAGTGCACTATATGTGCCCAGGGCCTGTAGATTAAATGCTACTAGTGGGCCTGCAGCACTGGTTGTGCCACCCACTTCAGTAGCCCCTTCACCTTGTCTCAGGCCTGCCATTGCAAGGCCTGTGTGTGCAGTTTCCCTGCCACTTCGACTTGGCATTTAAAAGTACTTGCCAAGCCTAGAACTCCCCTTTTTCTACATATAAGTCACCCCTAATGTGCGCCCTAGGTAACCCCTAGAGCAGGGTGCTGTGTGGGTAAAAGCCAGGACATCTACCAGTGTAGTTATGTCCTGGTAGTGTAAAACTCCTAAATTCGTTTTTACACTTCTGTGAGGCCTGCTCCCTTCATAGGCTAACATTGGGGCTGCCCTCATCCATTGTTGAAGTGGCAGCTGCTGATCTGAAAGGAGCAGGAAGGTCATATTTAGTATGGCCAGAATGGTAATATAAAATCCTGCTGACTGGTGAAGTTGGATTTAATACTACTATTCTAGAAATGCCACTTTTAGAAAGTGAGCATTTCTTTGCACTTAAATCTTTCTGTGCCTTTCAATCCACGTCTGGCTAGGTTTAGTTGACAGCTCCTTGTGCATTCACTCAGACACACCCCAAACACAGGGTACTCAGCCTCACTTGCATACATCTGCATTTTGAATGGGTCTTCCTGGCCTGGGAGGGTGGAGGGCCTGCCCTCACACAAAGGACTGCCACACCCCCTACTGGGACCCTGGCAGACAGGATTGAACTGAAAGGGGAACTGGTGCATTACTTAGCCACTCTTTGAAGTCACCCCCACTTCAAAGGCACAATTTAGTATAAAACAGGGCCTCTGCCCTACCTCATCAGACACTTGCTGGAGAAGAAACCTGAACCAGAAACTACATCCTGCCAAGAAGAACTGCCTGGTTGCTCAAAGGACTCACCTGTCTGCTTTCTACAAAGGACTGCTGCCTTGCTGTTGGCCTGCTGCCTTGCTGAACTCTTGTCTGGCAGTAAAAGTGCTCTCCAAGGGCTTGGATAGAGCTTGCCTCCTGTTCCCTGAAGTCTCAGGACCAAAAAGACTTCTCTTTTTTATTTGGACTCTTCGTGCGCCAAAAAATTCGACACACAGCTTGCTCCGCGGTGAGAAAAACGCAGCACACCGACGATGATCGACACGACGCCTTCGGGGCGACGGGAACTTCGACGCAGGGCCTTGCAAGGACAATGCCGCCCGACTTCCAGAGGGGAAATCGACGCGACGCCTGCCGTGAGATCGAAACTTCTACACACAGCCTTGCGGAACGACACGCAGCCGGAAATCAAGCTGAAGAATCCACGCACAGACCCATGGACATCTGGTAATCCCGCAACCCACAGAAAGAGACTGTCCGCGCGCTGGAAAACGACGCACGACTTCTCCGCGTGAAAAATAACGACGCAAGTCCGTGTGTGCAGGGGAGAAATCGACGCACACACCACTTTTCCACATATCTCTTCTTCTGCGGCCCTTTGCAGAGATTTTCCACTTTAAACCAGGTACTTTGTGCTTGAAAGAGACTTTGGCCCTCATTCTGACCTTGGCGGGCGGCGGAGGCCGCCCGCCAAAGTCCCGCCGTCAGGTTACCGTTCCGCGGTCGAAAGACCGCGGCGGTAATTCTGACATTCCCGCTGGGCTGGCGGGCGGCCGCCTTCAGGCCGCCCGCCAGCCCAGCGGGAAAGAGGCTTCCACGATGAAGCCGGCTCGGAATCGAGCCGGCGGAGTGGAAGCTGTGCGACGGGTGCAGTTGCACCCGTTGCGTATTTCACTGTCTGCGCAGCAGACAGTGAAATACATTTAGGGGCCCTCTTACGGGGGCCCATGCCAGTGGCATGGGCACTGCAGGGGCCCCTAGGGGCCCCGCGACCCCCCCTACCGCCATCCGGTTCCCGGCGGGCGGACCGCCGGGAACTGGATGGCGGTAGGGGGGGTAGGGGGGGGTAGGGGGGGTCGGAATCCCCTCGGCGGCGCAGCAAGCTGCGCCGCCTTGGAGGATTCCAACGGGCAGCGGAAAACCGGCAGGAGACCGCCGGTTTTCCTGCACTGACCGCGGCCAAAGCGCCGCGGTCAGAATGCCCTGCGGGGCACCGCCGGGCTGTCGGCGGTGCTCCCGCCAACCGCGAGCCTGGCGGTCACAGACCGCCAGGCTCGTAATGAGGGCCCTTGTTTGCTTTTTAAAGACTTAAGACACTTTGGCCCTCATTCTGACCTTGGCGGTCGGTGGAGAGGCGGCGGTCGGACCGCGAACAGACCGGCGGTATTAAAAATGGCATTCTGACCCTGGCGGGAACCGCCAACACAGCCCGCCAACTTAACACTCCGACCGCCACAGCGGTACAAACAAACAGCGCGGCGGTTCCCGCCAACAGCCCGGCGGCAGACAAAGTACCGCCCACCCTATTACGACCCACCAATCTGCCACCTTTTCCGGGGCGGGAGCACCGCCGATAAGAACACGGCGGAAACAGACTACGAACGGGAAAACGCTCACCTCTACGCACTCCACGCGAGATTCCGGCAGTATGGAGCCAGAGTTACAGGTCATCCCCGCACTCCTATTCCTCCTCATATACCAGGAGCACGCCCGGCGGCGCGGAAGACATCGGTGAGTACTGCACCTACGACACAGGGGAGGGAAAAGATTACCGGCACACACCCACCCACCCACACCCACTACAACACACACATCAATGCATTCCCACAGATCACTGTCACAACCCACAAACCACCCCCCTCCGAAATAATGCAAAGACCAAAAGAAGAGATCATAAACGGGCAGATATATTGAAATATGGACACCAGTAATCCAAATAAATAAATAAACTATGTACAAAATATATACAGCTACTAAATGTAGTCCAACCACTGTCCGTGGATCACAGGGGTCCTGTGCAAAGTGGCAAGGCCCAGTCCCACGACAAGAACTCCACGGAGAGAACACTGCAGGGGCATCAGAAAGAAAATAGGACAGGCACCTCAGGGGGAAGGGAAGGGGGGGCACCTCAGCCACTTGAGTACACGACGCCAGATCCACGAGGGGACTCCATGACCACTGGCCCATCCTGGGGAGTGCAAAGCCACAGTCCATACAGTCCATACAGTGGGTGGCCTGCCCACTGGGCCATCCTGGGGAGAGCAAAGCCACAGTCCATACAGTCCATACAGTGGGTGGCCTGCCCACTGGGCCATCCTGGGGAGAGCAAAGCCACAGTCCATACAGTGGGTGGCCTGCCCACTGGGCCATCCTGGGGAGTGCAAAGCCACAGTCCATACAGTCCATACAGTGGGTGGCCTGCCCACTGGGCCATCCTGGGGAGAGCAAAGCCACAGTCCATACAGTCCATACAGTGGGTGGCCTGCCCACTGGGCCATCCTGGGGAGAGCAAAGCCACAGTCCATACAGTCCATACAGTGGGTGGCCTGCCCACTGGGCCATCCTGGGGAGAGCAAAGCCACAGTCCATACAGTGGGTGGCCTGCCCACTGGGCCATCCTGGGGAGTGCAAAGCCACAGTCCATACAGTCCATACAGTGGGTGGCCTGCCCACTGGGCCATCCTGGGGAGAGCAAAGCCACAGTCCATACAGTCCATACAGTGGGTGGCCTGCCCACTGGGCCATCCTGGGGAGAGCAAAGCCACAGTCCATACAGTCCATACAGTGGGTGGCCTGCCCACTGGGCCATCCTGGGGAGAGCAAAGCCACAGTCCATACAGTCCATACAGGTGGTGGCCTGCCCACTGGGCCATCCTGGGGAGAGCAAAGCCACAGTCCATACAGTCCATACAGTGGGTGGCCTGCCCACTGGGCCATCCTGGGGAGAGCAAAGCCACAGTCCATACAGTCCATAACAGACCCCACTGCCACTGGAGGAGGCAAGTTGGCCAGAGGACATCCTGCAGCCCTGCCCGAGATAGATCCTGCCCTGCCACGTCTGCCAAAGGGCCAGCGGTTCTTGCCCTGAAGGGCCCAGTTCAGCGGTTCTTGAGACGGCGGGGCCCAGTTCAGCGGTTCTTGCCTTGAAGGGCCCAGTTCAGCGGTTCTTGAGACGGCGGGGCCCAGTTCAGCGGTTCTTGCCTTGAAGGGCCCAGTTCAGCGGTTCTTGAGACGGCGGGGCCCAGTTCAGCGGTTCTGGAGACGGCGGGGCCCAGTTCAGCGGTTCTTGCCTTGAAGGGCCCAGTTCAGCGGTTCTTGAGACGGCGGGGCCCAGTTCAGCGGTTCTTGCCTTGAAGGGCCCAGTTCAGCGGTTCTTGAGACGGCGGGGCCCAGTTCAGCTGTTCTGGAGACGGCGGGGCCCAGTTCAGCGGTTCTTGCCTTGAAGGGCCCAGTTCAGCGGTTCTTGAGACGGCGGGGCCCAGTTCAGCGGTTCTTGCCTTGAAGGGCCCAGTTCAGCGGTTCTTGAGACGGCGGGGCCCAGTTCAGCGGTTCTGGAGACGGCGGGGCCCAGTTCAGCGGTTCTTGCCTTGAAGGGCCCAGTTCAGCGGTTCTTGAGACGGCGGGGCCCAGTTCAGCGGTTCTTGCCTTGAAGGGCCCAGTTCAGCGGTTCTTGAGACGGCGGGGCCCAGTTCAGCGGTTCTGGAGACGGCGGGGCCCAGTTCAGCGGTTCTTGCCTTGAAGGGCCCAGTTCAGCGGTTCTTGAGACGGCGGGGCCCAGTTCAGCGGTTCTTGCCTTGAAGGGCCCAGTTCAGCGGTTCTTGCCTTGAAGGGCCCAGTTCAGCGGTTCTTGAGACGGCGGGGCCCAGTTCAGCGGTTCTTGCCTTGAAGGGCCCAGTTCAGCGGTTCTTGAGACGGCGGGGCCCAGTTCAGCGGTTCTGGAGACGGCGGGGCCCAGTTCAGCGGTTCTTGCCTTGAAGGGCCCAGTTCAGCGGTTCTTGCCTTGAAGGGCCCAGTTCAGCGGTTCTTGCCTTGAAGGGCCCAGTTCAGCGGTTCTTGCCTTGAAGGGCCCAGTTCAGCGGTTCTTGAGACGGCGGGGCCCAGTTCAGCCGTTCTTGCCTTGAAGGGCCCAGTTCAGCGGTTCTTGCCTTGAAGGGCCCAGTTCAGCGGTTCTTGAGACGGCGGGGCCCAGTTCAGCGGTTCTTGCCTTGAAGGGCCCAGTTCAGCGGTTCTTGAGACGGCGGGGCCCAGTTCAGCGGTTCTTGCCTTGAAGGGCCCAGTTCAGCGGTTCTTGCCTTGAAGGGCCCAGTTCAGCGGTTCTTGAGACGGCGGGGCCCTTCCGCCTTCTGCTCCTCTTCCCAGGGGGTGGGCTGGCTGTCCCCTTGCTGCTGGGCGAAGATCCAGACATGCGGGCTGGCGGGCTCCAATACCCCTGCACCCTTGTCAAGGGGGCTGCAGGGCTGGTGGTGGCTGAGGTGCTCTTCTTACCCCGACGAGAAGGAGGGGGGGGGTCAGGGTCAGGAAAGAAGTTAGTAGTGGCGAGGAAGAGCTTCTTGGGACAATGGAGAGTGGTAGGTACAGTGGGAATGGGAGTGGAGGGAGAGGATGTGGTTGTAGGTGAGTCACGTTTGCTGTCTTTGGGTGCAGGTGCAGGAGGGATAGGCTGTCGTGAGGTGGATGGCTGTTGGGTGGGTGGGTGGCTGCGTTTGTGTGGTGTGGAAGAGGGGGTGACAGACACAGTGGGAGAGGACACAGGGGACGTGTAAATGGCAGTGGGGATGGTGACTGCACGTGTGCGGACTGGAGTGGAGGGTGTGCTGGTGATGGAAACACTGGCTGATGGTGAGGTGAATGGAGGTGTGAGTGTAGACGTCACAGGGAGGGAGGAGGGAGACGAGGAGGTGGGGGTCACAGAGGTGGTAGTGACTGTTGGCATGTCTGCATCGGAATGTTGCGTGTGTGAATGTCTGGGTGATCTGTGGTGCTTATGTTTGGATGAGCTTCTCTTGGGTGTTGAGGTGTGTGCAGGCTGGTCTGATGGTGTGGGTGGGACAGGCAGAGGAACAGGAGACTGGGAGGAGGGAGTTAGTAGAGGCAGGCAGGAGACAGGGACAATGGCTGCCGTCAGTGCTGAGGCCAGAGCCTGGAACGATCGCTGATGGGCAGCCTGACCCGAATGAATGCCCTCCAGGTACGCATTGCTGCGATGAACCTCCCTCTCCACCCCCTGGATGGCATTCAAAAGGGTAGTCTGCCCAACAATGAGCGTTCGGAGGAGGTCAATGACCTCCTCACTGAGGGCAGCGGGGGTAACAGGGGCAGGGCCTGAGGTGCCTGGGGCGAAGGAGATGCCCGGCTTCCTGGCAGAGCGGGCACGGGGCGAACGCGGAGGGGCTGCTGGGAGGGCGGAGATGGTGCGCTGGGTGGCGGCTGTACCTGTAATGGCGGGGGGCACGGATGGTGCCACCCCCGCAAGGGAGCCCCCTTCCGAGGACGTGTCCGTGTCGCTGCAGGCTCCAGTCGTCCCCGTCGTGGAGCTCCCCTCGCCCTCCGTCTCACTGGTCCAGTCTGACTCTGTGGCATGGCCCTCCTGTGCCATGTGAGATGCAGCTCCCTCCTGCCCCGATGCCACTTCTCCTCCGCCTGATGATGCTGATGCACACAAGCACAGAAAGACAAACAAAAAGGGGGGGGGAGAGAGAAATAAAGGGATATTGAGTACATGGATCTCCGGTACAGTTAGCGGACATGACAGACACAGATGCCCCCTGCACTAAGTTGCGCACTTGGGGTCCGCTACGCATTCCGTGGAACATGCCCTACACGCCTAGAGTTGTCAACTGCACCCATGGATGACACGGCCCAGGGATGGCTGTACTGACACACTACTGAGGGTGGTGGCTGGGGACACAGGGGCTTACGGGGGTGCCCAGCCTACAGATATCGCCCTGGCCTAGGGGGACCCACAGCCCTCCTCCCCCACCCAGACACCTCCACTGCACGACAACAGAGTAGATGATGCTTGTACTCACCCCCTTGTGTCTGCTGTGCTGCCCTCACGCGCCCATCCAAATCAGGGTAGGCCACCGCCAGGATCCGGAACATCAGGGGGCTCAGTTGACGGCAGGCACCCCGCCTACGTTGGGAGGCCATCCCCAGCAGAGACTCGGCGGTCTTCTTGGTCCCGCGGCGGATGTCCTCCCACCTCTTGCGGCAGTGGG
Source organism: Pleurodeles waltl (assembly GCF_031143425.1). Classification (NCBI taxonomy): domain Eukaryota; kingdom Metazoa; phylum Chordata; class Amphibia; order Caudata; family Salamandridae; genus Pleurodeles; species Pleurodeles waltl. The sequence continues at coordinate 1,644,881,210 of NC_090445.1, forward strand.
TGCCCCGTCGATGGTGGACCCCCAGGCCCCGGACTTCCTTGGCGATGGCACGCCAAATCCCGATCTTCTCATGGGCGCGGACCTATGTGACACGTACAGGGAGGGAGAAATACCACGTTCAAGTTACTCAGCATTTTCCTTTCCAGTGGCCCAACGCCCCCCATCCCCGCCAGGCCCCCCGCCAGGCCCCCCGCCATGCCCAACATGCACCCCATCCCCGCCAGGCCCCCCGCCAGGCCCCCCGCCATGCCCAACATGCCCCCCATCCCCGCCAGGCCCCCCGCCAGGCCCCCCGCCATGCCCAACATGCACCCCATCCCCGCCAGGCCCCCCGCCATGCCCAACATGCCCCCCATCCCCGCCAGGCCCCCCGCCAGGCCCCCCGCCATGCCCAACATGCACCCCATCCCCGCCAGGCCCCCCGCCAGGCCCCCCGCCATGCCCAACATGCCCCCCATCCCCGCCAGGCCCCCCGCCAGGCCCCCCGCCATGCCCAACATGCACCCCATCCCCGCCAGGCCCCCCGCCAGGCCCCCCGCCATGCCCCCCGCCATGCCCAACATGCCCCCCATCCCCGCCAGGCCCCCCGCCAGCCCCAACATGCCCCCCATCCCCGCCAGGCCCCCCGCCAGGCCCCCCGCCATGCCCAACATGCCCCCCATCCCCGCCAGGCCCCCCGCCAGGCCCCCGCCATGCCCAACATGCACCCCATCCCCGCCAGGCCCCCCGCCAGCCCCAACATGCACCCCATCCCCGCCAGGCCCCCCGCAAGGCCCCCCGCCATGCCCAACATGCCCCCCATCCCCGCCAGGCCCCCCGCCAGCCCCAACATGCCCCCCATCCCCGCCAGGCCCCCAAGCCAGCCAGTGGCCCCAAATCCAGATAGAATTAAACTCACTTGTTGGTCTGGAGGACCGTAGAGTAGCGCATACTGGGGGAGGACCCCATCCACAAGTTTCTCCAACTCCTCTCCAGTGAAGGCAGGGGCCCTTTCCCCAGTCGCAGCAGCCATTGTCCCTTCCAGACCGAGGTCACAGCAACACTTGCAGTATAGGTCCTCTCCTGTGAAAGTTCAAGTCGCAAGTGGATAAGTAGATAGAAAATGGCGGTCACGTCCGCGGCGGTGCGTACCGCGGCGGTGCGTCCCGCCACTGCCGGCGCCCTTCGCCATTGGCTCCTGAAACCCATAGGCTTCAATGTTAACCAATGCGGCTTCGCGCCGCGGTCTTGGCCCGCCGCCCGCCGCGGTGTGCCACGCCAGCGCATTGACCTCACATCCCATTGTCACACTTCACAGGTCAGGCAGCCGCCATTTCCAGGGCCCACATGGCTCAATTTCAACTGCGTCACACAGGCCTAGGCCTTGCATAGCCACTCATACACGCCATTCACTGCATAGAGAATCGTATACTGTGCTAGCTGTGAGTACGTACCTGTGGGTTGCCTGACTGTGTGCTCCATGTTGTCCTTCCTAGGCACCGTCCGCTGGGTTGGGCGAGGAGACGGATGAATCCTCCCGTGTACCGACCGCTGGTGGACCTGTCGACAATGGAAGAACGCCACATTATCCTGACCTACCGTCTTAACCGTGCCACTATCCATGAACTGTGTGCCCGGCTGGAGCCCGACCTGATGTCCCCCATCCGCCAACCCACAGGGATTCCCCCTCTGGTGCAGGTCATGTCAGTACTCCATTTCTTGGCAAGTGGGTCATTTCAGACAACCGTGGGAATTGCTTCTGGGATGTCTCAGCCCATGTTTTCAAAGGTGTTATCCAGAGTGTTGTCTGCCCTGATGAAATCCGTGAGGAACTACATCATTTTCCCTGAGGTGGGCGAACTGGCTACAGTGAAGGGTGATTTCTACGCCCTTGGACATATTCCCAACGTAATTGGTGCCATTGATGGGACCCATGTGGCTTTGGTTCCCCCAAGAGACAGGGAGCAGGTGTACAGGAACAGAAAAAGTTACCATTCAATGAACATCCAGGTGGTGTGTTTGGCTGACCAGTACATCTCGCATGTAAATGCCAAATTCCCAGGGTCAGTGCATGACGCCTACATCCTCAGGAATAGCAGCATCCCTTACGTGATGGAACAGCTACAGAGACACCGTGTATGGCTAGTGGGGGACTCTGGGTACCCCAACCTGTCGTGGCTACTGACCCCAGTAAGGAATCCCCGGACCAGGGCAGAGGAACGGTACAATGAGGCCCATGGGCGTACTAGGAGGGTGATCGAACGCACCTTTGGCCTCCTAAAGGCCAGGTTTCGCTGCCTGCATATGACCGGTGGATCCCTAATGTACTCACCTAAGAAGGTGTGTCACATCATCGTGGCCTGCTGCATGCTTCACAACCTGGCTTTGCGCCGCCAGGTGCCTTTCCTGCAGGAGGATGGTCGAGACGGTGGTGTTGTGGCAGCGGTGGAACCTGAGGAGAGTGACGAGGAGGAAGACGACGGGGCTGAAACAGACAACAGGGACAGAATCATTGAACAGTACTTCCAATAGGACACAGGTAACATTTCAAAGATAATTTAGTAAAAGTTAACTACTCTGCAGCATCTCTGCTGCCTGTCTATTTGCCCCAGTGTATGATGACTGAGTTTTGGCTTTTCCCTCCCTATTTCAGATCTGGGGTCCCCACTACGAGTCCTGTGCTTCGTTTCCCCATGGACTACAGCTTTGTGGCAGCTGTTTGTTGACTTCACCATGTACAAGGACATATTTGCACTGTCATGTCAATTACAATCTATTGAAATCACAGCCAGACTCCTGATATTTTGGTGCAAAATAGGTGTTTATTGAAGTGCTCAAAATGGGATGGGTGGTTTCAAGTGGGTGGGGGCTATGGTGAAGGAATGTCCATGGCAGAGTCCAGAGTAACAGTTACACAGGTGCATTGTCCAGAGGCCTGTGGAGAGATGGAGCATGGGCAGTTCGAGGATGGACAGGGTGACAATGTGGGACAGTGGGATGACATCAGGTGGTATCCATTGCTGGCGGGGGTCTTGACATCCTACTCTGTCTTGCGAGATCTCAGGGCCCTCTTGCGGGGTGGTTCTTCTCCTGCAGGAGGTGGGGGTGTGGTGGGCTGCTGCTGTGCGGGGGCCTCCTGTCCACTAGCGCCGGCGGAGGTGGATGGCTGTTCTTGGTCCCGGCTAGTGGCAGGGGCCCTTGGGTGTTGTTCAGTGTCCGCCCTGCTGTTTACGAGGTCCTGCAGCAGCCCTACCATGGTAACCAGGGTGGTGTTGATGGCTCGGATGTCCTCCCTGTACCCCCGATAGTGTTCCTCCTGCAGCACCTGGATCTCCTGGAACCGGGCCAGTACCGTCGCCATCGTCTCCTGGGAGCGGTTGTATGCTCCCATGATGGTGGTGAGGACCTCGTGGAGAGTGGGTTCCCTGGGCCTCTCCTCCCCCCCCTGTCGCACAGCTGCCCGCCGAGTTGCCCTGTTTCCCTGGGCCTCTGCCCCCTGGCCGGTGTGCCCACTACCACTGCCCCCAGGTCCCTGTTGTTGTTGGGGTGGTGGGTTATCCTGGGTGCCCTGTAGTGGTAGACACACCGCAGATTGACGCGCCCTGGAGACAGAGGCATGGGCTCGCTGGGTGGGAGCTGTGCTGGTGTTCCCAGAGGGGTTAGGGTCTATAGTGGCCTGTGCCTGTGTGAGGGGAACCGACTGTCCAGAGGTCCCCGATGGTCCGGGCTGGTCATCGGTGTCCAGATCGACAGAGCTGCTGTCATCGCTGACGGCCTCTTGGGTGGGGGGTGTGGATAATTCTGGCCCCTCCGCCGCGGTGTGTTGACGGTCGGGTCCTGCAGGGGTATAGAGGTATGGTTATAGTTTCAATGTGTGGCATATGGGTGTATCTGTGGGTTCCCGTGTCCCCAAGTGCTGGCATTCGTGTGTGGGGGCTTTGGTGAGGGTGGCTTGTGGGGGGGATGTGTATATGCATTGGGCATGCTTTGGTGATGGGTGTCCATGCTTAGTGGACGCATGCAGGCCTAGGTTTTGGGATGTGTGGGTTGTGATGGTGAGACATTGGCGGGGAATAGGTGTGCTGGGGGTGGGGGTGAGGATGGTGGTGGGGGTGAGGATGGTGGTGGGGGTGAGGATGGGGGTGGGGGTGAGGGTGGGGTTCGAGGATGGGGGTGAGGGTTGGGGTCTGATTTGGCATGCAGGTGGGGGGAAAGCAGTATTGAAGCTTCAACTTACCAGTATCCATTCCTCCGCCGACTCCTGCGAGGCCGTCAGGATGCAGGATGTTCAAGACTTCCTCCTCCCATGATGTGAATTGTGGGGGTTGAGGTGGGGGTCCTCCGCCAGTCTTCTGCACGGCGATGTTGTGCCTGGATACCATGGAACGCACCTTCCCCCGTAGGTCGTTCCATTGCTTCCTGATGTCTTCCCGATTTCTGGGGTGCTGTCCCACTGCGTTCACCCTGTCGACAATCCTCTGCCATAGCTCCGTCCTCCGGGCAATGCTGGTGTATTGGACCTGTGTGCCGAACAGCTGGGGCTCTACACGAACGATTTCCTCCACCATAACCCTGAGTTCTTCGTCTGTGAAGCGGGGTTGTCTTTGGGGTGCCATGGGGTGGGGTGTATGATGTGTGGGGTGGAGTATGTGTATTTAAGTGAGTTGAGTGTGGTGGTGTGTGTTGTTTTGTGTGTGGATAGTGTGTGGGTGATGGTGTTGAGTGGCTGTGGCTGTTATGTTTTGGATGCTGGTGTCTCGCTCTTGCCTTCTTTACGATTTTGTAAGCGTAGGGGTTTGTGGGTGATGTGGGTGGGTGTTTTATATTGTATTGTGTGTGTGGGAGTGGTGTGTGTATGTGTATCAGGTGTGTGGGATTCAAATCGTCCAATGTGGGTGAGTTTTGTTCGTTGGTGTGTATTCTGACCGCGCCGGTGTGTCCCGCCAATGGAATACCGCGTTTGAATGACCGCCGCGTGGATTCGTGGGTCGTAATGGGATGGGCGTATTTCTGTTGGCGTGGTGGTGGAGGTTTGGTCACCTCCACCTTTCCGCCGACCGCTGGTCTGGCGGTCTGTTGTGGCGGTCGGATTTTCGGAGGTTTGCCTTCTGCGGGTCAGAATGACCGTGGCGGGTTTCCGCGACCGCGGCGGGATTATGGAGGATTTCTGACCGGCGGTAGGCGCCTTTTACCGCCGAGGTCAGAATGACCACCTTTATATCACTTTTCAGTGATATCGCTACAATTTCACATTGCATCTTTATTCGTTTTGACCTGCAATTATCCAGATAAATATTATATATTTTTCTAAACACTGTGTGGTGTATTTTCGTGGTGCTATATGGTGTTATTGTATGATTTAGTGCACAAATACTTTACACATTGCCTTCTAAGTTAAGCCTGACTGCTCGTGCCAAGCTACCAGAGGGTGGGCACAGGATAATTTTGGATTGTGTGTGACTTACCCTGACTAGAGTGAGGGTTCTTGCTTGGACAGAGGGTAACCTGACTGCCAACCAAAAACCCCATTTCTAACAATATATATATATGTATATATACATATATATATAACAAAATCATCTAGACAAAATCCTGTCAGGACAAAGGATGGCTAGAATGTAATCTTAGAGAAATTTGGAAATACTAGAAGCTGTCAGCATAGCAAAGTCTTCAATAGAAGTCCTCCCGAAAAGGGAATACGTGCTTAGTATATAGCTTCACACTTGTAAGTATAAGGGAAGCAGAGGGATCTGTACTCCTGAAAGTCAAAGAGAAGTCTGCCTTAACTTCCAACAGCATAAGCATTAATTAAAACAAACAGAACCTTCAACATGAATGTTATCCTCTCCTCCCTTCCAGGAACCAATCAGTTTCTAATCCGTCGTCTGCATTTGCATTACCACCTGAATGTCTTTTCTCACAGAACTCAGACAGTTACTATAACTTTGAACATCCCACGTTCCTGCACATAATGAATAGAAGACTTCAGCTGCTCACTAGATCTTCACGTCTCCCGCCAAGATTTCTTCTCTCAGACTTTACTATCAGCAACTCATTTATAAGACAATACTCCTTTTCTCAAAATAACAAATCCTTGAAACTTACCTGCAAAGAAAGAGAACACACTATTCAAGCAAAACACATTTCAAAATTTAAGGCCTTTAGTCAGTGAAAGTGAGCCCGACTCTAACGAAACATTTTAATGTACATTTTGAACACATGGTTATACATGCACATGTTAACTTTCAGAATACCATAAAACGTAAAGAAGAGGGATACATTTTACTTCAATAAATGGAACTTAAAGTGTAAACATAAACGTGAATAATAAAGACATCTAAGCATTTTAAATGAACATTAGTGCCCACGTTTATAAAGCTTCAGTTTCAATGATTACATTCTGTTATTGTGTTTTAATATCCGTCTAGGTTAATAATATTAAGGCACATAGTAAGTAAAATGTCAAATGTAAGTACATAATTTGCACTATGATGACATGTAAAGGATGGAGTCTAAATTGTGCTACTCTAATGTACTAAACCAATTTTGCAATTTGATAGCAGAGAATGTTTCTGAATCGCGCTTTGGAAAGGTTATCTCTTCCAAATTGCAATTCAGAATGTTACATATCAATGGTTTGCAACCACAATTTCATTTGAAATACACTGATAGGTTACTGATTCCTCAAGGGAGGTTGTAAGTCATAAACAAGCACCCTTTCCCCTTTGTGAATGAAAAAATGTTTCTTTAGTAGCAGGCAGTGATCCAGGGGACTGGCAACTTTTAAATAAACATTATTTGGGGGAAAAATAAACATGTTTTTTCCAGTTCCATCCACTCAGGGAACAGAGGACATACAAAGTATAAAATGAAGTGGGGCACCAGAGAAAAATTAGCCCAAAACCACAAGGCTGCCAAGACACGTAATGTTCAGCGTTTACCAGGCACCGTGTATCACAGTGAAAGGGATAGGTAAGAGATGCCTTTATTATTAGTATTCAGTATTTAGTAGCCATAGACATTTGGATTGTGAGATACTGTGACATTTATGTCTAACCAAGTCTGATTCATGTCCCTTTCAGTGTAAGGAGCACTGAAGCAGTTGGCCATTTGTGCATGCAAGTACAATTGTACACTACATCACAACATTTCGGACCTCACACAAATCATCACGATACATCTATCTAAAGCGAAACAACTGGAATTTTGCCACTGAATAAATGAAGCAAACCACACATGCAGGGTTTCATGAAGTGTTAGCCATATCTATGCCATCAGAGAAAGGATACCTCTAACCAGTAGTGCTGGAACAATTTTCAAAGTAGGAGTGCTCCCTTCAGTGAAGTTATAGGTGTTGTGAAAAATCCAAGTGAATGTTCACTTGTGCCTTTTGGAGCACATTGCCCTAAATAAATGAATAAAGCATGGTGTGCCTGGGTACCGCATTCTACATTGAGCTTATTTTCCACTGAGGGCCTGATTATGTGTACCACGGTCCTGTGACCTCTGTACCTGAGGTGGCGGTCCAACTGCCACCTCCTCAGTGGCCTGACCGCCAGATTATGAAGAGGGCGGTCGGACCGCCACAAGACTGCCGAAACTGCTAGTATCTTGGAGCTGGTGGTGGCGATGGTGGTGACAGCCGGAATCAATTGCAGCGGTGCAGATGCCAGCACTGATGTGCTGATCATGACCTGCTTTTAATGGAAGGGACCCCGCCATGAAAAGCTTGGCGGAAAGGAAGGGAAGGGGCCCCAAAAAGTGCCCTTGAGCAATTTTGCTCTCTGGGCATTGTGGCTGGGGGCACATGTTGTGCCTCCCTATGCTTGCACTGTCAGTGCACACTATTTGCCATGAACAACATTGTGCATAGCAACAGTGCGCCCAAGGTCCATCTGGCATTCCACCGTGGTGGCATGTGATTCAGGTTCACTTTATGAGCCAAAGCATGCTGCTGCAGTGGCACCGCTGCCGACATACCGCCAGTCCAGCAGTAGTGTCGTAACATGGCGGTTGGGATGGCACCGGCTTGGCACCTTTCTTCCGTTTGCCACAACGTATGTCAGGCAGTCGAATTGCCAAACTTATAATCTGCCCCTAAGTTTGCACCAGTTATTTCGTTTTATTGCTAAACCTAAGAAGCACATTTAATTTCTTTGTATTTTTACTGTTTGTGTATTATGCAGTTAAAGTGTCTTGGTTTGTTTTAATCATATTACAATCATTGTGCAATTCACACCTCAGAATTACAAAGATGCTACATGCCTCGTTTTAGGGTTTCTGGTTGCTGATATATTTTAGAGTATTTGTGACGTTCCATTTTGTTGTGTGTTAGAAAACATTTTACATCCTGCAACCTTTTATTCATGTTTCCTGTACCCCAGCTAGATTGACACTTGGTTCAAAGTAGAGTTCCCTCACTTTGCAGCCAAAGAAAGTAAAAATAAACACCACTCTTCATATTAAATAAGCCACCATTTGTCAGGCAACATTGAATGACACGTGACTGCTGTCTTTAAACACACTGTAAAAGGACTAGATAAAAACTAAACTTAAATGGCTCTTTATTGCTAATTCCCCTTCTGAACCTCTGCAGGTTTGTGTTTGGAGTGCTTCCAGAGCCCCTGACTGTAATATAATAGTAACATGATGTGCATGTTGTCACATCACTTGACAATGTAATAAATTCTCCTATACCCAGTGCAGCCATATCAGGTGATCATGCACCGCAACAACTGGGTATAGGTAGCACAATAGAAATACCCATGCCATGCCCAGAAGATGGAATCTTAGTGCTATTGCTGTAGGACATTAGGAAACAAGCACCAGAAGGCACTTATAACACCATGGCAGTTTTGTTGGTTTCATAAGACACAGGCACAGCTAACCCTCATAAGCCTCCAACATTGAAGATCCAGAGAGTTGTTTGAGCCCAAAAAGGAGGATGAGATGCTGGAATTTGCCCATACAGTTATAGAGTGCCTGAAACACAGAGTCACAAGTAATGAAGGATGCAACAGCAGCCTTACATGTACACCATGAGGGAATCCCTGGAAACATACCGCTATTAACCGTCATGGAAGAGCAGTCTTAGAACATAAGCTCTTATTGGATGCTCAATTAAACCTTTTTGGATATTCAGGAGGACATTCAGGACAATATCTCACTCATGGCTGTTCAGAAGGTTCTAGCTGACTATTCTGCTGCTCAATAAAAATTCAGTCTAGAAAAACATGGAGAAGTCATTAGGGTCAGTGAGTGCTATGGACAGTTCTTTTACTCAAGCTATCCCACAACAGCTGAAATCCATTTCCATATAGATGCAAATGCCCCAAGGAACACAGCATATTTTTGTCACAGAATACTGTTGTCCTGGACCTGAATTGCCCCTCATTTTGTCCGTAGCATGGCCAGACACAATCATGTCAGGCTATCAACTGGAGAGGGTCAGGCATCAGTAGAGCGGTAAGCTGATTAATGCTGCAGTGTGCGGGCCAAGTGGTATCCAAAGTCCTGAGAAAGAAGGCAGTTCTTTTGACACATAATTTGCTGATTATTCATTTCATATTGTATTTCTTTAGTGTTCATGCCTATGGGCATGACTATAATGACAGCATGTGTCAAGAACATTGCTCTACTGTGGCATATGGCATTATTGTGGCAAACCTATCGGCATCTATCCATGCCTGCCCTGCATCCAGCGCCCGTTTATACCTTGAAACCCAGATATCCCATTCCCTCGATGATCCTCAACAAGGGGAAAAACACAGCCCTTATCCTTCTAGATCTATTAACAACCTTCAACACCGTGTCCTATATCATCCTAATCTGATGACTCCATAAAACAGGCATCCAGGGACATGCCCTTAAATGGATCTGCTTCTTCCTCACTAGAAGATCCCAAACCGTCATAATATCACCCTCTCTCTAAAGCACAAGATCTAATCTTCAGAGTTCTGCAGGGCTCCTCACTCAGCCTGATGCTCTTCACCATCTACATGACACCCCTGACCAACATAAACATCCTCACGTATACCAGCAACAACCAAATGATACTGTCCATTTTGGACAAAACACCCAACACCAGGAACAACTTTGCCACATGCATGACCAAAGTGGCCACCTGGATGAAATCCAACTGCCTACCTGAACAGAGCGTTCACTTCCACAAACCTCCCAGACAACTCTGCTCTTCTGGTCTACAGTAACCCACACCCAAAGCATACACAAACACAGAGAAGGGGCCTGTGCGTTCCCATACCTGGCTCCCAAAGCCTGGAATGATCTCCCAGAACACCTCAGATCTTCCTCCTCACTTCTTGACTTTTGCAAGAAACTGAAGACCTGCATTTTTGAGTAAGCACCCGTGGTTAGCATTAAACACCTGCTACAACGCTCCTGGATACCTTCATGAGTGGATAGCTCACTATAAAATACTGATAACATAACATAACATCATTGTTAGATGCATGCAGTCCTGGAACCAAATTATCAACCTCATAGCTGTCTGTCTGCTTATACTTTTTATTTCCTCTTCGGGTTTTACAACCAGTTCCTGCAGCAGTTTGTAAAATTGTTCACTGCGCTGCCTTTTCCTGAGGTCAATCCTGGCCAGTTGCAGTTGTCACAGTGTATATTAGAACCTTCAATGTGGCTTTCCAAGGAATGGCAAGGTGTTTTCTTTCGTTATCTTTTTTATAGCTGAAAAATAGCACACAACATTTGCTCCTGCTGTTTGTGTCATTATTTCATGCTTTTTGCACAGATACTGGTTCATTGTAATTTCTCTGTGTTTTGAAGGTCATGGCAGTGGTGTAACGAAACTTGAGCCCGCCCCAACAAAGTACATGGATGGGGACCCCCCACCTTCCCAGCCCACCATCTACCTCTTTTGAGGGGGTCCCCCCGGAGCTAGGTGTCCCTCCGCACCACAGGCGCTTCTGTTATGCCACTGGGTCATGGTTAATAATGGATGTCTGCACTGTTCTCACTTTGCATAGATTATCCATGCTTCATTGTTACATCATGCAAATTGCTTTTGGCTCAGCACTTCTGTCAACAAGAGGCGCCTATTAGCATTGTGCAAAAACCAACACTATTCAACGGTAAATCTGGGCCTCAATGTCTTTCTTTGTTAATTCTGTTCACATATTTCATTAGATTGTTACCTCTTGGATGATATCATCATGTTCCACGAAGGTTGATTCCATAATGATCTAAACACTCCTTCATCTGTCTTTCGATTTCAACTGTACCTCTTTGTTTCAAAGCACTTTTATAAAGTTTTGAGTGGATTACCCTTCCTTATATGTTATTGAAGAATTCTAGCATATAAATTAATGGTTGCAACACTCTCCTCCTGTTAATCTTTAGCAATTTACCCAGCTAGTCAATACTAATTATGAAGGGATTTGGGGTCCTTCATGAAGTGTGTATCAGTCTCATCCCTATTCCATAAAAGTATTATTTAAAATATATTGTGAAACACAGATATTGTGTCAGAAATATTGTGATGTCAATAATATTATCCGTTTTTGTTTTATATGTTGTATTGCGAATGGGTTCCACCAACTTTAGCATACCATGATTTTCTGGAACTTTACTCTGGGTGAGACTCCCTACCTGAGTCTCACTTATGATAATAGCATGGTAATTGGTCTGTACAAGGTTACTGCCAGTGTCCTCAATTGAAGATTATGCTGCTGCAATGCAGCTTGGGCAAGTTACACTAGTTACACATCAACATGTTTGCACATGTATGTGCACATGGGTGCAGACTGGATATGAGAGATTGCAGTTGTGAACAGCCTGGTAGCTGCACAAAGGAAACCTGGATATTACAGTTTTAAAGTGCAAATTCACCACCTTTTGGCAGGCCTATATCTTCCTTTTCAATATTAATGAGTCATATGTAGGCCTTATTGCCCCTAAATGTACGGTGCAGATTTTTTAAAGCTGTAAATGTAGAAATTATTGTTGAATATGTCCTTATAGTGAAATATCCCCAAATACAAACTTCACTGTAACAAGGCTAGCTGCTGAAAAAAGGAATGCTACATTTGGATTTGTAGCAGCTAGAGAAATACCTCTTCCATCCATTTTAATTGCGATTTAAAATTGTATTTAACAATAAGTTCTCATATCAAGTTATTGTTTTAAAAATGCCACTTTTAGAAAGTTGGCATTTTCCTACCTAAAGTTTCTGGGGCCTTTCTGTGAGTAGGCAGCTGCATGGGCTAGTGATGGCTCTCCCACTGGGAAATGTGAATTGGAATCAGACAGCAAACAAAGGGCTCTGGGAGTAGTGGGGGGTGGGTCTCCTAGGCAGGATGTCTGGGGAGAAGCTTTGCCCTGCACTGATTATACTTCAAAGTAACTTGCCTCCAGCACACATAATGAAACTTGACACTAGACTTGCCCTTTCCTATGTTACACAGCCACAGTGGAGCTAAACCAAGGGAAAGGGAGGAACAGACTAGAACCAGTTTTAGGGTCAGACAAAAGGGTGTCTCCCACCCACAGGCTGGCACTTGGCATGCTATCCCCAGAACATGACTGGGCCCAGAACATGACTGGACTGCAACAGTGACAACACCATCGAAAGTTTGAAGGACAAGCCTCCTGATTCCCTATTGGACTGAGGACTGTCTGCAGCTGACCCCTTTACTAGTGGGTTTCTCCAGGGCCAGTGATGCTGATCCCTGTACACATCCTTGGGACCAGTTGGGGGGAAGGCCTGACCTTTTGAGCCCCAGCAGTAGGAGGGGGGTGTCAGGAACCAGGCACAGGAGAGAGCTGATGCAGAAAGCTAGTAAAGTCAGCTCCTGGAAAAGTGCAACCTTTGGGAGGCCTGCTGAAACTGCTCTGGGTAGGTAAGGCTTGCGACAAGGAGCAAAATGAGCCCAAAGTCTTTGAAACCAACCCATCTGGAGCAGAGTTATGCCCCTTTATAGATTTTGACCTTTGAGCCCCATGGAAAAACGGGGTGCGTGGGGCTCCAGTGCTGTTTTCAAAATACCCTTGGGGTGGGCCAGTGCCCGTGGTTCGGTGCATGCTTCATAAACAATTTCTATCCAGGGAGGGGTGAAAGTAGGGAGCCTTCTTCAGACTCATTCTAGGCCCAGTGACCTCATACCCCGGACAGGTGTATTTCTGATTGTGTCCCGGGTCCTCATCCCCAGGCCACGTGGACAAAGGAAGGGTCTTGATAGATATACACACACCTGACCACAGCACTACAGAACACACCCCCAAACATACCCAGAATCCTTTGCACCCAGAAACATTATAAGAGCGAGGCTATAGCACACTGAAAGTAGGCACTGCACCTAGATATCAGTCAGTCAATCAGTCAATCAGTCAATCAGTCATTTGTAGAGCACACTACACACCCGCTAGGGTCTCGAGGTGCTGAGGGGGGGCGGTGCTACTGCTCGAATAGCCAGGTCTTGAGGCGTTTCCTGAAGGTCAGCAGGTCCTGGGTCTGTCGTAGGTGGACGGGGAGGGAGTTCCAGGTCTTGGCGGCGAGGTGGGAGAACGATCTGCCGCCGGCTGTAGTTCGGTGGATGTGAGGAATGGTGGCCAGAGCGAGGTTGGCAGAGAGGAGTCGACGGTTGGGAGCGTAGAAGTTGAGTCGCTCGTTGAGGTAAGCAGGGCCGGCGTTGTGGAGTGCTTTGCGAGCATGGGTGAGGAGCTTGAAGGTGATCATCTTGTTGATGGGGAGCCAGTGTAGCTGAGATGTGGTTGCGGGGTGGGATGTCGAGGATGAGGTGTGCGGAGGCGTTCTGTATGTGTTGCAGTTTTTTCTGGAGCTTGGCCGTGGTTCCTGCGTAGAGAGCGTTGCCATAGTCCAGTCTGCTTCTGACGAGGGCCTGGGTGACCGTCCTTCTGGTTTCAGTGGGGAGCCACCTGAAGATCTTGCAGAGCATGCGGAGGGTGTTGAAGCAGGAAGATGAAACGGCGTTGACTTTCTGGGTCATGGTGAGCGATGAGTCCAGGATGAAACCTGGGTTGCGTGCATGGTCTGTGGGTGTCGGTGCGGGTCGTGGGGGCGTCGGCCACCAGGAGTCGTCCCAGGCGGAGGGGTTGGAACCAAGGATGAGGATCTCCGTCTTGTTTGAGTTCAGTTTCAGGCGGCTGCTCGCCATCCAGTTGCCGATGGCCTTTATTCATTTGTGGAGGTTGATTTTGGCAGTGGTGGGGTCCTTGGTGAGTGAGAGGATCAGCTGGGTGTCGTCGGCGTAGGAGATGATGTTGAGATTGTGTGACCAGACGATGTTGGCGAGCGGTGTCCTGTAGATGTTGAAAAGGGTCAGGCTGAGTGAGGATCCTTGGGGAATGCCGCAGATGGTCTTGGTGGCTTCAGAGAGGAAGGGAGGGAGGTGGACTCTTTGGGTTCTGCCGGAAAGGAAGGAGGTGATCCAGTCTAGGGCAGTCTGTGATGGATCCCTGCATTGTGGAGCCTGTGTGAAGGGTGTGGTGGCAGACGGTGTTGAAGGCGGCCGAGAGGTCTAGGAGGATGAGGGCCGCAGTTTCGCCTTTGTCGAGCATGGTCCTGATGTCGTCGGTCGCTGCGATGAGGGCAGTCTCGGTCCTGTGGTTGCTACGGAAACCGGATTGAGAAGTGTCCAGCATGTTGTTGTCTTCAAGGAAGTGGTCAGTTGGCCGTTGACGATCTTCTCGATGATCTTCGCCGGGAAGGGGAGGAGGGAGATGGGCTGGTAGTTCTTGAGATCTCTTGGGTCTGCTTTGGGTTTCTTTAGCAGGGTGCTGACTTCGGCGTGCTACCAGCTTTCCAGGAAGGTGGCGGTCTCGAAGGAGCTGTTGGCGATCATTCGGAGTTGGGGGGTGAAGATGGAGCTTGCTCTGTTGAAGACATGGTGGGGGCCTGGGGTCGGAGGGTGAGCCGGAGTGGATGGTGCTCATGGTTTTGATGGTATCCTCGTTGTTGATGTGGGTCCAGGAGAGCAGGAGGTTGGTGTGGCCTGGGTCCGGCGAGTCAGGATTTGTGGTGACAGCGGTTGTCGTGGGGGTCAAGGTGTTGAAGCTGTTGTGGATGTCCTTGATCTTGTGGTGAAAGAAGGAGGAGAGAGAGTCACAGAGGTCTTGCGAAGGTGGGGTGTCGTTGGAGCAGGACCTGGTGATGGCGAGATCTTTAACGATGTTGAAGAGCTCTTTGCTGTCGTGAGCGTTGTTGTCGATGCGTTCCTTTTAGAAGGATCTCTTGGTGGTCCGGATGAGCTGGTGGTGCTTGCGGATGGTGTTCTTGAGTGCGGTGTGGTTGCTCTCTGTTTGTTTGTGGTACCACTTCTTCTTGAGCTTTCGGCACTCCCGCTTGGAGAACTGAAGGTCGGTGGTGAACCAGATGGCCTTAGTGCTGGTGTGGTTGTTGGAGTGTTTCTTGATCCGGGCGAGGCTGTTGGCAAAGTCGTCTATCCATTGTCTGAGGTTGAGGGCGGCTGCGTTGGGGTCGGTGGTGATGGGTGGTGGTGCTTGGGCGAGGATGGAGATCAGTTGGTCTTCAGTGATCTTGTTCCAGCTGCGGCGGGGGATCTGTTGAGGGTGGTGGTGCGTGGTAGGTTTCTTGAAGATGAAGTGGATGCAACGGTCGTCAGTCCAGTGGAGTTCGGTGGTGTGGCTGAAGGTGACTTGGCTGCTGGCAGAGGAGATGGGGTCGAGCGCGTGGCCGGCAGAGTGGGTGGGTGTCTTGACGAGTTGTTTGAGACTGAGGTTGGTGAGGTTGTTGAGCAGGGTGGTGGAGTTTCTGTCGTTGGCGTTCTCAAGGTGAAAGTTCAGGTCGCCGAGGAGGAGGATGTAGTCTGTAGAAGCAAGGGCGTGAGCGCTGATTACGTCGGCGATGGAGTCACTGAACTGTGGCCGGGGCTGGGGGGTCTGTAGACAAAAGCTCCTCTAAGGGTGGTGTTGGCGTTGATGTGAATTTGGAAATGTAAGTGTTCACAGGCACCATCACACTGAACACGCATCACACAACACACCACTGCACACAAACACCACAAACCACACGCACATCCATTACCCAAGCTCACACCAACAAACAGCACACCAAGCATCCCTGCACAACACACACACCTCACCCACAACCCAACCACCATGGCTCCACAGAAAAAAACAGATCCACAGACGAGGAGCTGAGGGTAATGGTCGACAAAATCATCAGAGTGGAGCCGCAACTGTTTGGAGCACAGGTCCAGCAGACATCCATTGCTCGGAAAAACGACTTATGGCAGAGTATAGTCTTCAGGGTGAACGCTGTGGGGAACCATCCATGCACAAGAGAGGACATTAGGAAGAGGGGGAAAGACTTAGGGGGGAAGGTACAGACCATGGCTTCCAGGCACTAAATCACTGCCATGAGGTCTGGTGGTGGGCCCCCAACCCCAGAATTATCATCATGGGAGGAGAAGGTCTCGACCATCATACACCCGGAAGGGCTGACAGGAATACCTAGTGGACTGGATACTGGTAAGTCAACTACACACCCTGGCCAACATGTCCAC
This sequence comes from Pleurodeles waltl, assembly GCF_031143425.1. Lineage (NCBI taxonomy): Eukaryota > Metazoa > Chordata > Amphibia > Caudata > Salamandridae > Pleurodeles > Pleurodeles waltl. Next base: position 1,644,897,706 of record NC_090445.1, read on the forward strand.
GTGCGCTGCATGTACCCCAAAACCCTCCACCCCCCTCACACCACCATAACGTGCATAAACCCACCATGGACCCAATACCCACCCTTTCACGCCACAGCTCCCTACTGACACCATTCCCTCACATGCCCACCTAGTGCATGGATACCCCACACTGCAGCAAGTACTACAACTACCACAATACAACACTCCCTACCCTTGCATGACTGCTACATTCACTTTACACTTCAGCCCCTGCACGTTAAACCATGTCACTCCCCTTCACCAAAAAATAATTGGAATGAACATCAGTACATGGCAATGACAGTAGCAAGACAAATATAAACTATTCCCCAAAATAGGACCATTGCAACATTCCACTGATGGAAACACAAGCAGTGGTCTAGTAACTGCCAATGCCATTATTGCCCTGCAAATCCAGTCAATGATGGCACACAACCATGTGTATCACTTCTACAATACCATCATGTGACACAATACCTCTCAGTCCACAGGTCACCCAAGTACTGCCACACACCAGCGGAGGCCAGTGACGGAAAGCCCAGGCCTGGAAGCAGGTCCAATAGTGGATGATTCCCCTGGATGTCTGGATATAGATGACAAACCTGGCCCATCAGGCATGAGTGGTAGGTCCACCACCACCAGCCTCACCCTGCCCATTCTAGAACAACCTCTCCAGTGGCATCCATTGCACAGCAGAGCCCACCTTCCCAAACCTGTGTCACAAGGTCACATCAATTATCAGTGTGCCCTACAGGACAGGGGCAGGAGTCAACGGTGCAAACCGAAGACAATGACGGTCCTGGTGTCAGTGAGGGGTGGCATACTGTGCCAGCGGCACAGGGTGCAAGGGTCAGTGGGAGGGCAATCGTGGGCCAAGGGGTGAGGCAGGTACAGGACACAACTGGCCAGGAGGCTGTCTCCAGAGTCCTAGAAGCCTATCAGCAATCCCAGGACAAGATGGGCCAGATACTGATCACCTTGCGGGACACCCAAAGGCTGCGGGGGGAAAACCACCAGGAGGCCATGCAACAGTGGCAGGCACTCAATGCCAACATGGTCTCCATATTAGGGGAGCTCAAGGAGCCGAACAACATCCTGCGAACATCCTCCACTCAATAGCATCCAGTAGTAAGTCAACAGCACTGCCCTCAACATCAGCACCTGCTACTGGAATGGAGGCCCAGTAGGAGGACCCACAGGTCACCATCACCCCTACCCTTTGCAGCTGAGGGATCCCCTTGTAAAAGAGGTTGGCCATCCACACATCCTGCAGGACCTGAGGCAAAGACAAATCCCCCCCACCAGGAAGTGATCGCTCTTCTGAGCTGTCACCCTTGTGTGCAACTGTTACACCCTGTTGGCTGTCCAATACCAAGTTCCCATCATTCCGAGGCAAATGGCTACATGACCTGTGAAACAAACAGCTGTACCACCCACTCTGATCTTCACCTAGACCATTACCCCACTCCTCTGGAACGTGATGTTATACACTAAATAAACACCAATTATCACACATTATGGTGCATGTCTCGTCATTGTTTGTAGTGACAATTCTGTTTACAAGCAACAACTATATACACGTCGGCACCACAATAATATTAAAGTGACAGATGTAGTGATATACTCCAGCAGGTGTGTAAGTACATCCATACTGTAGCAACATCCAGTGTCAATGATGCCAACAGGCAATTCAGCAAGCAGACTGCAAACAGAGATGTGACCAGAAGACGGAAAATTACATGGAATTAGGCACAATGTTGTAAGGTATGTAATCTACAGTCATACATCAACAGCAGTTGAACACAAACACAGGATGATTGTCCCAGCAGCTATGATACCACATATGTAAGGGCATGCATTTTCACTCACACACACGTGTAGGACAGGAAAGATGTCACATAGGTAACATCCTCTACTGTTCACCTCCCTGAGTAGTCAGGAACAGGTAGTTGCCAGACAGCAGCTGACAATGCAGTATGACATGCCTACACAGCAGGACAAGACTGATAAGTCCCCCTTACATTTACCCAAACAGGTAGACTGAGGACTTAAAACCTTTGTTACCACCATAAGGATGTTCAATAATGGCACCAGCATTCCACAAATGTCAGTTGCAGCAATGCATTTCCACTACCCCTCATAGGGTCGGAAACCAAGATGGAAAGCTGTAATCCCCACACACACCTTGATGCATGCAAAATCTGGGTACAGACTGGCTTTAACAATATATATTCTAAGTTCAGATGGCATACAAATCACACATACCTGTTCATCATTAAAAGTAGTGACGAATCAGGTCAGTCCTCTTGTTATGAGCCTCATCCTCGTCTGCCTTCTCTTCAGCATCAGAGTCACCGGCCCAAACACTGCTCCAGCATCAATGTCCCGCTCCTCCAAAAGTGGGATGTGCCTTCTGAGGGCCAGATTATGGACCATGCAGCATGCAACAAGGATCTTGCAGACTCTCCCTGGTCGGTGTTGTCCGGGCACCACCGGACACATGGAGGCAATGAAATCTAGCTTTCAAGACACCGAGAGTCTGCTCAATCACTCGCTTTGTCCATCTATGTGCCTCATTGTACCGGTTCTCCCCTCCTGTAGTTGGACGTCTAACATGTGTCAGGAGCCAGGCCAGGTTGGGGTATCGGAGTCACCTGTGTGGAAAATGGGACATGACTATAAGTAACAATGCTAGGCAGAGTGCAGCCTGTAGGGAGGGGTACAAACTTCTGACTTGGAGAACAGTACACATACCTATGAGTCAGGCCCTTTCTCCCTGTAGCTGTGACATCAATACAGGGACACTGCTGTTCCTCACAACGTAGGAATCATGTACTGATCCAGGGAATTGTGTGTTTACTTGTGTTATGTACTCATCTGCAAGACTCCCCACTTGTCCATTGAGCGAATATGTACTCTTACGGTTTCTGTAGATCTGTTCATTGGCCCTCGAAGATACCAAAATGATGTGAGTTCCATCAATGGCCCCTATTACATGTGGGACATTTGATATATTGTTGAAGGCTGCTTTAACAGTGTCCAATTCTGCACGTTGTGGGAATCTAATGTACCTATTCACATGCTTGAGTAGGGCATCCAGCACATACTGCAACACCTTACTGAACTTGGGCTGTGACATCTCTGCAGCCAGTTCCACAGTCACCTGAAAAGAGCCACTCACCAGAAAATGCAGGACTGACAACACCTGGACTGTTGGAGGGATGGCATGGGGATTTCTCAAAGCCGGCAGGAGGTCTAGCTTCAACTGGGTGACCAGTTCCCTGATGCACAAACGGTTTAGTCGATAGGTCAGGATGATGTGGCGCTCGTCCATGGTTTCAAGATCTACGAGAGGCCAGTAAACTAGTGCTTTCCTCATCAATCCATTTTGGCGATATCTAGGTAGGGAGACAAACAACAATCTAGGAACCTCTCACAATGTTGTGCACCAAGTATGACATACAACAGACACGAAATATTGGTCATGTAAATTGGCTGGCATGCTGTGGAAAGACACATTACTCCACACTCCATTCCTAACCAGACAATGCCATATAATCCCTGTGACAATGGACATGCACAGGACATGTAAACATACACCTTCCATGTGTTCCACCATACGGATTGTCAATACTGACAAATGTAGTGACAAGTGTGGTGATGTCACCTGACACTCACTACATATGTGATTATCCACAAAGTGTAACCTAAATGAATCAATATGTGCTGATATGCAGGTAATGATGCAGTGTGAACCCAGGACAGTCATGTAACATACTAAAATTGCATCCGCCTGCCCTACATGCATTGGACATATGGAAGGGACCTCATTCCGCCAGCGACAGTCATCATGGATGTGCGTGTGGTTTGTGGTGTTTGTGTGCAGTGGTGTGTTCCACTTTGTGTGCTGCTGTGTCCTGAATCTTAGAGCAATGATGGCACGCACTGCAGGGGATAGAGCCTCAGCCTTCACAAGTGAGAAGCTGGAGACACTGGTGTACAGGGTCCTACCCCTGTATGAGCAGTTGTGTGGTGCTCCAGGGCAAACAGGTCAGTACAACGTCCTTTGTCCCACATTTCGGGTGGTGTTTGACAATGAATGTGTGTGCACATTGACATGTTATGTCTGATTTGGGGTTTTGCATACACATGATGTGTGTGGTATATTAGCAGTGTGCATGGTCTGTGTATGTTGTGTGTCGCCAAAGGTTGCAGCTGTAATGGTATCATTTATTTTTTTGGGAATGTTTCCCATGCAGGTCAGTGCCCACCAGAAAAAAGGGTTATGGGTAGCCATCGCCAAGGAAGTGCGAACCCTAGGGGTCCATGTCCGGTGGAGCACCCACTACAGGAAGCGTTGGGAGGACCGGAGATGCTGGGCCCGGAAGTCCACAGAAGCCCAGCTGGGGATGGCCTCCCAACATGGAAGAGGTGCCCGTCAGACCCTGACCTCCCAATGGCCTGCATACTGGCGGTGGCCTACCCAGAGTCGGATGGGCACTTGAGGGCAGCACAGCAGCCACAAGGGGGGATATTGTAGACTGTTAGGTGAATTCTGCATGGTTGTGTTCTGTGACCCTCACTGTGCCTGAGATTTACATGGTCAGATGAGATTTGGGGAGTGTACAGTCCTGGTTGTCACACCAATCATGTATCATGTGGGACACGGTAGCTATGTAGAGCCATGCAGGAACAGAAGTGGTGGTACTGTGACACACATTCAACTGTACACATGGGTCGCTCAAAAGCTCTATCATTTCACTGGCTGCATCCTCAATCTCTGTGTATACAGTAGTAGTACATGGTGAGATTCTTGGCACTGTATTTGGGTAATGATAGGTATATTTCATTAACACTGCAGTTGCTTCAATTGCAACATCAATGGGCCTCTGTACCTAATGTACTTCACACATTCCTGTCACTTAGTTTGTGTGCACAGTTCCTCTGAGGTCAGATTTGTTTCCTCCTGTCATGACTGACATGTGGTTGGGTATGGTAATGGGTTGAATTGTTGGATCAGTCATTTAGTCAGTTGACAGGCATGTAGGAGTTTTCAATCAGGTGTATAGGCTGCAGGGATGAGGTGATCGCTGATAAGATTGGGTATCACTTACATGACTCTATTGTTCATGACTGTAAAATGGTCTCTTGTTTTCCCGGCAGGGGCTAATGTATGTATTGTTTGTATGTGAAGTGAATGTGTGGGTTATCACCATTTCCTCCCTTTCTGTTTTTTTCCACCCTCCTCCTCTCTCCACCTCTGTCTATGTGTGCATTAGCATCATCTGGCGAAGGAGGAAGGGCACCGGCGAGTGGGGATGCAGCAGCCCACGGGACCCAGGTGGCTGGCACCAGTGAGGCCGAGGGGACCAGTGGGATGGCGAGAAAGGGGTGCACCATGAGGGAGACTGGAGCAACCACCACATCTGATACAGATTCCTCCTCCAATGGCACCTCCCTGGTGGTGCGGACCCATCTGGGACCACCTCAGCACCATCCTTGTCCACCACCCTCCTTATCAGCACCACCCTCCCTGTAGCTCCACACCCAGTTGCCAATGCCTGCTCACCCAGGAGGGTGGGCTTCTCCTTCGCCGCAGGCACCTCTGCCCCTGCCCCAGTCAGCCATGCTGCCCTCAATAAGGAGACTATTGACCTCCTGAGGTCCATCTCTGTGGGGCAGTCAATCATTGTAAATGCCATCCAGAGACTGTCATCCCAGATGCTGCAATCCAATGCATTCCTGGAATGCATTCATGGTGCATTCTTTGACCTACAGACATCGTTTCAGGCTCTGGCCTCCTTGTTGATGGCAGCCAGTGTCCCTTCATCTTCCGTCCCCCCCTCCAGCTACCTGTTCCCAATCCACAACCCCTCTCCCGACAACGGTCCAGGGCAAACCTGCAGACCAGCATACACCCCCTACAACAGACAAGGTGCGCAATGACAGAAAAAAAGCACCGCAAACGAACTCACAGGCATGCACACACACAAAAGACATCAGCATACACAACAACAGACACTTCCCACACTGCCTCGTTTACAGTCACATCACCACTCACACCTGCCAGCACTGCATCATCACACACTGGTCCTACTAGCATTCCTGTCATACCCTCAATTACCACAGCAGCAGACTCACAGACACCCACCTCACACACCACATTCGCACTCACCACGACTACCTTCTCAGCCACCTGCAGCACATCCACCTCACTTGCACACACCACCCAAACATTCATTCACACATCTCCCATTCCTTCTCCCTGCATCTCTACCCTCTCCTCCCAATGAATGCACACGCACCCACTCACCCACCCAACATTCACCCACCACAGGCATGCACACATTACACACACTAGCATTCCCTTACAGCACATCATCACATCAGACGAGCACTCCCTGTACCTCCACTCCCAACCCTCAATCATGTGACCTCCCCTGTGTACGTAAAAAAGTTTTCCTTGCTGCCCTTGACCTCTTCCCTACTCCTCTCCCACCCCGTGTTAGCCGTAAACATCATGTCCCCCTGCCCCTCCCAGGCCTTTCCACCTCCCATTCCCCAGGTGCCCCCTCTGGTGTTTCTCCTGCTCCTCGACCCAGCAAAACAATCCACCCCTCCCAGAGCAAAAGTCCCCCCTCCCAAGCCCAGACCGAGACATGCCTCTTCCAAATCCAAGCCACCCCCAAAACCCTGAGGTGCCTGCCTGTCCCATTGATGCCCCTATGACGTGGAGGCCTATTTGCTGTCAGGAGTCAAGTTGGGGCCATGATATATGGACAATGTATCCTGCATTTATGGACATTGAACTTGCCATTTCGCACATTTTGTATATAGTTTATTTTTATATTTTGTTTAAAATAACCATCTGCCTACATTGCTGTGCTTTGCAAGTTGAATTGCTTGTCCTGGTTTCCTTCTACGTGGTGGTGTGACATCTGTGATAACCGTGTGTGTGGTCTGTGTATGGGTTGAGTCTGTGTTGTTGCATGCACTGGATAGATAGGTGGTGCCATGTGCATGTTGTCATATGTCTTACTGCTTGCTTGTGGGATTGTATGGGGTGTTGTGTGCATCCATGTGTATGGTGCTGCATCTGTGGATGTCCTTGTATGCTGGTTGTACATGATGTGTCATCTGTGTCATTGTTTGGATGTGTGTTCACTGCTATTGATTATGTGTCATTGCTACATACAGTTCATGGTGTGTGTGGATGTGTGGTGTTTCACAACGTTTCCTTCTATGCCTGTGTTGAGGTGTTTGTGGTGTAGTTGTCATTGTGTGGTTATAGGATGTCGTGTATGGATGTGTCTGACTGTGTTGGTGGTGTTTGTGTGCGTTGTACTGTATGTTTGGCCCGTATCTGCTTGGCTTTGTGTGTGTATTGTGTATTTGACTTTGACTATTTTGTGTGCGCCTGTGTGTGTGGCCTTCGCTGACTGTGTGGGGAATGTGTGTTATGTATAGAAGTGCATCACTGCCCTTTCCTCCACTGTGCTAGGCATAGGTTGTCGTCTTCGTCATTGTCACTGGCCCTGGAGGTGTATGGCTAGATACAACGTTGGGAAGACTAGTAGTTCGTTTGCCATGGCGGCCGTGGACAAGTCTTTGTGCCTGGAGGTGGGTTCTCCTTTTGTACTTTCTGTTTGCACCAGGATGTTCGTCGCAGCCAGCCCGCCCCGGATATCCTTCCGGTGTGGTGACTCGGAATGTGGTGGGCGGGACATTGGTTTCCACCTGCCTGAAGTTCCCTACCGCTGCCAGATGCTGCTCTTCGACGGTGGCTGTACTGGCAGTCAGTTGTTTGTGTTGCGTTGGGTCCACTACCTCACTCGTTATATGGCGGTCTGCACCGCCACCCTGGTGGCGGTCACAACACTGCCACCGGCGTGGCAGTCAGGTTACCGCCAAACTCGGAATGACCACCTTAGTTTTAATCAGAAAATGAGAGTTCAGCTTTGGCTATGAGCACTATGGCTTAACCAACTTAGAAATGTGTGACAAGTGTCTGAGTGGTGTGGGATATCGGGGTAATGTGCTTCTAGAGGTTTAAAGGTATCTGTGCGACTGCAAACAATATTATGGATGAAGCCATTAAAAGCCACTCAAGCACTGGCAGCTCTATGTTTTGTAAAAAATAAAAATAAATAAAAAGGAAGAAAAAGAAGTTGAGAAAAGCTTGCAACAGACTGGTAATTTCAACATATACCATTGAAACTATATAACTTGAAGGCTACAAGCTCTAAACCCAGGGAGATAATTCACGAGGTTGTGTGTTTACTGCACAGTATATTCTGCAGGACAGAGGTTCCGATAGCTTGGTGGGTTGATGCATTGGCTGCACACGTGTCTGTGTGTCTCGTGAATGTTTTTTTCTAAAGCACTGATTAAACTCTAATGAGTAATGGGGCACTTTACAGAGACTCAAACGTTCAGCGTCGGAAAACAGAACATTATTCAGCAGGATGTGTCATGCTGCTGAAATAGCAGCAATATTTTATTACTAGACCACTCAATGTCCATTTAGTTATTATGCAGTGATTGTCTACAGTCACATGACTTCTGTTGAAATGATGAAACCAGGAATAGAACCTAGGGATGCAGGCAGGGCCGGCTTTAGGGCGGTGCGAACGGTGCGGTTGCACCGGGTTCTGACCTGAATGATCTCAGGGGGGCGCTGTGTTTAGCAATAACTTAGAAACTTGCAATTTAAAAAGCACCTGCTGAAAAGTTCCTTGCGCATCCAGCCTTCAGGAAACAATTAGAATGTCAAGATACCTCTTGTGATTAAAGTTCCTGCTAGGGAGAGAGATGGGAGTTTTGTCTAGCAGCAGCTTTGACTCACCATAAAGTAGGGTAGAGGGTTAATGTGCCTGCTACAAAGAACAGAACTATATTTTATGTGGCTAGCTGAGGGGATTAGTAAAGCCAGTCTTTACAAGCGCTTTTAAACAAATGAATGTATGTGAAACGGGGGCTGTGGAGAGATGAGGAAGATTTTGAAGGTGGAAGTGAAGGAATCTGAGGAGGTAGTCATGGGGTGGGGGTGCCAAAAAAGACTGTCGAACAGGAAGCCATGAGCGCTAAAACCGGCACTGGGTGCAGGTCACAAGACGGCAAATATAATCACATTAGAATACGGGAATAGTAAAAACTGTTTATGAACTGAATGGATCATTTAACATGAGATCTGTCCCAGCGCTCACTCCAACGCTAGAAAAAGGCGCCTGTAAACATCGAGCAAAATGTATTATAAAAAGAAAAGAGAATAAAACATTTACAAACTTGCCAAATATAGATATAAAGTCTTGATTGTCTTGCTAAAATATGAAAGGTGTGAGTAGATATGGAAGGTGTTTAAGCGTTTTCCTACTTTCCTTCCAAAATTAAAAACACAAGAAAGGATGATGTGCACTTTTTTTTCTGTTGTCCCACCCTACCTCTCCCCCTGGCAAACCACAGAAGAATTACTATATAGGGAACCAGTGGTATCACCACCCCCTCCATAACAGAAAATAACTGTAGGGCTTGTGTTTCTGCCAACCGCCCTCCAACAATTAAAAAATAAACGTGAAAACCTCTCTCCTTACTACAGGATGAGAAGCGTGCATTTTTAAATGTGAAATCGTTCTTAACCTCAGCCCACTTTGTTTGCTCTGCACTTTGATGTTTGGCGGGGTTGGGCTAAAGGACCATTTTAGGGGTTCAGAGGGACATTCGTACACCGTGAGTACTTCTGCTGCTAAAATTCACCAAAGACAACGCTACATCGAGGGAAAGTCGCAGGATGTGCTGACAACCTGAAAATAGATTTATTTTGGGTAAGAACACCCCACAATTCCCCAACGATTTGCCCTGCTACTACACTTCCAATTAATTCACATTTGCCTTATTTACGTTCCAATGCTAGATTATGAAATAAATGTATGTTCTATGCTTGCAGCACAAGCAGCCCTAACGATGTACAGTGGACAGATCAAATGCTCTGCCTACACTATATTATAGTATGTTGTCAACAATAAAGAGGACAGGTCAGTTATTTGCTGTATTCCAATAAAAATATTTGAAAATCAACACAAATAAGGGAAGGCACGGAAAGGCATTGCCTGCTTCAGTCTCTTTTCTGCTACTTAGGTGGAACTTTAAAAATAAAAATACAATGTTAGTTCTGAAAATGACAGTAAACTCTGCTCATTCAGGAATATTTTCATTCAAATGTTCTCCACTAAAATATGTGTCACAGGCTAAAACTATGTAGACCCCTTCTATACCTCCCAACCTAAGCTGTGTCCCAGGTAATATTCCACCGTATTGTGTCTCGTCCACTGTGCCACTCCAGCCTTATGCAAGCCAGCACTGACCCTGCTACTAATGGGAACAGGCTATCACAGTCCTTGCAATACTACCCCGAACAATGGCCAGTGGTTAGGCTATTTTCAAGCATTTCTCCTATCAATTTTTGTGTGTTTGATCTAATGCCAAGTCTAAGATCTAAGGTCAAAGGTATGTTCAGACTTGGGTCTTTTGATCGCTGTGCCACATGATCTATACGTCAGTTTTGAGGCAAAACAAGGCTAAAACAACTCTGTGGATGCTTATTTTAACTCCTGAATGGGATCAAACCTGGCAGTTCAGGGTGAACTGTTCTGATGAAGAGTGATTCTCAGTGGTTAGACTATTTCCAAGCTTTCCTTCTATCGCCATTCTTGTATTTAAGGCATAGCAATAGTACTAATTTGTGTTACATTTCCATATGGTCATTCAAAACCTCATGACCAACCAATACAATTAAAATGGTTAATTAGATAATGATTAGTTTGTCCTAGGACAGTGAGGGCTTTAGAAAAATGTCCATCTTTTGCACAGTGAATAATAGCAAAATCCACATTAGTTAATTCATGTTCAGGCCTATCTACTCTCACTTATTGTCCTTAACACACCCTTACACCCTTAATACATACCAATGTATTTAGCTTCTGAAGGTTAATTCAGATCTGAGTGGAATTGTACACTTACACTAATAAATACTGCATCACTTAGCAAATATGCAAAACGTTCAGTTAGGGCATGCACACACCAGGACAAAGACATCACGGATGGATGGCTTTTTAGCATTCCCTTTTTGAACACAGAACATTTTTGATTTTAACACAGCTGGCAGGATGACAAGTGTGCAGGCTTTTTGGTAATCATGTTATGGCATGTCGACATTTGGACACAGTATGCATAGGTATGGTGCCTTCAGCTTCTGAACACTGATGTAGGGGCATATTTTACCATTGTTTAGGATTATAATTGCAACAACCATTTTGGATTCCACATGCTAGAGCTTTTTGTATACAAACTGGTCCTGCAGGGCATTTGGAACTTTCAAAAAGTTGTAGACAAGAAGAAAATACCGGGGAGAGACTAGAGTCTTTTATCTTTGGTGGGCATAAAAAATGTAAGTATTAGTATAGTGGGGTAACTACCCACCTCAAGTAATAACCACAATTCCTTTTAGGGTGATCCACAAGCCACTAAATAAACCTGAGCTCAACCCCTTGGTAGCTATGGCACTGAACAGAAAGGCTTAGTTTAGAGGCAAAGTGGTGGTAATGGCCCTTGCTGCAAGGTAGTCCCCAAACTTATTAATGCAATACTAAAACAGTAATAAAATGGAAAAAAACACAAAAATCCTAAATCAATTAAGAAAAATAAATACATTTTAATAAATAAAAATAGATCAAAGTGATAGTAACACAATAATGACAGGAGACATGACTTTTTAAAAATTGTCATAAAAATGATGCCAAAAAGCATGAAGCACCAACTATGTGCAACTGGTTGCAAATGGTTGCTATACATCCAGGTTCAACTAAGTCAAAAGGTTTACCTTCTGATTTAGCCTCTGAAATGGAAGTCCAAAATCTTCAGCAGTCCAAGGGAGCAGGATATGGCTGAGAGGGGCTCCATGTGGCCAGATAGCCATTGCACAAGGTCCCGGTGAAACTGTTGACTATTGGTGGGAAAGTTCAGAGCAAGACAAACTAGAATTTTGCACCCAAGGAAGGTCCCTCCCCTGCCAGATACTTTTGGTGACTTACCCTGGTGAAGATTTCAATGTTTACTTTTTCACTTTGTCACTTTCTTGGAGCCTGCTTTCCTCCAGCAGGGCAAGGCTGCAGGCTGTGGCAAAGAGGGCTCCACGAGGCAGGATACGTTCTCCATGAGGTCCCACTGGATTTGCTGCATGGGAATGATCAGAGTGGTGTAAACCTCAATTTTCAGCACAGCGGCAACACGCCTTTATCAGATTAGCGTGGCAGGTCTGTCCCTGTCATCAGATATTAGAAGGAATATATTTGAATACAGCCCAGAGTTCCAGGACCTGCTGAACAGCTCTTGGGGTCAGACTCATTCCAGCATAAGTGAAGAGCCTGGTCCAGGGAAGCTCCAGTTGGAAATGGTTAGTGGGTAGTGACTGGAAAGGCCTCTTGTTGCTTGTTGTGTCCTTGTAGCTTACACAGGAGCTCAGCCTCATGACCCTTGGAGTCCAGTTCTTTGTCCTGCGTACAAAAGCGAGAGCAGGTCCTGTCTTTCAGGGCTCTTTCAGGTCACAGACAGCAGGTTCAGTCCCCTTTTGACTTTTCTCTGGTGCAGTAACGGTCTGGGGAGTGTACCATGGTGCCACACTTATGTTTGGCTCCAGCTAATAAAGAAAATGTAATGTGAGCATTTGTTGTCTCATGATTCATATTTACATTTTCTATCTTGCCACAAATACTGATTACCTAAAAAGAATATTATTTGAAAACAATCTAATGTGATTTGGAAAATGGCAAAATGGTTCAATACTAAATAGGTGGCCAAAATGTTGATGGCCACAGACACAGAAGTATCCCAGTCAGAAAGTGGACAAGAAAATTATCAGGGTTCAAAGAATAGTGTTGAAGAAGACTCAGATTTTGAGTATATGCCCAGTAAATCCAACTAAGATACGAGCAATGATAACAATGAGCTAGAGTAAAGGCAGGATATGCTGCATTGTAGCAGCCAATGCCCATAACTCCATGTAATGTGTCCAGAGGACCTACTTTCCCAAAACAATGCTGGTTGAGACAAGGATAGCCAGGAAATTCCCCAGTACACCCAGCCTGAGCCACGTTCACTTTGCAAATTTATTGAACGTCCTATCTCCTTACTCAAGTATCTTTGTGATGCTCCAAACTTTTAAAAGCTCACTGTTCTTGCATTCACTGCAGCTGCAGATGTGTTACTTGAACTACAGCATTTTCCACTTATTTGTTCAAGTATATATCAGTGACAGTATTCTTGAGCACATGATTATGGAGGCACATCTGTATGCTGCACATTGTTAACAGCATTCTAATTTGACATTGCACAAGGCCACAGTCATGGGTTCTCACTGATATTGATGAGCTCAAAGAAATCAGTGGGTCTCAAGCTAGCCGTGGGTATTGTAAAAAACACAACACTGAGTTACACTGTTCAAGGCACAAAGTATTGAATAGTCTTTCGATCTCGCCATTAGTGAATACAAATCAATATCAACTTCTTCTGCAATTTCTTCATTTCTTGTTTCCTCGAGGTATCACTGACATCTCAGTGGACAAGTCATTCATGCTCATCAAGAGTAGACCTTGGTTCAATCCATTCCTGCCTCTGAAGTGCTCCCAGTATGTTGTGTAAATACATAAACTATGTGAAAGTTCAACAGAGTACACACAGGCAAGGACAGTCATTTGATTAAACCCCACCCACCCCCCAAATTGTCCTTCAACTCTGAATATCCCAGAAAAGAACACGTTTAGGACGTGGTGCATCCTATGTTACATCTTGGCTACTATGTGTATGTGGGCAATTTTATAGTGAATGGCTTGCTTTCTTAAAAATCCTGTATGCCAAGAGGACTCTGGCACGTGACACAATACACCGAAAGAGAAAGGGCTTTCCAGTTCAGTTGGCAGCATGATAAAAGAAAAAAGGTGAAACATAGACAACGAGGTGTACAGAACTCCTGGCAGTGAAGTTCACAGACAAAAAGGGAATTCATCTGTGGATGACCATCCATGAAGAGCCAACAATTTTGTTAGTATGAGTGGTCTCGATACACGTATCAGAAAACCTTTTGGTTATTCTAGACTTCAATATGTAAACTGTGGCATCAATAGTGAAATGAAACTAATCAAATGATGCATTCATGTGATGCCACAAGAGAATCTGATGCAGGATATAAAAACATTTGCTATATACTTTTATAGGGATAAGTCTTCAAAATTAATGTATCCTTCACAAAAGTGCATCAATGAATCAAAGCTGTCATTTTTGAAATTCCACATTATTGTCATTGTGTCTGGCCTGAACTATGACCAGTTATGCTGTCCTGAAGGTGAAAGATGTGAGAATGTCATAAAACACTCTGATAATGATTATGCCAGGGGTGTTCCACCCACCTAAAAAAGAAATGCACAGAAGGCTATAAAGTATGTGGAAGAATGGAGTAAGGAGGGGCCTTCAATTCTGTTGTGCTCAATGCCCTTGAAAGCCTGTCTTCTGCAATATTGATGTTTCAAAACAAATCATACCAAAACAAAGTACAGGGTGCAAAAGAAATTTCTGCCATGAAAAGGCTGGTGGAATGTGGGGTTGTAATCAGCCAAGCTGCAATGACTGCAGCGCCGCCATGGCTGATTTCAAGGCTCGACGGCCGTCACCCCATTGGCATCTGTGGTCCTAGCGGGGACGGCGATCTTTAGGTGGGTCTGCCCGCCTAGGTTGTAATTGGGTGGTTGTACCGCCAGGAGTGTGGCGGGCTGACAGTCAACGCAAGTGTGGAGGTCTTTGTACCACTACACTTGTACTGAGGCCCAATATCATTCCATAATGTTTTAAATGCAAAGTCAACATGGAAGAGTAACTGCACATACATGCTCTGCAACAGCAGACCGCAGATATGTTTGTGGGTGGCACAAGCAGTGCTGCTGTCCCACTAGTAGCATTTAGTTTACAGGCACATGTAGTGCAAATTGCTAGGGAATCAAAAGTAAATTAAATATGCCAATCTTGGATGTCCCTATCAAACCATGCTTAGGAGAGAGAGCACATGCACTTTAGCACTGGTCAGCAGTGCTCAGAGTCCTAAGACCAACAAGAAGAAATCAGCAAAAATGTGAGGCATGGAGGCAAAACGTTTTGGGGAAGACCACCCTAAGGCTCACAGGTTCAACACCATGACAACAGGCCAAATAATATAAAACAATATGAACTGTCAAACAAGTGGGATGCCATCACATTGACTGCAGAAACACCCTGTGATGGTGTGTCAGCCTCTGATTGGCCTATTTGACATACTGTCATCATCATGCACATAAGAGAAGGGGAAGAGAAAAGATACCAGCCTACTCGCACACTCTGACATTCAGGGGTTGCAAATATCCAAGTTGGTTACCTGCTGTACTGGATCCTTGATGATGTGAGTAGGACAAATGCCCACAATGATTCAAGTGGAATATTTGTGGCCCTAACAATACTTTTATTAGTTCTTGATGAATGATTACTGTTAGAAATGGCCTGAAGCATCAGTCTGCACGACAAATTCTTTGGAGAAGTCAGGTGCCTTCAGCACGGCTGCCGTGCACATGGCTGCCTTCAGGGCATCAAAAGCTGTCTGGCAAGACTTAGGGCCTCATTCCGACCCTGGCGGTCATAGACCGCCAGGGTGGAGGCCGGAGGTAGCACCGCCAACAGGCTGGCGGTGCTACATGGGCAATTCTGACCGCGGCGGTAAAGCCAAGGTCAGAAAAGGGCAACCGGCGGTTTCCCGCCGGTTTACCCCTGCCCAAGGGAATCCTCCATGGCGGCGCTGCTTGCAGCGCCGCCATGGGGATTCCGACCCCCTTCCCGCCATCCTGTTCCTGGCGGTTGTTACCGCCAGGAACAGGATTGTGGGAACGGGTGTCGTGGGGCCCCTGGGGGCCCCTGCACTGCCCATGCCACTGGCATGGGCAGTGCAGGGGCCCCCTAACAGGGCCCCATTAAGATTTTCAGTGTCTGCCTTGCAGACACTGAAAATCGCGTCGGGCGCCACTGCACCCGTCGCACCCCTTCATTGTTGAAGGGGCTTTCCCGCTGGGACGGCGGGCGGCCTTCTGGCGGTCGCCCGCCGGCCCAGCGGGAAAGTCGGAATGACCGTCGCGGTCTGTTGACCGCGGAGCGGTCTTCCGACGGGGTTACTTTGGCGAGCGGCGGACCCCCTAAAGGTCCAGATCACCTTTCTGGGCTGCTTTTTGGAGGTTAACTCAGTCAAGGGAGCAACAATAATGCCATACCTCTTGACAAACCTTCTATAGTACTCGGTGGGAACTAAAAAGTCTCTCTCCTCAGGCTGGGTTTTAGGAGGCTCCCAAGCTAGAATGATGTCAGTTTTTGTCTGTAGAGGTGTCACCTGGCCACTCCCCACCTGGTGTTCCAAGTACACCACAGAACCCTGTCCTATTTGGCACTTACTAGCCTTAATAGAGAGGCCTGCCTTTTGCCGCTCGGGCGATGGGTCATCAGTCTTAGTGACCACATTGAGTACCCTGTAATCCACACAGAACCTGAGTTCTGGAGTGCTACTAGGAGCCGCAGCTTTTGGGACCAAGACCACAGGGCTGGCTTAAGGGCTACTGGAGAACTCAATTACCCCTAGGGCTAACATTTTGGATACCTCATCCTTTCATTTGGCCCTAACCTTGTCAGTAACTCTGTAAACCTTATGTTTAACAAGACTACTGTCTTTGGTGTCCACATCATGTGTACACAAATGAGTGACCCCTAGGATCAAGGAAAATAGAGAGGCAAACTATCCCAAAACAAACTCAAAGGTCTACTCACAGGGTGGCCATACAGTCACTCAAAAGGGCTAACTCCAAGACCCTTTTGAGGCACCTCCCTGTAGGCGAACAGAAGGCATGGCAAGAGGACTTCCCACTCATGTCTCAAGGGCTCTGACAGGCCCATGATCATGCCCTTCAAGGTGCGGTTGAATCTCTCAACCCAGCTGTTACGTTGAGGGTGGTAAGGAGTGGTGAACTTTTAAGTCACCCCACACTCCTTCCACAGAGACTTCATATAACTTGATATGAAGTTAGTACTCCAGTTCAGATGGCTCATCAGGATATGCCCTACCAGATTCCACCTCCTTGGGGAACCTCATGCAGGTAAAACCCTCCATCAAAGCATGTCCCACCACAGGGGAGGTGATTGACCTCAAAGTAATGGCTTCTGGATACCGGGTGGTATGGTCCACCAAGACCAGGATGAACCTGTTGCCCGTGGCTGTCTTGGGATCCAGAGGCCCCACAATGCCAATACCAACCCTTTCATAGGGGGTGCTGACAACAGGAAAAGGTTGGAGGGGAGCCTTGCATTTCCCCCCACTCTTGCCGCTTGCCTGACAAGTTTGGCAAGATCTACAGTGTGCATCTGAGTGCCTGCACATTTGGGGCCAGTAAAAGTGAGTGACAAGCCATTCAAAGGTCTTGGCCTGCTCTAAATGACCAGCTAAAGGCACATCATGAGCCAGGCCCAGTAGGAAGGCTCTGAAGCACTGGGGTACCACCTGTACATGGGCTGATAGGGAAACATCCTTTTTTATGACTTTTTTTTTACGAAAGTCGTGGTTAACGAAAGCGCAACAACGCTTTTTTTCACCACGACTCCGTTATTTTGTGCCTTAACTACGTATGTTCTGAACAACGAACATGCGTGGTTAAGGTACAAAGAAGGGAGTTGGCAAAGGAAGACGACGCAGGTGACAAGGGGTCGACTAAGGTAAGTGGTGGGTTTAGGTTTTGGGGAGGGGTGAGGGGTCAGGGGGTTTTAGGTTTTGGGGTGGGGTTGGGGGGGTGGGGTGTTTTTGGTTTTTTGGAGGGAGTGGGGGGTTAGGGGGTTTTAGGTTTTGGGGCGGGGTTGGGGTGGGGCGTTTTTGGTTTTGGGGAGGGGGTGCGGGGTTAGGGGGTTTTAGGTTTTGGGGTGGGGTTCGGGGGACGGGGTGTTTTTGGTTTTGGGGAGGGGGTGGGGGAGTGGGGTGTTTTTGGTTTTGGGGAGGGAGTGGGGGGTTAGGGGGTTTTAGGTTTTGGGGCGGGGTGTTTTTGGTTTTGGGGAGGGGGTGGGGGTTAGGGGGTTTTAGGTTTTGGGGTGGGGTTGGGGGGGTGGGGTGAGGGATGTAGGGTGAATGGTGCCTATTAGTAATGCTTTTATCAGGAATGCCTTTACAACGAAATATCGTTGTTAAGGCATTCGTGGTAAAATCATTAGTAGTAAGAACGAGGTCGGTGTTCCGACCTCGTTGTTAAGGCACTAGTTATTTTCAAAGTCGGTGTTCCGTCGTACAATCGGGCTGATAGGCTCACTTTATAGGAGGCCATCCTCCTAGTAGATAAAGTGTGATCCAGGCTCCTTGCCAGACACCTGGTTTGCAGCCCGCTGCTGCAAACACTCCAGAGTAGGGCATGTCTTCTGTGCCTCACAGAATGTCTCCCAGGTGGGTGCCCCTTTTTGCTGCCACTGAGTCAGGTCAGGGACCTCCCCCAGTTCAGCCACTTGTTACCCTGTAGGCTCCTGGGCATCCCCCTCAGGTTCGGCCTCCTCCTAGACCGTGGGAACTTCTGGAGAGGGTTTCCGGCGCCCCTTACCCTTCTGCCTTCTGGCAGACACCTGGGCCACTCTTTCAGGCTCCAGGATCTCCTGAGCACCCTGAGAGGCTGCCATAGACTGTGTGGACACACATACACACCCAGGCAGACCCAACATCTCCAAGGGAGAACTATGTTCCACAGGTGCTCTGAAGTGTCTACTACAACTACTTGGTGAAGTACATGGGGATCTATCTGCTCTTCAGACACCAGGTAACTTCTCACAGTAGTCACACTGGCTCCTGTGTCTCTCCGAGCCTCCACCCTCTGTCCATTGATGGTCACCCAATGCCTGTACTTCTTAGTGTTCTCAGGCACGAGGGTTCTCTGGACCATCTCACTGTCCCCTAGTGAGACAAGGGTCATTTCAGCTGGCTCCCACCGACCTGGAAACAACTCCTCCCCAAGCACTACACTGGCCAAACCTTATGACTGAGCACCAGTGGGTGCCTGTATACACTTGGGACATTTGGGGTCCCCCTCACATGACCCACCTTGTCACATGCATCACATTTGCTATAACCCCCCTCTGCAGGTTTCCCTCTAGAACACCAAGGCTCCTATTCCAGTTGGAGTTGGGAATCCTTACCTGCAGAACTAGGTTGGGTCCTTTTAGAGAACTCCCCCTGTTTACCCTTACCCCCCTTATTCTTCTGAGGGGGACCCTGCACACTCTTGGCGTGGTCTCCCCCATACCTCCTCTGGACACTGGTGTTCTCCCAACAGTCCACTTCCTGTGCAAGCTTCCTGTGGTCAGTCAGCTTGCTGTCAATCAGGTGCTGGTGCAGCTCTGGAAAACAAAGACTATACAAATGGTCCCATGCAATCAAATTGTACAGCTCCTCAAAAGTTTTTGCATTACTGCCCTTCACCCAACCGTCCAGTGACCTGCAAAAAGAGTCAACACATTCCAACCATGTTTGGGATTCCTTGTTTTTGTAGGACCTAACCTTGTCCTTATATTGCTTAGGGGTGAGACCATATCTTGTGAATACGGCGTTCATAATAGAGTAAGAGAGCCCCTGAGGATCCCCTTAGGATGTCAGAGTATCCCTCCCCTCTACCTCAAACTGCTTCCACAGACCCACCCCACCAATGTGCATCAGGGGCCATGTTCATGTGGAGAGCAGGCTCATACCCATTAAACCACAAGTATATGTCATCCTCCCTCTTATAATCCTTCACTAGGTACTTAGGAATGTGCACCCTCCTCTTAGGCTGCACTGTGGTACTGCTGCCACCATCTCTGCTATAATGGCTCCTCTGGTTCAGCTCCTTTAAGTTGAGCTCATGAGCCAAGAGCATCTTTCTCTCTTCAATGGCCGGCCTCCTCTTTCCATCTTAAGCTTCTCTAATTCAAGTAGGCACGCCCTCTCTGCCTGTCTGTCCTGCAACTCTTTAGGAGTCAGACCCTTGGATGACAAACTGCTACCTGCCCTGGAGACCCGCCCCCCCCAGGCAAAACAGGTACATCCAATATACCATTGTGAACACTCTGCACCTCCTCATTCTCCTCCTCTGTATACCCCCATGCCTCGTTGGCTGTCACCCAGGCCCTCAGTGCCTTTTGCAGCTTCCCCTTCCTAGTGGAACTCTTAAGGGGACAGGCAAGATCCTTACAGAACTGTTTCAGCTGAGCAACTGTTTAACTTTCCAGTTTCCCTAACTTAAAAACAGCCCCAGCTGGTGCATCTCCAGATTGATGCATGATAGCAAGTCAAAAAGTGCAAAGTTCCAAGGCAGGAAAAAAGAGTTCCTAATGAGAAGTTCAAAGATTCAACAAAAAGATCACCAAAAATATGGACACAGGAAGAAGTCCAAAAAGAGAAAAATTAAAAACAAGTAGTATGTGGTCACGTAATGGTCTGCAATGAAAACAGTAGTGTACACTTAATCACTGTATGTCAAGTACAAATACAAGTCCAATCCTCATCGCTGATCACTAATGTTAGAAATGTGGTCTCTGGTTGGCAGTCAGTTTGCACTCTGTCCAAGCAGGGACCCTCACTCTAGTCAAGGCAATGGAGAAACACACTTAGATAACCCCTGCTTACCCCCAAAACTACAAAAACCCAACATACACAATTCCAGATATGAATTTTTAAAAGAATAAAGGCCAGATGTATCAAAGGATTGTGCATTCGCAAACAGTGCGAATCGGTAAATTCCACAGTTTGCAAATGCAAAATCGCCTTTCACGATGTATGAAAGGCAGTGCAGTGCAATTTTAGGGAATCACAATTTTTAGCGATTCCCTAACATTGCGACTTTGAATAGGGAATCGCAAATAGTGAATTCCTATTTGTGATTTCCAAAGCACATGTATCATGCATTTCCTAAATGCGAACTGGGCATTTAGGAAATGCAATTACCACAAATTAAAATTTGGTGGTAACCATGGGCAATTAAAAGTGACATGTAGTGCACACATGCACCTAGGGAATATGGCCCTCATTCTGACCTTGGCGGGCGGCGGAGGCCGCCCGCCAAAGTCCCGCCGTCAGGTTACCGTTCCGCGGTCGAAAGACCGCGGCGGTAATTCTGACTTTCCCGCTGGGCTGGCGGGCGGTCGCCTTCAGACCGCCAGCCAGCCCAGCGGGAAAGAGGCTTCCACGATGAAGCCGGCTCGGAATCGAGCCGGCGGAGTGGAAGCTGTGCGACGGGTGCAGTTGCACCCGTCGCGTATTTCACTGTCTGCGCAGCAGACAGTGAAATAAATGTAGGGGCCCTCTTACGGGGGCCCCTGCAATGCCCATGCCAGTGGCATGGGCACTGCAGGGGCCCCCAGGGGCCCCGCGACCCCCCCCTACCGCCATCCGGATCTCGGCGGTCCGACCGCCGGGATCTGGATGGCGGTAGGGGGGGGTCGGAATCCCCGCGGCGGTGCAGCAAGCTGCGCCGCCGCGGAGGATTCAATGGGGCCGCGGTACACTGGCGGGACCCCGCCAGTGGTGCCGGTCCGACCGCGGCTTTACCGCCGCGGTCGGAATCCCCATTGGAGCACCGCCGGCCTGTCGGCGGTGCTCCCGCGGTCCTCCGCCCTGGCGGTCAAAGACCGCCAGGGTCAGAATGACCACCTATGTGTGCTTTTCATGTGCACAATTTCTTTGGGGGGGTGAATCAAAGGGAGCCTTAGTCCCCCAGCACCCTTGGATTTGCATTACCAAATTTGCAAATTCCTAACAGGAATTTGCAAATTAGGAAATGCAAAACCATTCGCACCTATGGGGATGAATGCAGTCCCATTCCCTAATATTGATTCCCTAATAGCGATGGCAAATTTTAAGAAATCGCTATTAGGGATTCGCTATTTTCTTACATCTCGTTTTGCATTTCTCAAATAGCAATTTCTTAAAATTCCCTATTTAAGAAATGCAAACCGGGTCTGTGATACATTTGGCCCTAAGAGTCTTACTCCATAGAAAACAATGAAAATGTTTATTTTACACAAAGTGCCTGGTTTGCATCAAAAATAAAGCCGCACGGGCGAGCGTGCGTCGGAAAAGTCAGCAATGCATTGATTCCTTACTTGCAAATGAGGCCATGCGTTGTTTCCTCTCCGGTCGGGTAGGCGATGCATCATTTTTCTCCCAGCGATGCGTCGATTTCAGGACAGGGCACCTCGGATCCGCATCAATTCATGATGACTTTGAAGCCCAGGGATGATGCGTGAGAATTCTGGTTGCATGGTGTTAGAAAACCGCTCTACATGGGGTTTTATGTTTTTATCAGCAGCCGCAAGCGGGTGTTGCATTGTTTCTCCAGCCAAGATGCGTCGATCTCCCAGCCGCGATGCAGGTGGAGCGCCAATTTTAGCCGCAAAGCGGGTGGCGCATCATTTATCAGCTGTGATGCAGATGGTGTCTCAAAAATGTTCCCGCATGGCATTTTGTGTGTGGTTTTCCGCACTTGTTCTGCCAACTTCACCTTTCAAGGGCCTATGGACTGGATAGGACACCATTTAGTAGCGCAGGAGTCTCAGCAGAAAGTCCGGGTGCTGGCAGAGAAAGTCTTTGATGACCCTGAGACTTTGAAACAGGAGCAAGCTCAGTCAAACCCTTTGGAGATTCTTCTCAAGCGGGAATGCACTACAAAGTCCAGTCTTTGTACCCTTTCACAGGCAGAAGCAGCAACTGCAGGATAGACCAACAAAGCACAGTCACAGGCAGGGGCAGCACTTCTCCTCAGCTCTTCGGCTCTTCTCCTTGGCAGAGGTTCCTCTTGGTTCCAGAAGTGATTTAAAGTCTGGGTTTTTGGGTCTAATACTTATACCCCTTTCTGCCTTTGAAGTAGGCAACATTTCAAAGGGGAGACTCTGTGTTTACAGGATCCTGCCTTGTCCAGGCCAGGTCCCAGACACACACCTGGGGGTTGGAGACTTCACTGTGTGAGGGCAGGCACAGCCCATTCAGGTGTAAGTGGCAACTCCTCCCTCCACTCCAGTTCAGATGGCTCATCAGGATATGCAGACTACATCCCAGCTAGCTCCCTTTGTGTCACTGTCTACAGGAGATTCACAAACAGCCCAACTGTCAGTCTGACCCAAACAGAGAATCCACAAGACAGGCAGAGTCACAGAATGGTTAAAGCAAGAAAATGTCTACTTTCTAAAAGTGACATTTTCAAACTAACAATCTAAAAACCAACTTCACTAACAGATGTATTTTTAAATTGTGAGTTCAGAGACCCCAAACTCCTCATTTCATTTCTATCTGCTCTCAAAGGGAAAATGCACTTTTAGGATATTTAAAGGCAGCCCCCATGTTAACCTCTGAGAGAGATAGGCCTTGCAACATTGAAAACCAAATTTGGGAATATTTCACTGTTAGGACATGTAAAACAAATCAGTATATGTCCCACCTTTAACATACACTGCACTCTGTCCATGGGGTTACCTAGGGCCTACCTTAGGGGTGTCTTACATGTATAAAGAGGGAAGGTTTAGGCCTGGAAAGTGGATACACTTGCCAAGTTGATTTGGCAGTTTAAAACTGCACACACAGACACTGTAGTGGCAGGTCTGAGCCATGTTTACAGGGCTACTAATGTGGGTGGCACAACCAGTGCTGCAGGCCCACTAGTAGCATTTGATTTACAGGCCACGGTCACCTCTAGTGCACTTTAATAGGGACTTACTAGTAAATCAAATATACCAATCAAGGAAAAGACAATTACACATACACTTTGCACAGGAGCACTTATACTTTAGCACTGATCAGTAGTGGTAAAGTGCCTAGAGTACCAAAAACAGCAAAAACAGAGTCCATCACACAGTCAAAACATGGGTGAAAGACAAAAAAGACAGGGGAGACCATGCCAAAGATCCCAGGTCTAACAAATACAACTTTCTTTGCAGTGTTTAACTTATGGACTCACATGCCTGCCATTTCCCATGGAATCTAGTGAAAGCCCTTAAATAGTAGGTAACATTGAGCTGGTTTAGGTTTGCAGTTCGTCCAAATCTAATAGTAGGGTTTGTATTACTAATATTGGGGCAGTTCGTCTTTGAATATACAATTCTTTATAGGACATAAAAATCATAGAAGTGCATATGTAAAATTGAGAAGGGCTGGATAAGAGAGAGAGAGAGAGATGTATATATATGTATAAAATTACGTTTGGTGCGGTTGCATGATTCGGCCGAACATGGTAAGAACCACCATAACACCGCATTGAGAGAATTGGTACATGAGTACACAGTGTGCAGTGAATCATGTGTGTTACACGTCAGAGAAAAACTTTAAAATTGTGCTAACTAAGAAGTAAACTCTCCTTGTTCTTTGTTCTTCATTCTCTTTTCAGGATTTGCAAGTGTGGGAAATAACCAAAAACAACTAGTATATATGGTATAGTATGAGATAATGAATGATTATGGTAAGGGTCATGTGAATATTTAAATATAGTATTGGGCACCAGGCAGGTCTAGATGAAAGCTGACTAGCCTGTTTAGGTGCTTAATATCAGCGGAAACATGTCAACCCTTGGACTAGGGAAGTAAAAACTTTCCTGAGAGGTCCATTTTTATGTTTTCAGTCTGCCCCATAGGTCCCCATTAGTAAAGTTGCCTGAGGAGAGGGGGCATCCAGAGGCATTTTAACTTGTTTCACTTTCCCAAGTCCCTTACATACAATCCAGAGGAATATCATGGCAGTGACGTCCCCCCGAGCGTATTACAATGTTCCTTCTGGCCTGACTGGTGGGAACATTTTAATATGCAAACAGTGTTAGGAAGGGATATCCTAACACTCTAGCACCATCGGAATGAGCACTGTCTGCAAAGCATTCCAACTGTGCTGGGCAGGGGGGCCACATGCACTGCCCATGCCATGAGATGGGCAGTGCAGGGGCCCACCTGTGGCTCCCGGCACTGGTTTTCCCCCAGCCTTTTTATGGTAGGCACCCCACCATGAAAAGGCTGGCGGAAAGAGGAGTTGAAATTAGCCAGGCAGCGCTGAGCTCAGTGCTGCCATGGCAAGTTACAAGCCCGACTGCCATCCCCCATGCCAGGATCTTTGATCCAGGCGGGCAGGGCAGTCTTTAGTTCGCCCACCAATCTTGTAATGTGGAGGTCGTACCACCACATCTGCGGTGGTCCGACCACTACCACAGGGCTGGCGGTCCGCCAGCCTCATAATGAGGCCATAAGTCTGAATGTAGAAAACTTCACCACAACTTCATTGAATGGCTTCCCTACAATGACATCTCCTTCTCAGATACTGATGGCTGTCTTCCCCCCCCCCTCGCTAAACTTTACATTCTCAAGTATTTTTTTCTCAAAATTTCTAATAAGTACGAAGGTAAGCGAAGTCCAGATTCAATCCACCTCGGGTATCCAAATCGCAAATGTATCATGGTCTACCATACCTGTCATCTTTGTCCCAGTCCCATGAGACTGGAACGTCTGCGGTTGACTCTTTGATTTTTCAGGTGTTATTTTTCACTTTAACCTCTAAAAGTTCATAAATCTAGTTCTACTCATTGGATTTTTGTTGTTTATGGATTTTTGTTGTTTAGGTGTCAAATAATTTTCTAAAAGTTTACTCTATTTTTTCTATAGTAGTTTGGGCTTTTTTATGTGTTTTGTTTTCACGTTATTACTGATTGGGTGCTGCATAAATACTATACACATTGCCCCTAAATTAAGCATGACTGCTTTTGGGCCAAGCTAACAGACGGTTAAGCACAGGTTAATTGGTGACTTTTTGTGGTTCACCGTGACAAAGATTGTGGCTGTTCCATTAGAAGAGCTCATAACCTCATGAACCAACAATCCAGTTTTTCACAGATGCATGTTGCCGGAACATTAATTTTGGAGCAAGTAAAAAGAAGCTAAGTGCACCAACCCGTATCTGGTTTGTTCTCACACATAAACACCACACACACAATTAGACAGCAACACACACTTTCATAAGCACCTCACCTCCTCTTGTTGTCCTTCAATGTACCGTGACTGTAATGCCAAGGTGAGCTTTAGTTTACACCTTAATCTCAGAAGTCACAAGGAGAGTCCAGAAACTTGCAAATTGGTCTAAAACTATCTGAATCATAGTTTGGTTAATAATCAAGGCAGAACGCACCAATTGCATTACACAGTTTCACAATATCATAACCAAACAAATTTTAACTAACTAGCACAGCTGTTCCTTGGTCTAAGTCATTTTTTCCCCAACAGTATTTCTTGTGTGGTTCTGAATGTAGTTGAATCACCAATGGTGAAAGGAATACCTGGCGTTCATAAAGATTCTCCTGCATCTCCTGTGCTATTTAATATTCACAGGGCGCTTTATGACGACCTGTTGACCACACAAAGGATGGGTTTCTACATTTACACTAGCAGCACCAAGTTAGCGACCCTTTTCACCTCGCCAATTCGATGTCCGTTTTCTTGATAGATGCAAGAAAATTGTTTATCAAAGAGTGGGAAGACAGGAGTGTGGTGTCTGAAAATATATCCTGCCATATAGTACTGCACTATCAATAACTAATACTTCATACATAGAACCTAGTCGCATGTTAGGTTACTTTAAAAGGTTGCAACCTTTTTAAGTAACATACTCAGATAGGCAGAAATGGTCTCACCAATGGAAGCAGTACCTGTATATGGGACAGGGGTCTGTGTCCGAAGAGTTCTTTATTAATAGTGCAATGCAAGATACTTGCCTTCCTTAACTCTAAATAAAACCTAATTTTGATTGACTCCCATGCCATCGTCAAAAAGTTGAGTATTTCCCAATAATGATGGACACTTCGGACTTCTAATATTGGCCTGTAAGATTACGTAAACGCACACGTCTTTGTTTATGCAATTATCTGCACTTGGAAGTTCAGGTAAATTCCGTAACTAAGATCTGCAACTTTTTCATTTGTGTTGTCGGTCAAATGGTGACCCGTTTAATCTGATAACGAGTGGACCACCATTGCGCAAATCATATTAGGATCATGTCTCTGCTACTGCATTTCCGTTTTTAGTGACACTGCAAAAAAGGTCATTGATCAACTAAAAAAAAACACTTTGCTGCTGATGCCCCCAGGAGTATCTCTACATGGGCTCCACTGACTTTCAATAATTTACCAGGTTAAATTCTGGGCATTCTCTCGATTTTCAGAATCAGGGCCAGCTTTAGTGTTGGTGGCGCCTGGTGCGAGAATCTCTATTGATGTCCACCCCAGCCTCGTGCTTAATTTTTAAAACAATAAGCGCAGGTGCTCTCAGAAGGCCACCACCCTTTTCTGCCACTGGCTTGGTCCACTTCATCCAATGGTGCCTCCACTGCCTGCATGAACTCTGCCCAAATTCAGTTGTAATACCTGAGCCGATTTGCAGAGTGTGAGGAGAGTGTTCCCCCATCAAGGTTCCAGTGTGGCATTGATGCTTCTTAGAAAATATTTATTACATTATTTCATAAATACTTAATTTTATAGCAAACTTTTCACTTGCATTTGCTGAAAAGCCATACACTCTGAAATGGCACGCATGCAATAATGCAATGCTTTTATTGTAAGAAATGAAATCCAAACTGGATAATCAAGCTAAATAAAAAGAGCTAGAGCCAAGCATGGGACAGAGTTGCTACAGATTGCACAAAACTAATGAGTTGCCATTTTATGGACTGGGTGATACGTCTCCTTTAAGAGACAAGCACTCCACAGTGAAAAGACTAGCAGGTTAGCACAGAAAGAGTCAGAGTGAGTGACTCACCTCAGACCTGACCTACAGAACCTGCAGTACAAAACTGCTACAATAGCATTGACACTCTAAACAGCTCCTCCAATAAACCAGAACACCTGAACTGTACCTCTCCTATTATTCCTTAATGAAGGCCTGAAACCATTTGTTCCAGTACACTTTAACTCTGAAAGTAGCATCATTCTATACAGGACCAGTCATTCACACTGCTCCACGGATATACCTCAAACCTGTGACCTGCAGCAACCCTTTTTATTCCAGCAATATAATCCCACACAGCTCTACTAATGAACTTCATTTTTATTTTGCAGCAAACCCTGCTATGGATATATTTCTTCACCACTATCATTTACTACTCAGAGTTCCCGCCTGGTACTGAGGCTGTTGAATGAGTCCACTTCTTATTGTGGCAGTAACAGATGCCTCTGACAGGTGCCATGTCAGGAGAACAATCCCTCCCCCAAAGCAACACCCCCTTCATGTACAGTACAAGACCCAGACTGCTGTGCCTTTTTATCTCAGACCATGGGATTGGAAGGACATCCAGTCCATCCTGTTGATGCCACAGCAGGTCCACCCACAATATTGGTCAGTGACAGGAGCAGGAATAGGGTAGAGCAGCCCTCTGAACTTCACTTGCACGCTACTTCTTCAAGGGATGGGGGCAGTCCATTGCGTGGGCAATTGTTTGGTTCAAGGTGTACTGTAGATGGTGGAAGAGAGCATACAGTTAGGGCACATGTTTGGCAGAAAGAAGTGTGCTGTGCTTACAATGTCTGCCCACCTCCACTGAGTCTGCCCAGACAATGAAAGGAAGCTCAGGTGTGGGCGGAACAACCTCAGACAGCGTGTGGTTTCCCAGCTGGATGAACAGTAATCGAAGGGCTGGCTTCTGCCAGTGTGATGACATCAAGAGTAGTTAAGAAAAAATATAGATAAATGAAATTAATTGCCCCTATGGTGGACTCGCCAATGTGACCCAAGTAGAGTCCACTGGCTATGAAAGTGAAACTGTCCTGGTTTTCAGGAATGAGTGTCAGTGGATTACCAGTTACAACAATTATGCTTTGGAATCACCTCAAGGCAGCATCGGCTGATGCAGATACAGAAGCGAGAAACAGTGAAATAAAGTACTTAGACCAGGATCACACAGTTTAATTAATGAGTAAACTAAAATGAACTTCTTCTCAGTCTGTAAGTAGCCTACAGATCACATATTTACCATTCTTGTGGTTGTAAAAGTCTTGACCATACCAAGAGAGACTGTACAGAAGTAAAACCGTACTTATGCCTTTATGCTAGGCTGGGGATCAGGAAAATGACACTACTTATCTGCAAAGTGAATAACTAAGAATGAATGATCTTGAGTTTGGATCTTATCTATTTAATTTGCATGTCAATTATAAAGTTGTATGAGGTGGTATGAAAGTTAAAAAGGAATGGCAGGCATATTGAATGGTGCCCAGAGGGCATTCTTGGCTAATAACAAAACCTTTAAAAGTGCAGCACCTTCCAAAGAAAGAAAGCCTTTTCCTGTACCTCACAGGGAAGGTCGCTGCTGGTTATGTTTTTGGTGGCTTGGTAGAGACGAGCCAAATAACAGCTGATCTTTCTACCCTGTGTTGAACCTCACCTCACTCAACAGGGCTGAGACATATGCCAACAGGACCAGTCCCTCATAAACACCTGCTACAGGGCTGTGTCTACAGCCATGCAGTGGCCGCCAGCTCCAACAGGTCCTTCGCAGATGCTAGTGGTCTCTGCCTCAGTTCTTATGCTAGTGCCATTCTACAACCTTGTAGTTCAGCACTTCCAGCAGCCGGTGCACGTTTTTTGTGAGGATGCAGTGGTAGTGCCGGAAGAGCTGAGCCAGGTTTTGGAAGCAGACAGTGCTGTTGCAGTACTGGCTAGTTAGAAAACAATATCTACATTAGTTTAATGTTAAGTTGTGGCCCGGGCTAGGCGCATTGGGCCAGATTTACAAGGGCTTAGAGCCACCGGAGCATCACTTTTTGCGACGCACCGGTGGTGCTGTGCGGTGCGCCATATTTACAAGGCGGCACTAAGCCACTTTTTGTGGCTTAACACCACCTTGTACATATGGGACCCTCCAATGCAGTTTTGTGTGTCAGAAGGGCATGCAATGGGTGTTACATCGCAACACCCATTGCTTTTTACTCTACCCCAGATTTACAAGAAGGTGAACATTTTTGGCAGCGCCAAAAGCTAACAACACCCGGGGGTAGCGTTACCATGGCGCAACGAGGAAGAATATTTGTATTCCTCCTCGTTTTTGCTTTTTTCATGTGTGCTTCAGTCTGCAGCACACACAGAAAGAGCAAAAGGCCATGAATGATTGTTTATGTGCAGGAAGGTGTCCCTTCCTGCACATAGACAATCATTCAAAAATTACAATTTGGCATTATGCAGCACACATAGAAGTGCCACATCGCCATCATACATTGTTTATCTGCACATAAACAATCAATCCCCTCAATGCTGACACTCTTGCACTATGGTGAAAGGATGCCTGCGTTGGCGCTGGCAGCTAAATTTAGCGCCAGCGCAGGGGGAAACACAGGTGTGTGCAGTATTTTAGTGACGCAGCACGGCACTGCAAATTTTGGCAAAGCACCTCGCTGTGCCACATTTTAGTAAATCTGGACCATTGTCTTTTACTCCAATCTGTATAACTCTTACCGCTAGTGAGGCACTAAGAGCTTCCGTGGTAGTCAAGTAGGTGCTAAATCAGGTTTGGTCACAAACAAGTATAGCGCACATGACCACGCCAAAGAAGAGACACCTGCATGCAGAAATCACATGACCACACCAGCTGTCAACTAGGTAGAATATTCTCATATTTTAATAGCAATATTGAGCCAGGCCTGGTGAGCTTAAATAAAAACAGCAATGCCGTGTAACAATAAGTGAGCTACTACACCAACCAGCTTAGTTAACCACACCAGCACTTACCAAGTTACATTTAAACGTGCTACGTGTGCTTTTAGTGGCTAGATTGAAACGAAAACTGCGCTGTCTCAGACTTGCCATTTTAGCTACAGACATTCTGGACTGAACCACAACCATAAACAAAATGTTATCTTTACAGACACATTCTTGTGCCACACTTTGCAACACGTATAGCATAACATCATTTTCTGGCAAACACGACAAAGGCTGTCCGACTCAGACTTCTCAATAGGCTTCCTGCCACAAGGAAAACTGCACCTTATACTGAGCTACACGCAGTCAGATATAGGGCCTGATTATGACCCTGGCGGACGGCGGAGGCCGTCCGCCAAGGTACCGCCGTTGAATGACCGCACCGCGGTCAAAAGACCGCGGCGGCCATTTAAACATTTCCTCTGGGTCGGCGGGCGCTCTCTAAAAGAGCGCCCGCCGGCCCAGAGGAAATGCCCCTGCAACGAGGACGCCAGCTCAGAATTGAGCCGGCGGAGTTGCAGGGGTGCAACGGGTGCAGTTGCACCCGTCGCGTATTTCAGTGTCTGCTTAGCAGACACTGAAATACTTTGCGGGGCCCTCTTACCGGGGCCCCTGCCGTGCCCATGCCATTGGCATGGGCACGGCAGGGGCCCCCAGGGGCCCCGCGGCACCCCCTACCGCCATCCTGTTCCTGGCGGGCGAACCGCCAGGAACAGGATGGCGGTAGGGGGTGTCAGAATCCCCCATGGGGGATTCTAAGGGCAGCGGTAAACCGGCGGGAGACCGCCGGTTTGCCTCTTCTGACCGCGGCCGAACCGCCGCGGTCAGAATGCCCTGCGGGGCACCGCCGGCCTGTCGGCGGTGCTCCCGCCGACCCTGGCCCCGGCGGTCTTAGACCGCCGGGGTCAGAATGACCCCCATAGTGTTTTCTTCCAGCGACTTAGGCACGGGTACAAGAGTGTCACGGACACCAAGATGCACGGTATAATACATGCTGTTCTTTTCTCACATTCATTCCTGCTACACATTCAGCCATAGACACAATTAGCTAATAAACTCAAAGGGCACCACACCTGTTCCCACCATGGACTGATCAGAGGGGTGACAAAGCTGAGGGGCAATCGGGAAGAGGGCTCGAGAACTGCTCCAAGCTGAGCGCCCATAGCCGATGGGAAACCTGTCAGCTATAAGAAGTCTTTAAAACAATGGAACCCCGGCCAGACTGGGCAGGCGGGCAGGGAGATAGGGCAATAGTGTTAGGGCCATTGGCGTCCCACAACAGAACAAATTCTGACCATCATCGTATGTGCCCTTTCAAGCAGGGGCGTAGCTTGGTCAGTACCATCGGGTAGGGGTGAGCTTCAGGTTTTCCAACAGTAACTATAATTTTGTAGTGTCCTGTTGCACACGCATTGATGCAGCCCCTCCCTGGGGGCAGCCCTAACACCCATCCCACAAAGGCATCACCAATCAGGTGACCCTGCAAATAAAAGTGCTACACACCTATGGTGTCTGTGTCCATTATACCACAAGCAGGCATATATGATTAACATAAGTTATATGACAAGCAGGGCCTTTGAGAAGGCTTAAGGGTTTAGTGGAAAGGGAGAGGAATGCAGATTGGTAAGGGTTCTCTGGGAGGGAGACAATGTTTTGTAAACTAACCAACATTTTTTAAGACATTCAAAACAGAGAGAGGGAAAGAGAGTGTGTGTGTTTTTGTCCGTGTGTATGACAAGATTCCTGATGAAATCGGACTCCTCACCATACCCGACTCAAAGCACTTGAGCCTAACTATTTACACTCCCCCTGAAGCTAAGACCCTGCTCTTAAATGACGCTGTGCGCTGCACGTAGCACGCATCTGACCCACCAAGCTCAGTCGCCCCAAATTCAACTAACTAATCAGAGGTAGGGCAGGTTGAGGCATGTTGAGGGGGCCGCATTCATGATACTGTCAGTAGGCATTTGCCAAAGCCAGTTGTGTGAATGCACGCCTGTGCCTGGCTGGGACATACTAGGCAACTACCTAGATTTCCTTTCATTTACTTAAAATCTTTTTTATTGAAAGTTTATCAAAAAACAACACAACACATGACATGGCATCACAGGAGGAGAGCCCATTGTATTTCAAGCAAAGCTTTGCAAGAAAGTTGCGTGCAACATCTCTCGGAAGGAAGACACATACAGCCATGAGAA
Source organism: Pleurodeles waltl (assembly GCF_031143425.1). Classification (NCBI taxonomy): domain Eukaryota; kingdom Metazoa; phylum Chordata; class Amphibia; order Caudata; family Salamandridae; genus Pleurodeles; species Pleurodeles waltl. The sequence goes on from NC_090445.1 coordinate 1,644,930,714, forward strand.
GCTACAAGCAAGATGTGCAGCAGTTGACCTACAATTGATTCTTGTTGACAAGTCAAGTTAAAAACGAACAAAACAAATGAGGAACAAAGGTCAGCAGCATCAGGTTAACAATCGCCTCCAACATCCCCCAACTGCACAAGGGAACCAGGCAGGCGCGTGCAAGAAGCCCTCAGGCGCGAGGGGGTGGGGGAATGTCCATACTGAACGGAACCACAGCACCTTTTGTGGAAGGGGTTTTTAATCAATGAGTTGCAACGCTTTAAGTTTGGTGGGGGGGGGGTAAAGTAGGTGAATTTGAAGCAAGTAAGATATGTATGTAAGGGATGCCAAATATGCAAGAATTTGGCAGCAGTATTGGTCTCATTATGTGAGAGTTGTTCTGTCGCCATCACTGCTAAAACTGAGCAGTTTCACCAAACATGGCAGAAGTAACTTCTCTCCGTTCCGCATCTACAGCAAAGGGGAGACATAGTGGGGTATACAGTGTGGAGTAGGGTCAGTGTGTAGTACCACTGTACTATCTGCTTTGGTATGTTTTGAGGATATCCCACCAGAGTCTCCCACTGCTTGGCCGAGATACCCACGAGGTGCTATTCTGACAGCTAGCTTGGTTTGCATTTGTGAGAAGCCGGATGGAGTGCTCCAGGACTCGTATGTGTTAGAGATCAAATCCTTAGAGTGAGTAAAAGCCCTAAGGAGCTTTCAAAGGAAGTGCAGTCTTGGGTGGCCCCTTGATAGTTGTGGGGATGCAGTGCCCAGTGATGTAATTGACAGTACTGCACTTGTGCCGATTCAGGGAGGTTGATGTCTGTTTTGCAGTGCTCTAATGACTTGACAGTGCTACCCGTGAACAAGTCCCTTAGCCTTCTACATTCCCTGGTTTCCCACCTAGGAACATGTAGGGGGCACAGTGCTGGGGTAAACTCTGGGTTACGGGCAATTGGGGTGTTGGGCAGAAGAAAGTGATAAGGCCTCTCCGGATTTCAATCTTATCCCAAATCTCTAGTACCATCCAAGTGGGGGTTGCCAGGTAGGCACTACCTGATCGGTCATGCTTAGGGAGCCAAGCTAGGTCTCAGAGGGTGTGACAAGCCACTGCCTGATCCATATGAAACCAGGGTTTGTCACTCTTGTGGATAACCCATTCAGAGATAAAACGTTGGTGGGCTGCCTAGTAATAATCTAAAAAGTTGGGACATGCCAGGACACCCCTGTCTCTGGGCATCATTAGCGTGGGGTGTGACAATCAAGGATGCTTACCACCGTCCTGATAGTAGCGAGGATGACCTTCTGTAATTGCAGGATGTCGTCTTGTGGGATGGGGTGGGCAGTGATTGAAAATGATAAAGAACCCAGGGGAGAACATTCATTTTTATGACATTGATGCAGCCAAGAGATGTCATGGGGTTTCCAGCAGTGCAAGTCGTCAAAGATTAACTGCTGGAGAGTTGACCAGATTGCCTGTGTCCAGGAAGCCAGGTGGGAGGTTACATTGTGACTCAAATATTTGATTGTGTGCAGAGCCCACTGAAACGGTGCTAGCACTGCAGCTCTGGAAGTGCCTGTTGGGTACTGTGAGATCAAGAGCAAAGGACTTATCTATATTAACTTTAAACCCCAAAACTGATTTGAAAGCAGAAATGTAGTCCAAGATCACCGGGAGGGAGGTCTGTGGTTGGCTGATGGTGAGAAGAGATCGTCTGCAAAGAGACTAATCTTCTGGCTTCAGCCGCCAAAGGGAATGCCAACTATGTTTGCCAACCATCTGATGCTGATAGCTAAGGGCTCAACCACTAATGCAAAAAGGAGGGATGATAACAGGCGCCCCTGATGAGGGCCCATGGAGATGCAGATGGGGGGCTTAAACTGTCCGTTAATGCTAATAGAGCACATCAGTGCTACAAAGGAGGTTATCCTTTTCGTAATCATATCCGGTCCCAGTCCAATCTTGACCAGGACTGCTGGCAAGAAGGTCCAACTCATTCAGATGACTTCTCTGCGTCTAGCAAGAAGAGGCATGCCGGGATCGCATAGTGGTGAGATTTTTGCTACAAGGTGGGCGCCCTGCCCTGTCTGTTACAAATAAATCTCACCTGGTCAGGGTCAATAAGGTCAGGTAGGAACTGCTCCAACGGAGTGGGCAGTATCTTTTTAAAAATCTTTGCATCATTGTTCAGGAGCGCAATGAGGCAGTAGGAGGAACAGCAGGTGAGGTCTTTCCCAGGAATGTGTATAAGCGCAATCTCTGCTACCGCCATAGTGGGAGTGGGACCAGTATCCTGAGTAAAGGAGTTCAAGAGCTCCAACACGTGGTCTTGCAGATTAGGAAGGAGCATCCAGTAGAAGGAAAGAGGGAGGCCATCAGGGCTCGATGCCTTACAAAGTGGTAGGTCCCAGATTGCCTGGTTCAACTCCTCTAAAGTGATGGGAGACTCAAGGAGTTTTGCATGACTAGGACCGATGGGATCGCAGTCAAAGCCCTGCAAGTAAGTTTCTATCAGGCTCTGGGGAAAGTCATCCTGGGTGTATAAGGTTTGATAGTAATCTTGGAATGCCTTTTGCTTATCAGGTTCACTGTTAGCCCAAGTCACCACCCCAGTCCGGAGTTTGACTATTTGTGTCTTTGCTTGGTGCTGGTGGAGCTTACAAGCAAGTAGTGTACCTACTTTGTCTCCCCCTCATAATATTTTTGCTTCAGGGCTAAGCGAGAGTGCTCAGCCTTATTAGTCCTATGTACCCACAACTGGCATCAGAGAATCGGCTGCTGGCGTTTATTGCACTTGGTGGGAGTAATAGGGTCCTTCTTTTCCAGTGCCTTTATCTCGGCCATCTAGCCTGCTTCTAGCAGTTTAGACTCCTGCCCTCTAGCAGTGGCAATAGTGGAAATCACTGCCTGTATGGTTGCTTTGAACCCATCCCAAAGCGTGTGTAAGAAAGTGTCCGGCTGGGCATTGAGTTCAAAATAGTCCACAGTGCCCCTGTGGATGTTTGCTATGTCTACCGGGTCTCAAAGAAGGTGCAGGGGAAGGCGCCAGCATGGTGGTCCCTTGGGGGAGTGCAAGTTGTGGGTCCACACTAGCTCTTTGTGGTCTGAGATGGAAAAAACCAAGATGACTGCAGTGTCCAAATCTTTAAGGAGGGAGTGAGTGAGATAGAGGTAATCAATTCCCGAATATGAGGCATGCAAATGAAAGAAGAATGAGTAATCAAACACCTTCAGATGTCTATAGCCAGATGCGCCTACTAAGCCCAGATCCCAGATATCTTGTTTAAACTGAGTAGATATTACTCCTTACCCTGATAAGATGTTGTTCTTCTATTTAGGTCTAGATGCCACACTAGGTTCAGATACCCACCCACAATAGGATCCCCCTCCACCCCAGACAGTTAGTCCTGCAAGGCCCCCGAAGGTAGGCTTCCTGTGCCTGGTTAGGGGCATAGATATTACCTAGTGTAAGGGAGTATGACCTCACAGGACCTGTAGTGTAGGAAGTGGCCTTCTTTGTCCTTAACTAGTTTCTGGACTTTAGTAAACAAACCTGTCTTGCACAGGATGCCCCTGTCTAGAGTTTTCTTGTGGGCATGCGCACAACAGCACTACGCATACTTTGGGTGGGCCATGTGGCAGGTATCCACCCCCAGAAGGTGAGTCTCCTGCCGAATGTCACCTGGGTCTTGGTGTAGGAGGTACCACCAGACTCGTTTGCATTTGGGAGCTGAGTTTAGACCCCAGGCGTTTAAAGAAAGCAGCTTAGTGTGTGAAACAATCCCATACATCAAAGGAGGTCTTGGCACAAGTAATACCCATAGCTGAAACAGAGCGTGCCGCAGGTCTAGTATTGGAAGGGAAGAGCACAAGCATGAGATCGTGGACAAAATCCCCCCAAGAAGTGCAGAACCTATAACAAAAGAACATGTAACAGAACCAAACAATCATGGGCCAACTGGCCCCAATTTAGTTCTTTGCATCCTCTGGAGATTGGTGTGTAGATGCACAGATCCCACCAGAAGTGTCACCTTCCTGGGGTGCCAAGTGGGGAGGGGGAGGTGCAGTTATGTCAACTTACAGCTGCAGAATATAAAGTCAGGAGCAGCCCCCAGATCGTTGTGGACAGCATATCCAGGAAAAATTGCCCCACAGACCATCAGGCCCACAACAGGTGTGATAATGGAGGATCAATTGGAAACACACAGCCTTTCCCAGGTCACACAGCATCATTAGTAGAAGCAGACAGAGAGGAGTCCCTCCCCATATTTTGGAAGTGGGTAATGAGGTCCTGCTTGTCCTCTTGGGATTCAGTCTGTTTTTGATGTTTGTTATGATGGTGGCAATGGACTGTGCTCCCGGCAAGAATCAGCCCGTCTTCTGGGACCCTGCGGGATGGTGACTACACCCTTCCAGATGGATTATCCTTGATCCCCATTAACTGCTTGGCATCAGACAAGGAGTGCACTGACCTCCACTTCCCCTCCCAGGAGAGAAAGAGAGCGAAGGGGTGTCCCCACTGATAACGAATATGGAACTCCCTCAGTCGGTCTGTGCACAATTTAAAGTCATGCCTCTTTCTCAGGGTGACTGGGGAGAGATCCTCGAAAATCTGAATAGTATGGCCTCTAAACACCAAGTCCACTTTGCCCCTGGTAGCCGACAGAATGTATTATTTTTCAGTGAAGAAGTGTACCCACGTCAGGATAACTGGGGTTGAGTTGGGGCGACCAGTTGCTGGTGCCACCCAGTGTGCCCTGTCGAAAGCCAGTAGCGAAGCGTCATCATCCCCCCCGGATCCCGTGCAGCGGGACAGCAGTGAAAGCAATGATGTCATCACCTTCTGCTCGTCTTGGCATGCCTCATATACAGATGTTGTTCTGGTGACTTCTATTTTCAAGATCCTCTTGCTTGGTCTGTACTTCGCCCTGTTGCTCCTCAAATGTTGCCACTCTGGACCAGAACATTTCCTGGTCCTCCATACGTGCGTCCACCATCCACTTCATGTCATCTACATGTCCCCCAATGTCAGAGTCTTCTCTATGAATGCCCTGTAGGCACAATTTAAAGTCTGTCTTGAGTGAGCCTATTTCAGAGTGTGTCTCCTTAAGGAAATGATCCATATATTCCTGAGATATGGGCACCTGTGCAGAAATGTTTCTGAGGACATGTTCTCCGCAGGGGTCACCTCTGCTACAGGTGTGTTGCTCCAGAGGAAAGTCTTAGAGGATTCTTTGGTAAACTTGAGGCATGGCAGAGTGGAGCTCTCTGTGCAGGTGCTGGGTCTACTCGGGAATGCCTGTGCAGTATTCACACCCTGCAGCTGGTCAAATGGTAAGAGTGGCCAGTAGCAAGATGGCAGGAAAAAGGCAGATTCACACCCTCACCCCGCAAGCCCAAGGCATCAGTGTGCGGCATCAATGCTTTTTAAGGAGGCTCCAGGAGGATCATGGTTCACAAGTCAGTCCCCCCACTGAGCAGCCACAATGTTCAACACGACCTGCTGCCTCAGCTATCCCCAGATGGCGATCTCACCAGGCCCTCCAAATTTGCCAAGCAGGATCAGGATGATAAGGCAGAGATTAAGATGGTGGCCCAGCGAGGCAAACCCAGGCCACAGGTTTTGGGACAGGACTGCTAGGGTGAGAGAGTCAGCAAGGGTCCCCCTCCGGGGTCCCAGGAGGGCTTGTCTACAAGACAAGCACAATTGAAGCAGGGAAGAGAGGGAAGCACAAGTGGGCCCACCCCTTCACCACCACATCACACAGGTCTGGGATCCAATGTGCAGTCCCTCCCCCAATAAAGTTTGCACACTTCAGACCCCCCCACAACCCCAGGTCAGTCACAGATCGTTCCTTGGCCCGCAGAGCCGGATAGTGCCAGATTATAGTCTTCCTAAGCCTCACAGTGCTGTCCAAAAGGGCCAGGATAGCAAGCCCCAAATCAAGAAGACAGCAGGCCTCCGTGCGTGTTTGCCTCTTTGTTAGGGTGACCAGAATGTTAAAGCCAAAAACCGGGACATTTCACAAAAATAGAAGAAGGACAATAAGTTTTCTTCAACCGAGCGCCGAGAATGACAGCGCTCATCATCACAGAATTACAGAAGAGGCACTAAGAACACAAATCAAATGCCATTTTTAAAGCCAGTATAATGCCTGTTAGTTAAATAGCTTTCCAATAACACCTGCTTTGTATTTCTGCTTTAGAAAACCAAAAAAAACACTTTTACAGTTTTCAGGCGACTCTCTTTGACATGAGCTAAATTTCCCGAAACCTGCCGGGACAGCTGGTGAAAACCGGGACTGTCCTGGCAAATCCGGGACACCTGGTCACACTACTCTTTGTAGGCCCACAGGGATTCGGAGCTGAGGCGAGTTGCGTCTCACTTCATTCTTGTCCCAGCCACGTCCACGATTTTCTTTTTCTGTGGGAGGAGGAAATAACACAGGAGCTGAAAAGTAAATGCTGGTGGGGGTCACAAATTAAACCCCCTCACAAGTCATAGGAAAATGTGCTCCTACATTCTGCCCGAACTTTTCGGACTCACAATGGTGCGTGCTTTCATATTACCTGTGCTAATGGCACTCCCTAGCTTAGCGCCTGGTGTGATGACACTGCCCTTAAGCCGGCACTGTTTAAAATAGTGCATCAGAAATCTAGGTTGGTCACTCACATTCCTTATCAAATGATTTCCATAGATATGGAGGAAGCTTTCACAAGTTAAGTTGTTGATGCTGTAAACTTCAGCTCGAGCATCCATTCCCCTGCTCTTTTCACAGATGCAGCCCACGGAGAACACGAGCCCATTTTGGCAAGATAAGGAGCCAGCAATGCAGCCCAACTCTTCTCGTTCCAAATTAATCAATTTAGCCAGTAGGCCATAGCTCCATCGCTGAGGCAAGCCGTGTATAAGGCATCCCACCCACCACATCTTTTATGGAATGTCTCATAAAGCAATTCACCCGTGGATGGGCAATTCTGCCGGGCTCCATTAACCATCATTAAACAGCTGAATTGAATATCTTGAAAACGTCTGGCTGTGCTGTAAATGAAGCGTGCCTTGCCATCACCAGAGCCATAACATCTTTTGTTGGAACCCACATGCTTGCTCTTTATTTAAGAGGTAAATCACTAAAGCAGACACAAAGTATTTCTGGTTGCTTTAAATTTACAGCTGAAAAAAGCACTGGCTAACTCATCAAAACTGAAAACCCTTCTCCAAAGAATCAGAGCAACAACTTACTTAAGTACTATTGCAGCGTTTCTGAAGAGGAAACTATATGCTGCAGGCCGGGAGCTGTTAAGGCCTTTTAAAAGTGGGCAATAAAAGTTTTGAGTTTCATATCATCTTACAGAAAAGGAGAATAACAGCAGGGCAGGAAATTTCGGTAGCAGACTCGGCAGAGGTCAGGGGGCTCAGACAAAAACACCTCCCCCTTATTGAAAACATTAAGCAGGCTGGCCCGCAGCCAGGAGCCCTTCTAGGCGGGAGCTCGGTGGCTCTTGAAAGGCTTCTTACAACAGACTGTTTTGTCTGGTTTGCTCTGGTGTTTATAATTTGTCTCGGTATCTCCGCTTCACGGCGTGGCCGGCTCGTACATCAGCCGTGCTCTGTTTGTGCAAGCTCATAGGAAGTGTCACTAGTGTTTTTTTAGGAAGTCAGTGCATTTATTCGGTGCCCACTTAGGCCCCGTCTTGTCACATGTGGGTGTTGGCAGGGCGGCTTCATTTTCCTTGTATTGCAAAGAGGAAGGAAAAGAAAAACAGGGATATTTTCCAGTGAGCCTAAGGGGCGGCCATCCGTGCATTGGGATATCTTGTCGTGCCCGTGTGAGGAAACGATCTGTGTGTCTCACTGTGTGTGATGTGCTTTGCTCAGTCATCCAATTACCTCTCTGGCGTACTGTCCATCTATCTATCTATCTATCTATCTATCTATCTATCTATCTATCTATCTATCTATCTATCTATCTATCTATCTATCTATCTACCAACCTGCCTGCCTGCCTGCCTAGCCATCCATCCATCCGACTTTATTGCATTTTCTCAATTTCAGTGGTTGCCTGCTTTTTACCCATTTTTCTTCCCTCTTTTAGAATCATTTTAATCTGCTTCTATCCTGTTTTGTCCTTTCATCTAATTCTCTGTCTGCCCCCTTTCTCATTCCACTATTTATTTCCTTCACTGCCAGTCCACCTCATTATCTTTGTAATACCTTATTTCTATGTCTTTTCCGTATCCCACCCTGTCTTTCTATTGTACTGCATTGTAGTAGCGTTTATGCAGCTCTTCATATCCATTTTTGGATGCACAAGTACATTATTGAATGGAAGTGCTTGGTTAGAAGGGTAAAGGATTTGCAATGTTGGGAAGTCTATGTGGGAAGCTTTTTGGTGTCATGCTTAAGTGACTGGAGTGGTGATCTTGTCTTAGGGTGCGTGATGGAGGAACAGGAGTGAACATTACAGTATCCACACTTTATATTTCTTGGATGCTATGAGTTATGCTGCAGATCTGGACTTCATCACACCTTGTGTTCTGGGAATTACAACAGCCACTCTAAAGCTTGTAGTGTCTGGAGAGGAGATCTGTCTCGATTGTCTGCATCACAGGCATCCTGTTTGCATGTAGTTGTTGGATCCTGAGAATCTCTGATGCTTTAGAACGCCCAGCCTTGAACCTGGTACCAGACTAGATCAGGGACTGAGAGACCAACTTTAGTCAACCAATACAAGGCACCCATTGTGCAGCAGATCTCATCGGGCATTGGGTGCATGTTTTCATTGGTTTCAAGTGGCTTAGTTTTAGATGAGTTGATGGTGCCTGCTGAAGTAAAGGCATGTCCTGTGAGTTTTTGATTCCACATTGTCCGGTATAGTAGTTCTTTGGCTCCAAATCTGGGCTAGAGAAGCAAGTCCTGGGGTGTTTTGCATAAAGGCAGCCAGTTACTCTAGTGCAGTGGTTCCCAACCATTTGACTTCTGTGGACCCCTACTTTATCTTTACTGGAACCCGGGGACCCCCACTAAATAATTATTGGAATCTGGGGACACCCCGCTGTGTCGTTACTGAAAGCTGGAGACCTCATTTTTTAATGTCATTTAATTTTCTAAGCAGTCGCAGACCCCCTGAGGATGCTTTCCAGACCCCCAGTGGTCCCCGAAACACAAGTTGGGAACCACTGCGCTAGTGAGGTCACCACAATAGTCGGCGGTGGTCAATCGAGTGAACCCAGGAGTGGAGCTTCCTCTAGCTACTGAGGTCACTATGCTATTGAGAAGAGGTGTGTAGTCAACCCAGGAGCAAAGTTGGTCCTCCAAACAATGTTAATTGTGATATTGGATAGAGAAGGTGGGGCCAACCTCAGAGTTCACTATAGTACTCCATTGCATTGTTGTGCGTTTCTAGCACTCTCCAATTTGAGGTGCCCATGGGATACTTACAATCTGGAGACGTTCAACATGCATATTCAGTTCGTAATGATTTCATATGTGAACAGTTTGCTGTACCATCACAGTCTGTGACATTTCTTTGTAGAAAATGGTGTCTACTTGTGTTAAAGTGAGTGAACTGGAATCCTTTTTCATATATTTTTGATACACAATCATATGAGACCCACATAACAGCACTGCTCACTTGGGGGGGGGGGTGTTTCCATGAGGTGTTGAAAGCATCCTGGTCTTTATAGTGCTATGAAGAGATGGAGGAGGTATAACACAACAAGGAGAAAGAGAAAGTGAAGGGGTGGTGGAGAGACAGAAGAGAGAAAGAGAAAAGAAAATGACAGAAAATGAGAGAGAGAGAGAGAGACAGACACTTATGGTGGGATGGGCAGTCCCCGACGCAAGACTGCATGTATTAATTAAAGACCCCTGTAATGTAGATGTGGCTGCTTTGTGCCTCCAGCAGAGACACCAATGCTGTAGCTCAGTTGGAGGTACAGAAGCTTTGCCAAGGCAGGCACCAGGTTTCATGCTATGATTTGGCAATGTTTGTGTTTTTTTAAAAAACTACCAAAGTGGGAGATTGGATTCAGAAGATTAAAAGAAATATAAAGGTCCTAATGTGCAAGGATTTTTCTCACTGCACATGGGGATTGTAGTACATTGTTACTAGCTGGGGCACCAGGTCTAGCATGGTGATCTTGGGCAGGGAAAACAAGTGAGGTTCATGAAATAGGGCGGGGCAAGGTAACAGCCCTATGATAGATGGGCCTTCAAGACAAAGATTTCATCCAGCATAGCTAGCTTGAGGGTCAGCCAATGCAAAACCAATGCTTCCCCTGACTCCAAATAGAGTCATCATTGAGTGTGGCAGGGGAAACATCCTGAAGAACAAGGTTTAGGGGAAACATCCTGAAGAACAAGGTCTAAACCACTACTTGCCTGAACCACTACTGCTAAACAACTAAAAAGTCTCCAATGAAGTACTGAACAACTACTGTCCAAACAACGATTTTGCCTGAATAACGATTGCCTGAACAACGAATTTTAAGGTAAGTTTTTCTTTTTTATGGTTTATTAGTTGATTAGAATTGATATTTATATATTTCTATACATCTCTCTCTCTCTCTCTCTCTCTATATATATATATATATATATATATATATATATATATATATATATATATATATAAATTGAAAAAAAATATATATAAATATATATAAATTTATATAAATTCTAAACAACTAATAAACCATAAAAACCATTAAAAAAAAGAAAAACTTACCTTAAATTCGTAGTTCATGCAATCGTTTTTCAGGCAAAATCATTGTTTAGACAATAGTTGTTCAGTACTTTGTTGTAGAGACTTTTTCGTTGTTTAACAGTAGCGGTTTAGGCTATCGTTGTTTAGGACCTAGTTGTTCCGTTACATATTCATGTGGCAGTGCTCCTCCTTCAGTAAACTATAAGGGGAATATTTACAAGTCCCGAGTCCCACTTTGCACCTCCATAGCATAATTTTTTTTACGCTAAGGTGATTTTTTCCCTGAGCAGCATTTACAAAGTGGCCCAATCCTTGCATTACACTACTTTGTATACCCTTGCGCCACATTATGCCTGACCCAGGCATACTGTATGCAAGGGGGGCTTTCCGACGTAGGGAGGCATGCAAAATGGTGCAGAGAAATTTACAACATTTCACTGCGCCTCTTTTTCTGTCATTTTAAATGCCTGATCAGAGCAGGCGTTAAAATAATTCACCCATTTTAATTAATGGGCCTCCATGTGCTTTGCTGCACTATTTTTGATGCTAGTGCAGCTATTGACACTATTGTCCTAACGACCGCCATGGTGTACTGTATTGTAAATATGGCACAATCATGGTGTTGTTAGGTGGGCAGGAGCGACGCAAGAAAACTGGTGCATCGGGAGCGATGCACTACTTTCTTGAAAATATGCTCTTAAATGTCTCTTTTACTCTTTCATAGGTGCTAGGAGTAAAGGCAACACCAGTTTAGAAAATAAATAACTTAAGGTCCAACTTAGGATTTGATAAAAAAAATGAAAATGCATTAACTAAATACCACCTAAGAGTCAGGAATTTTTACTTGGAGGAAATAGGGTTAAAAGGAAATACAATGGCTCATCATTAAAGTGAACTTTGAAACCTGAGTATAGAATACCTTTATGCATTTATGCTAGAATCTTCCAACCATGCACTTTGGGCTTGCAATGCAATTTACAACTGGGATGTAATGAGGCTGTGACTATGCAACCATTGTCAACATGTCTGCTCTGAGATGTTCTCTTGATTGATTCTTCTCTTGTGGACTCACAGAGGTCCAAACACTTTAGTAGTCGAAGGTGGTATATGGAGGTTGGCAATTTCCATGTCATCATATCAGGTTTTTGGGCACACCAATGAAAAACATCTGAAGAAAAATTGTTGAACTAGTGGTGGCTGAACTCCGAGGTTTGTCCGTCGAGCTCTGCAAAGTTGAAATCCTGCTCTTTAGTTTTTTAGGTCAAGCATAGCAGTGTGGAAGTGCTGCTTTTCTGACGTGTTGGTATCTATGTGGGCTTTTAACCACAACCAGGGCACGCCCATCACTATTACTCATTCATGGGCTTGCCTTTCAAAAATCCTTTGTTATTATTGGTAAATGCTTTACGTTTGTCCCTCCTCGGGGTGTTATATTACCACCTTGGACATCAATCCTGTTACATGGATGATTGCATGATTGCTGTTATGTTTGACTGCGAGCGGATGCCTTTTTCCTTTTGTGTCTCTCCTTCACGCTCACACTGATGGCAGTTGAGGCACTTTGAATCAACACACTTATGTCAAATGTTTTACTTTTCATTTTCAATTTAAGTGGCAAGAAAAGTCCAGTCAGGAATTTACAAAGTTAACAGCTCTAACTTGAAAAAACGTGAGACCGATTGCATAGCAAATACTTGTTTTAGAATTTGAATCCCACAAGCCAGTGATGAAAGGGTAGGAGAACCCCACACTTTGGAATTATTTCACACTAGTACCATGTTGTCCGCATCCAAAATACTTAGGTACATATTCATCAAGGTTTTGCATCACCCTTGCACCACACAAAGGGGTGCAAGGATGAAGCAAAACCTAAGTGAGATTTAGCAAGCCAAGCAAGGCCACCTTGCATGGCCCGACATGGCTTGATTAATCTACAAAAAAGCAAAGTAGCACAAATTGCTGTCTCACATTTCTCTGCCCCAGGGAGGCATTCCATGGGCAGAGAGTTGGTGTTCCCAGGCATCCACCTATGGATTTTGGCCCAGTCCCAGATTTACCATTAGTGGTAGACTTGGTTATGCGTCTAAATGCTAAGCCTCCAGAGGTGAGGTGTAACGAGGAGAAATATCTATACTTTGTCTATTTGTTTCCTCTTTGTAGAAACAATGCCTCTGAGGATTGGTTTTGTGCAGAGAGGTGTCTCTTCCTGCACAAAAACAATCTTGCCTAGAATGCAGGCACTCTGGCAACATGACGCAATGATTCCTGCATTTGTGGTCAGCAGGCAAAAGTGCACCGGCGCTCGTAAAGGACAGAAATGGGCCTTACAGTGTTAAATACAGTGCATTCCTGCGCTTTCCCTTTCATACAGAGAAGTGCTGCAACGTGGATTCCTGCATGGCGCTGCATGGAAGAATGATAAATCTGTTCCTAGGTGTTAGCAAGGATGCACCAATGAATAGCTCTGTCTGTTACCAGCTAATAGTGCCCTTATGTGGTCAGCTCTTATCTTCCAAGAACTAAATTGTCTGGTCATCCTCAATCTCTTTCTGTCCCCCTAGACTCCAGAGTCACCATGCAGGGACCCAGGCTTGTTGGTGCTTCGGATTTTAGCTGCAAATCACACAAAGCACATGCAGCAAACAAGACAGGAGAGGGTGCCACACTTTTATGTTACGTTTTGTCTCCCCTATGTCACATGGATGTAGCAATGGCAGTCTGTTGATGTCAGCCGGCTCCTGCCCCTGTACTTTCATCAGCTATGCGAGCAAATCTCATTTGTGGGATTACATTTCGTGAGTGGTGGAGTACAGATTTTTCAGTGGAGGCAGTAGGGGCTGCACCGTGCCTTTCCCAGTAGAAGTCCCCTACTAGCTCTGGACTGCTGGGGATCAAAAGTTAGGCATTGCAGATGCAAACGTGAGTACTTTCCTATGTGAATAACGGATGCACTCAAATCTGCAGCTGTCACAGCTGCCTGCAGGACCTAAACAGTGAGTATGCATGACTATGTATTCACAGAGTAGTTTGTGCATTTTGTACATGCACTTTCATTTTAAGAATTAGAATGTGCACAAAAAACACATCTTGGACCCCCGCAGACTCAGCTTAATCACGCTGGACTTGCTTTGACACTATGGCTGCATCTTGGTCTGAATGTGTGTCCAGTGCAACAGACACACACAGGACTGAAAACATACAACTACAAACCTCTCTTTTCAGTTCAAAGGCAAAACCTCTGGATTTAGTCATACCGGGCGAATTAAACAACACGCTGCCCAGTTTGTCATTTAAATATTTTTGGTGCTCTGCGTTTTCTCTTTGAGTAAACTCATGTTTTCATGAGAAACGTTTAATGTTCCTATCATGTGAGTCCCCGATTGTAAATAGGAGGCATATAAAATAGACAATGATCTATGTTAGTGGCTGTTGTGTTATTGTATAGTTGTGCGCATTCGAGGCTATTAACTTCAAGAGTATCTATTATTGTGAAGATGTCAATGTCATGTGACATCACTTTCTGGTAGACTAAAGGGGCTTATTTACAAGTCCCTTATGCCTCCTTGCGCCACATTAGCATCAGTTTTTTAAACTAATGCGGCGTTAAGAAGACATTTGTGCAGTGCCGTATTTATACAAACTTTTAACCCCTTTGCGCCACATTATGCCTGCGTCAGACATAATGTATGCAAGTAGGGTCCCGGCGCTAGGAGGCCTGTAAAAATGATGCAGTGAAATTTACTAGGGTTCACTGTGCCATGTTTGGCCTCATTTTAAAGCCTGCTCAGGGTAGGCATAAAATGACGCTCCCTTAGTAGCCAATGAGCCTCCTTGCACTTTTAGCACTAGCCTCAAAAGTTTTGAGGCTAGTGCAGCAAAGTGTCAATATAGCATCCAAAATTCTGACGCTATTGGCCTAACGACTGTCATGGGGCGCACCCATGGTGTCGTTAGGTGGGGCAGGGGCGGTGCAAGAAAACTGGTGGATCAGTGCTGATGCACCAATTTCTTGTAGATATGCCTCAAAGTGTCAAAAGTCAAATTATATCAATTCCTAGGATGGCATTGTCACAAAACGATGTCACTTCCGCTACCATCAGTATTATGATGAATCCACGTTCTTGCCTCCCTCCTACCTGGGATGTTATTAAATGACAAACATAATTGGGTTCACTGAGCCCCTTAAACTTAAAGAAAGGCCTTTACCTAGGTGTGACTGCACCGCCTGCACCGATGATAGCAGCAGACCTGCTTGTGGGTCACCAGGTTTCTAGCTGCATTTTTCCTTCTGTCCTCCCGGCTCCTTCCTTCCTTTCCATATGTCCTCCTTATACTCTTCCTCTGTCTCTCTTTTCCGGTTCCTGTATCTCGCTCATCATTATTTCCTACTCTCTTCTCTCAGTGACGTCCTTATTTCTCACGCGTTTCTCTTCCTTCGCCCCTAATCCTCTTCCTTATCTCTTTCATCATTTACAGTTCTTTCACTTTTCTTCTCCTTTTTATTTTTCTCCCTCTCCCATTCTCACATCCATTTTTTCTATCACTTCTTCATTTGCCAATTAACCTCTGCTCAGCCGACCTCACCCGTCTTCTGCTAAGAGTAAACAAAATGTCAAGCCCCGACAGGCTCTCTTTTAAAAAAAAAGGTCTAGTCGGGAATCCACTAAAATACCAGCAGCTGGTGCCCTCACACCTCTGGGCCCAGGTGCCACTGCACCTGCTGCATCAGTGATTGCTACGCCCCGGTATCCAACGTGCAGCTCAGAGCAAGAACATTGATTCATACCTGTTTTTGTATCTAATAGTATACTTGAGTTGGGTAAAAATCCGTATTTTAAAAAATATGAACGCAACTTTCCCGAAACTTTGGATATTTTTTTTTCAATTTATTTTAAAAGTGATGCACTTCCCACATTCCTATGGTTCTCTATTTTTTTTGTACCGCTGTCTACACTCTACTTATTTCCCATCTGGGTGACGGTAATGCACTTTCCACGAGTCTTGCAGATTCAGCTCTTTGACATCAGCTCGTCATGCTAGCGCACTCTTGCCGAGTCCAGTTGTATTTTGTAAGTTTGTGCCGATTTTGCATAAAAAAAACTACAAGCAGCGCTAAAAAAGTATAAATATGGGCCTAAGTTACTTGTTCTGTTTTCAATATACTGACCTTTTTTCCTACCATTGTCCGTTCGCCTGTATCACCTATGATGACTTACCAGGGGGCAACTTGTATATTTAGTTAGCATTTTCGGCTGGCCTAAGGTCCACAGTCACTTTCATAAATGCATGGCCTGGGTGTAAATAGAATAAGAATTTTTATTTAACGTTTTCGTCTTCTGAGTGACAAGCAATGATCTAATTACATTTTTTAATTGGAACGACATATGATATTTTACCTTTTGAATATTGGCTCCTCTGTTAAAAAATGTTCTGCGTCCTCTTCCCTTTTTAGCCTTTTCCCTCCTTCTTGCATTATTTTTTATTTTTTGTATATTTTATCCACTCTGTCTTTGTAGGTCACAGGACCATATTTTCCATTTCAACTTTTTTTTATATATTTGCTATATTTTGTGGAACCCTCCTCTAAAGGGGCACTGATGTATTTTTATACATAATTACATTAAAAAATATATGAAGGTTGGGAGGATGCAATGCTTAGGGTCATTCATTCTATCCATTCATTCATGCATTCATTTATATGTGATAAAGTTCTGCTTCCATTGTCCACTGTCAATGCCATACCTGAAGATCCTAGACTGTTCGGGCTCCAGCTTAGCTATTTTGGATCAGAACTAAAGCAAAAATATTGAAAAAGTCCATTGAAAACCAGCTACAGTCCACCCCAATCCATGTAATGTCTGGGGTAGCCTGGGCAGCAGTATATATGACTCTGCCACGTCTTCAGGAGGTTGCTGGGGCAACGCAAATGTATGTTTCATTAACTTTCAATCTGCTAATAAATTTGTCCTGTCGCACCTTTCGGCGTGACAGGTGCAGGCGTCGGTGAGACCTGCTCCTGCCTGGAAGCTTTAATGTTGGCTATTCTCAGACGTCTACCCCACATTTGGGCAAGGATTGTTTAGTTCTTGTTAAAAAGTGAAGACCGTTTTACAATGTATATGTTTCCATTTGCACAGGGCCTTTGACACTGCATATGTTTTGCTTTTTCTTTTTCTTGAATATTTTTCAAATGCGTTGAGAACTCGTAAACTAAGAACCATCCCTACACTTAACGCTGTGAAGACCAAGTTATCCGTGTCAATGCAGCGCCATAAATGCACCAACCTTGACCTCTTGTGACTTCAGTCACTCTCTTCCACTCTTGGTTGTCCACCTACGCTAGATTCCACCTGCTGGAAATGAGCCGGTTGTAAATCTCAGCCAACAAGTAATTTACTTAAGTAAATAGCAACACTTTCTGTATACGTGGCTTAAAAGCAGCTACATTATTCTGAGTACCATGATGAACCAAATAAAATAACCACTCTTAGTAAATACAGTAACAACTTGGTAAGAGGTCTTTCTCCCCCAGGCATTTGGGAATAACATGTCATAATGTTATTTTCAAATACTTTCTCTCTGTGTTACTTTTTTGCACATCCGGGACCAGTAGCAGCCGAAAACAGGGAAAGGTAGTGGGGTTGGGGGAGGGGTGGATTGGGAGGTGCTGTCACGGGGGCAATAAAAGTAAAGAAAAAGAAAAGTACCTGCCTTTCGTCCCTCCCCTCATGCTGCTCTTCTGGTGTTTGCGTGTGCACAAGCTGAGGCTCCCAGACTCCCCTCCGGCCAATCCAGACACTGTTCTCATGCGGGTAATACCCACGAAAGCAGCATTGGGATTGGGCAGAGTGGGCTGGTTTTGCACTCCCTGGGGGATTGGGAGCCTGTGCCTGCTGTTGTTCTCCACCCAGCAATGCAACTGGGTTGGAGAGATGTCAATGCGCATGTCGGTTTGGCTGTCATGCACCCTGATAGCAGTGCCCACCAGCCCTCCACCATTTTTTTAATGGCCCCACCTCCAAGACTCAGCTGCCAACGACAAATAAAATGATAATGAACATGGTATTATTTTTTCATTTTTCATTTGCCTCTGCTGGCAGGGGGCGACACTTCGCCTTAACGTAGGAGTCGCCCCTGTCCAGGACCTAGTACTGTTTGCCATAGTTGAACCTGTTGAAATATAACTGTCCTCAAGTACCATTACTGTTCGATCTTGTGTTCGCTGTGGCACTAAAAAACACACTGTATGAATGTGTGTGGCCTATATGTAAGCTGTATTTTTATAGCACAAACCTGTCCAAGAGGCAGCAGAGTGTTACAGGGTGGAAGGCAAGCATACGTTCAACGAGTGATAGGAAAAGCAGCTGAGCTGTGGGAGCAGAAGAGCACTGTTTCTGAATTATGAAGTTTTGTTCTTTAAAAACTCTTTCCTAAATTAGAGTACCATTGGAGCAGTCCTGATGGATAAGGGGATTTTGTACCAGATCCTGGGTGCATAGATGGAAAAGCCCTGTTGCCCGGTTTATTTTTATTACATTTCCTAGGCTGCTGTCAGATGCTCCCAAGAACCACCACAGATGTCGAACTTCAAACCCACGATGAAATAAGCTGTGGTGTGTTGGATGCCCTGAAGCCAATGTACTCAGGATTGGTGAATGTTGGAGTCTCAGGTGTCAAAGTTCATTTCATTGAACCTGGTTTGAACTATTTCTTGATTGTTGTTTTTGGAAAACAAATGTGTTTGAAGTGCCTGGAAACTAGGCTTCATCAGACCTCGTTTGGCGAAGCACCTTCTTTTTTTTCAACGTAAACATTCTATAAGTTTAATTGGTCTAATGAAGCAACAGTTTCAGCAAAATGTGGCTGGGGTACTAGATGTTTCAAAAATATGTCTGGTGCTTTTTTTTCATTTTGTGTATTTGAATTTTTATTACACTAGCAAAATCATGCAGAAACCCTGATTACTGAGCGGAACGTCTCATGAGAAAATTGCTTGTATATTTGCTTATACAGTTACATTAATCATATCACACAAACCTGGTTCAAGTAGAACGTGTCCTATGGAGAATGTGAAATGGGATGCAGGCTAAGGGTCTAGATTGATAACATTCACCATGGGACCAGCAGGTACTGGTTGAATGAACATCCACTTGTCTCTCAACAAGAGTATTATTCAGCAAAAGGTATTTTCTAGTTTATACTTTAAAATGTTTTAAGTGGCAGTGCCATAGCGCCTTCTGTACATACAGTAGCAACTTCGTCCTATAAGCTGTCCATGGTGTTGCCCTAGTGCAATCCAAGTCCACGGTCTTGCTCTCCTTCATCTTCTGGGTTGCCACCTTTATGCCAAGTACCAGTCTGTGGCAGAAGACACCCCTTTGTCTAGTTCTAAAATTGATTCTGGTCTGTACCTCACCTTTCCTGGGTTTGCCATCAGTCTGGCTACTGAAACAAAATGCTGGCGTCATGTTTGATGTGTTTTTGGAGAGGTCAGGATACCTCGCAAGATATCCTTTCAGGAAGACCCACCCTCTATACATCCAGGCCCTTTTTGATCACTATCTGGCTCCAATACACATATCCCAGGTGGAGAGCCATCACCAACCCAGGCAGATGGAAACTCCCAGAAAAAAACGAGAAACTCAGGCAGGGAAATGACAACTTCCTGAAAGTGGCATTTCTAAAATAATAATTTAAAATTAAACTTTACCATTAGAGAGGATTTTAAAATGCAATTCAAAGGAATGGAAGAATTATTTATTTAGCTGTTACCAATCCATATTTAGTGTTTAATAAATGTACAGTTGTAGCACAATGATTCCCTATGGCAGCAGCCAGCCTTGATACAGTGAAACCTGTTTTTAGTAATATTTCACTGTAAGGACATCTGCAACGTGAATTTCTATCTGCCCTACTTGTATATATCCTGCATGTTTCCTTTATGAACATCAAGACATACATGTGGGTGACATTATTATTTAAAAGGGGGATGTAGCCCTGTCAAAAGGGGTATTTTGACAGGTCAACTTTGCAGTTTAAAACTGCCACTGGCAGGTTACCTGTGTGCAGCTACCAAGGTGTGCACAACTGATGTCTTTCATGTGCAGCCTGCCCCAGAGTGCACATGTTTGTGCACACGTGTTAACATGTAACCAGCCGAGTGCCCTTTACCCTAGCTGCGGCACAGTGGCCTTATCTTTAAAGGCAGACACTGGTGGTAAACACATACAGTCCAATTTACCATGAAATTACTGGGAGTGAAGCTCACTTATGGAGACTCATCCACAATAATGATCCAAAAACCCATTTGCAGCAAAGGCCTGTTATGAAGTTGCAGCAACCTACACAACAGCAAAGTAAGGTTAAAGATGGTAACTGCGTTGGCTTGAAATTATGTTCTCATTAGACTAAAGCATTAATTTCTACAATTTCTTAAAAAACATGCTTGCTGTTTCAATTCTCAACATACTGACTCTGCCACAAATTCACCTCAACTGGTGAGCTGAACAGCCAACAGACAAATGGCAAGTCATCCAGCAAAACTATCTTTACACAGTCCTATTTCTGGTATTCAACATTACCTTGGGTCTTTCACCAACACAAAATATCAAAAGTGTTTTAGCAAGTTTCTCACAGAGAAGAACTGGCTGATTTGATTGCCCAACTAATTATATGATAAATGTAGTTTCTGATGAATCCGATAATTGCATGTAAGATGTTGGCATGTCATATGCCTGTCTGGAAACTGGCTTCTGCAAACATCTGACATTCTTTTAAGTTCTATGCCTCTTGCACATTTTACTTCGTCTTATTCCAAGGGGCCTCACTTGTCAGTCAGAGAGGATTAAACTGCAAACTGACCTATTGCAAACAGTGGTCATTTATCATTTTTAATGACTCAGAATTAGACAAACTTTGAATGTTTCACAATCTCTCACTGCAATATTAGTTCAGTATGTGTGTACCTGTACCTCCATTATTAACAAACTTAGCTTATTACCTGAAACACCCTAGCTTATGGCTGACGATAAAAAAACATAAAACTTTCCACTACATGGTCATGGTTCACAAAGGTAAACTTACACTGTTATGTAAGTTTAAGTTTGTTTTTGAGTTCACAAACTCTGATTTATTAGTAGGTTTTTGAACGCTGTGGATCCGCAGTCGGGCAGAGAAGTCTGCACATGAAAAGAAATGATATGCCTACAGTGGCGGCTGCCACTTTTACGGGGTGGCGTGGCAGAGGAGAATTGAGGGGATTGAGGGGATGGGTGGACGGGGTGCAACATTGTTTTTAAAAAAAAAGCTTACCTGTGGGGAAATGCATTAGTCTCCCCTACATCCTCTTCCTGTTCCCAGGCTCCCAGCCAAAAAAGATGCTGCTGTCACCAGCAACAGCAGGGTCATTATTGGTCTGAGCATCCTGCTTCGCTGCTCATATTAGGAATGGGAGTCTGGGCATGTTCACCACTCGGCTGTGCTATACAGCCAGGCAGAGAATATGCAAAGTGTGCTCGTCTTTTTGGCCAGCCCAACGTGGATGGCCAAACAGACATGTGCACTTTGTGAGCACATGGCTCTCCTCTGGCCCCCCTCCCAACAGCCCAGCCCCTTCTCCCAGGAAAAAAAATCATAACAAGATAAAGTTATTATCATTTTATTTTTCCTGTTCCCAAAATCCAGTGGGGCAATGCTCCTTAGCCTTAGCGGAGGAGCCGCCCCTGCATGTCTATGATTGCAGACCTGCCACCGTCATGAACTTAATATTAAATCAGTCTTAGTGAATTCCTAAACAAACATAAACGTAAACAAAGTGTAAGTTTACCTTTGTGAATCAGGCCTCAAGATCGCGCATGAACAGTTATTGGCTGGATTCTCGTACAGGGGGACTGGCAACTGCGTTAGTAGAAAAAATGCTTGAGAAAAAACGAAAAACAACAAAATCACTACTTTTATTAAAATAACTTATAAAGCTCCTGTTGATTCGAACTTGGTTATATATGGAGCAAGAAGCACTCTCAAAGTTTTGTAAAACCTATTGAGGCCCACTGCAAATAAGATCACACACTTTCAGAGTAAGATGGCTAGATCTACTATCACAGCCCCTCTAGGAAATGAGGAAACCTTTCCAGAAAAGTGAGTTATGAACCGACTAAATATCAAAACAATAATCATAATGTGAGTTTATGATATCCCCTTTTCTTCCCCGGATACCCTGGGTTTGATTTCAATTTGATTGATCCAGTAATGGGCTCTTCTAAGCAGGTGCTGCTTGTTCATACAATATTTCTTCCCTGGGTCCCCCTGAAAGAGGAATCAAGATCTTGATTAACCATTGGGTCTTCCCTGGGTAATCATGCATTTAGTTCATTGTTCTCCACATCAGATTGTGCGCAGTATGGCCCAAAGGGGTCTAGTAAGAAGGCTCAGACCACTGCAGACTCATTTAATGCCTCTTTTCATGATGACACAGTCTAATTGCTAACGGCCTGTAGATGAGCCTAGGCATTGCTCAAACTTTGGGATATTTTGTACGATGATTGCCTTGCAATCCCTGTGTTGCAAGGCAATGTGTTTGGCACTAGTTAGAGGCACTCAATGGCAGACATCCGTTTTTCTCATTGTTCTCCATGCCTTCTTTATTGCCATGTGCTATGCCACCATTCTGGCAAACACAGTGTTATTTTACCAGAACTTTAGTCAACTTTGACAGTCTCCCTGTTGCTTGCCTTTTGGCCTAAGATCCTGGCTGGATCCCAGATATTACCACTGACTTTCCTCATGTTCCTGAATTCTTATTCATTATCATGGTATGTGGGTCTTTCTTGTGTTTAATGCAAAGACTACTTTTGCAGAATTTTGTTTCATTTTCCCAGCCCCCATTGCTTTTTTGTGGGCCCATAGGATGGCCCGCAGATATTACTGATTTTCCTATTTAATCATGAATTTACTGCATATTTCCCTGGTGTGTTTATTTTTTAAGGGGGTTATAAATACTTTAATGAACAAGGTATGAATACAAAAATTACCAGGTTTCCATAAAAGTGGCAATGCAGACAGTCAATGAACAAATATTATTCCAGGAGCTTATACAAAAGTTAAACAGTGTCAAACAAGCGATCTTCACATCTCATAACTGATTGAGTTCAAAAGAACACATGCGACAAAATCAGGCAGCAACGATTTCAAGACTGTCAGCAGTTAGATCAAATGTGTCTGGAGAGGAGTACAAATATTTGGTTTTTACAGCAGGATTGCTGGTTACATCTTGACTTCACTTGGAACACACAGACCTGAGGCGTGCAGCATCCGTTGTCTTACTGGACCCCAATCTCCTTTCATTTAGGCCTCCCTACTTCTGCAAGAAGGGCCACTGGCTCGAGTAAATACCTTGTGGAGTTTACCAGTTGACAACTAGACTCAGAACTGTATGCCAGGAAGTAAAAGTAAAGGTTTGCAACGTGAATCAAACAAACTAACCTTTAATGACCTTATATAAATGTCCCAACTTTGATTGTCTTATTATAGCATTTAGGGTTCCTCTGTACCATGCCTAAGCCACCCATTAAAGATTGGGGCTCACAACTACAGTCTTGAAACCATTATACCAGGATAAAATCCCATGGCTTAGTTGAAAAGAACTGTCATAGCAATAATTGTTATTTGTAAATCATTCATGCTAATATAGTAAGGTAAGTATAGTTCAAGTATATACATACATGAGTTTATCTCTCATATTTCTCTGGACTCCTGTGAGAACTGGGGTTTCTGGTTGTCAGAGTACACACCCTGTACAAGCAGGAACCACCACTTCTAGCCAGGGTAAGCTGGATACGCACTTAGAGATGAACAGTAGTCACCCTCTGGTAGATTGGTACAGAGCAGTCAGGCTCATCTAAAGAAGCAATGTATAAAGTATTTGTGCACCATACACACACACACCCACACACACAAAGAGTAACACAATGAAAACACCACAAGAAGACTCCACACAGAGTTAAAAAATGCAGAATAATTTTGTGAGTAAATCAAGAACAAAAAGACACAAATTCAGCAAGAGAAACAGAGTAATGAATTTTTAAAGAATAAACCAAAAATAGTGCTTAGAAGTCCATAGCGCTAAAAAGTTACTTGAGGTCATGCTATACTGGGGCAAATCCAAAGTTCAAGTCGACTGCGATGGAGGACAGACCGGCTACAAACCCTTGCAGGGTCCACTGAAAAAGTAAATTGGATTGAAGAAGCATCAACGTTGAGGGCATGGATGAGAAAAGGAGATGTGTAGCTGTTGATCGAGGATATGTAGGTGATGTGACAGTTCTGAGCTGTGCAGCATCGAGAGTGCATCAAAGATTAGGCAGTGTTAGCGTTGAGGGGATGCATTGTCATCGCACTGCTGGGTTGGAGTGATGTGTTGGCGCTGAACCGCTGAGGGTCCGAGATGTCTTGGAATCCAGGGACAATGAGTCACTCAGTCGGCAATGTGATCTCCATGATTCAGGAAGCAGTGGCAATGCATAGGAGATGAGAAGAAATGCACTGGTTCCAATATGCACAACATTGTTGATTCATTGATTTTCTTGGGTTGCAGCACAGATACTCACTTCTAAGAGCCCAGAACTGGATTGGAACCACTTGGAGGAGCAGGACTCACAACAGAAAGCCTCCAGATGCTGGTTGCGAGTTGCAGGCAGTCTTTGATATCCCTGAGACAGATGGAGAACAGGGGGTAAGCCAATAAGCCATTGGAGTCACTCTGGTTTCAGTTCAGAGATGTCCAGTTCATCCTCAGCAGGGCAGAGATCTGTAGGCAGCAGGGTAAATCAGCAAATCAGAGAGTAGTCCTTCTTGGAAAGCAGTCCAGCAGAGAGGCACTCCTTGGAGCACACCAGTCCCAACCCCTGGCAAAGTTCTTCACAGGTCCAGTAGTGTACAGATTTGGTAAAGTCAGAGACCCAGTTCTTATACCCTAATGTGCCTTTGAAGTAGGGGTGACTTAAAAGAAGAGTCTTCTTCTTTTAAAATTTCTTTTATTGTTTTCTTTTTTTTTTTAAGAAGAAGATAACAAGCAAGTGTCAGCCGGTAAAATACATAGTAGGTCAATCAGAAACCATACGTTTGCAATGGCATGTCAAACAAAAGGCAAATATTCTGATGCAGAGATACATATGATGTAACGCCGGGCCTCGACGCAACGTCTCTTTTTACATCCGCGGTCGGAACAAGCTGCTGATTCTTGGAACACCGTTCCCCGCGTTTTCTTGTCAATTTGGCAACGCGTCCCAGGAAGCGTGTTTTGCGCTCCCGGTCGCGTTGCCAACTGTAGGGCATTGTTGTCTCCCCTGTCGGTGGTGGTCTTCTTCTGGTCTTTTTCTGTTCTTTCCGTTTTCTTTTTCTTGCCTATGTATTCTGCCTTTCTTCATGTTCATGTTGCTGTCCATATTGTCTTCTTCCTGTTTGCATATCCCAGCATGCTCTTTTTCTTATATACTGCCTCTTTTTTTCCTATTCTTTTCTATGGGCTTTTTCCCAATTCAAGATGGTGTTCTTTTTATTTCCTGTGATGTCACTTCCCCTTTTTCAGTATATAAGCCACTCAGTCTTGCTCTACCGTGCGTTGCAAACACTTCCCTTTGGTAGTGCTCTTTGCTTTCGGTTTTCGCCTGGGGGTATTTTTGCCTTGTTTTTTCCTGTTTTCAAGTCCTGTTTTTTCTTCTTCTTTTTAAGACTTCCTGTTTGAGGTTTTTCCCCAGGTCTGTTTTTTTTTTTTTTTTCCTCTGGGACTCCTTCTGGAGGGTACGGTCTGCCTTGGCGTTCCCTGTCAAGTGGCACCGTGGCTACTAGAAAGGGTGGCCCCTATCTGGGATTATCCAGAACCTGCAGAAGACTGCGGGTGTTCTCCAATCCTGCATCCAGAGGTGAGAAGTCGAGTGCAGTTCGTGACATATGATAGCTCAATTAACGGTGACAATGGCAATATGTTGATTGTCCACTACAATCATTGGGGACGGCAAATTACATAGTTCCCCCCAGCGTGACAAATGTACAAACATTATATCATCATATTACATAACTTGCCTGAAAAGACCCGGTCAAGCATGCAGGGGGAGAAGCAGAGAGAATAAGGGGGGTAATTAACAGTTCATTGTGTCTAGGATGGCATAGACCTGAAGGAATAAATCAACTCTGTATCACATGAGATAACCCATATCAAGGAGGCGTCTCCTTGAAGGTGAAGTTCAAAGAAAGGTTTTTGAAGTGCACAGAGGTCCTTTTTTTCCCAGCCCTGGTCCCACACTATCAGAGTAATCAGCCCTTTGTGTAAGGACAAGCACACCCTATTCAAATGTAAGGGTCAGCTCTCCTCCACCATTCCTGCTAAGGAAGAGCCATCACAATGCAGATAAATGCAGATGAGTCACCCACAACAGGCGTGGGTTGGAGACAGGCTGCAGCCACACAGAGCTGTAAGAGAAGAGATCTAAAAATTGTTTTTTTTTAAATAGTAATGTTAAATCCAACTTTACCAGTAAAGATGATTTATTAATACCATCCCAATGATATGAAACATGATGCAGTTATCCTTTCTGGTCAGGAATTACAGCTTAAAAGTATGTTAAGGAATTCCCAATGCTGGCCAATAAGACGGGTAGGCCTCCCAGTGGTAAAAAAACAACTTTGGGAGTTTTTCACTACCAAGACATGTAAGACTTAAAAGTATATGTCCTGCCTTCTACTTGCATAGCACTCTGCCCTATGCGCTACTTAGGGCCTACCATAGGGGTGACTTATATGTAATAAATAGGGAGTTTCAGGCTTGGCAAGGGATTCTAAATGCCATGTTGGTTGAAGTGGCAGTGAGGCTGCACACACAAGATATGCAATGGCATGCCTGAGATATGTTTAAATGGGCTACTTAAGTGGGTGGCAAAATTAGTGCTGCAGGCCCACTAGTAGCATTTCATTTTCAAGCCCTGGGCATATGGCATACCACTTTATAAGGGACTTACAAGTAAATTAAATATGCTGATTGTGGATACACCAATGTTACCATGTTTAGGGGAGAAGCACATGCACTTTAGCACTAGTCAGCAATGGGTTAAGTGTTCAGAGTCTAAAGGCCAACAAACAGATACAGCAAAAATGTAAGGCAAACAGGCAAAAGATTGAGAGGAAGACCACTCTGAGGCTGACAGGTCTAACAACTCCCCTTCATGGATATTGGAAAGTGGTTTATTAGTAGGTGCAAGTAGGCACCTGTAGCTAATAATAATAATAACATCCCAATTGGAAATAAGTTCCAGTCAAAGTCTAACATAACACACAATAAAAATACAACACCAATGTATAAAAATAAATAAATAAATAAAGACTATTTTTATCTTTAAAATTACACCAAAATGGCAAAAATCCAATGTAAAAAACTTAGGGGCAGATTTATACTTACTATGCGTTAGCGCAGTTTTACGTCAAAAAGGTTAGAGTCATTTTCCCAGACGTTAACCATTGTGCCTTGTCGCAAGGCAAAATGACGTTATTGTAGGAAAAATTACTCTAATCCAGTTTACGACATGTAAAAATGTCGCAAAACGGAAATGCACCATTTTTCCCCACAATAACAACAAAAACAGAGGCAAATGGAGAAAACAGTGTAAAGGAGACCCAAAAATGGAGCCAGGAGAGACCCCAGGGAGACCCTGTTCAACCAGGAACCAGACAGGAGGACACACACAAAACCCAGGGGATGGAGAAGAAAAAGAGGAAGTGTCGTTTCAGCAGCAGAGGAGCATGAAATACTGCTGAGAGAGGTGACGGAGCATCAACATCAACTCTTCGTCAACTCTAAATTGCCAGTCGGAAGGAGAGAGGCAATCTGGCAGCAGATTGTGGATCAGATCAACAGTGTGGCAGAGGTCAGGAGAACTGTAACTGAGTGCAAGAAATGCTGGCATGACTGCAAGCGAAGGTCAAAGGAAAAAATGGCACAGAACAGGAAGGTAGAACTGCAAACTGGAGGTGGGAGTCCAGCACCACAAGAGGATTGGGACCAGATGGAGGAGATGGTTGCAGCAGTCATCCAGGAGGAAATCATCAAGGACAGGACAGCGCAGACTACCAGGAAACACCACAAATGCAGGGTAAGTTACATGGAGAAATATATGCTAAAATGTGAAGTGCAAGAAGGGGGAGGCATATAGGACTCACACAATGCATGTCAAAGGAGCGCAGAGGGACACAATGCACATTGAGCAAGTTGCACCATGCCGAAGTAAGCTGCACATGTACCTACACCTTGGTAGTGCCATGCACCATGACACATACACAACCTGGACATATATATTTTGAACACCAGGCCTAAATACCCACATGTACATATGCAGCACATGGGATGGATAGCATGTATAATCACTGTGCCACTGGTTGTGACATCACAATATCCCTTGCATGCAGACACATCAACACCACCAACATGACCAAGATCTCAGAGACAATGTAGTCAGTCAACATCATTCCATAGTGGTGTCCCTTGCAGTAACACCTCGCAACTGCCTTGCCTCATTGCCCAAATGCATGTGTGCTGCCTCTCACAGCACACAAGTGATTGCAACTGTCCCAACAGTACCCAGGCATGTGCCGGTAGCACCACCACACCACACATAGACAACACATTCAAATGACGCAGCCTTACCTACATCATGCAGCCAGGGTGTCCCCTGGGTGCATGGAATAATGAACTAAACATTCGCTGGGGAATAGCATGCTGGACCTGTATCATTGGTAACATGCCACTATCCAGACCAACTAAACTGAAGTTGTGTTGAAACACACATCTTGTTGCTGAACTGAAATGTGCCACTACAGAAAATATGTGCCACAGATAGCAAACAGTAGGTCATAACAGTCATGGGCTGAGCCCACAACTACTCTGACACAATCATGTCAGGCACATGGGAATGGGTAAATAAACACACACATTGAACACATGGGGTATGACTGTAAACTTAATGGTGGATAATTCCACATCAACGGGCGGGGGATGGTGTATGTGCAAGCCTGGTGTTGGTAAGACTGCCAGTGCAGTGTACCCTTTGCACTTGGCAGTATGAGTCACACGTTGGGATGGCGGCTGGAAATCTGTCTGCTCATGGTAGCTCTGTGGGGCACTTAGTAAACAGTGTTGATGGATCAAATAGAGTCATGGGCAGTTTTGTGCTGCATTGGGTGTAACAGGACATGCTGCACTCAGCCCGGCAAATCAGGCAGTGGAAAGGGTAAAGGGCCAGGATATGGGGCCCCATCCACTGCCCATACCAAGTGCATGGGCTGTGCAGGTGCACCCTTCTGCACACCACATTACCAACAACCATTTCATGGGGGTTACACCGCCATGCAAAGGCTGGTGGAAATGCGGAAACAGACCTGGAGGGTGGTGTTGAACACTGGTCTGGTGTCACAGGACAGATGCCATAGCAAATCTGTAAGCTGCTGGAAACCTGCCATGTCCAGGACATTGGCCCATGGGGCATTCCACATTGACAACAGTTACCACTACCACCTGTGCTAATGGGGCGGTCAAATACACCAAGGCAGCCAGGTGCCCCTTGAACTGATGCACATGAAATGATGGGCCAGTATGACCACCTGCATAATCACTGTAACTTGCTTCAGGCCCTGCTCTAAGTATAACTCCTGTTAAATGGCTCTGTCCATAGACTCATTTAACATCAGGCACTGTCACATACAGAATGATGTACACACCAGAAATTTCATAACCATACTGCCCATCCCTGGTTCAACCCTGTGTCTGTGTCAAATTAGCTGTACTGTCACCATGCTGCATTCATGTATCTTAGTGCAAGGAGGGCTGCATTGAGGGGGAGGACATAGGTGTTTAGTAAGGCAAACACACCTACACAGACAGGAGATGAAACTGAACTCTGCCAGGTCCATGAGTGCCATGCAATGTATCACACAAACACAAACAACAACATGAGGAGCCAACTGTGACAGGTGAAAATTGCCATGTGTGGTGCTTTGGCATGAGCACAGCAACACCCATTGCAAGGCCTCACCATGCAAATGGATGCAAATGGAGGGTAGAACATGAAAAGATGGTGTCAAACCTCAAAAAGGATAGACAACACACTTAGAAGATATGAAGCAGCCAATTGTGCCAACTGGGCTTCCAATCATGTGACATGCAGGTGGAGCACAGGGCTGTAGACGGAAGCTATGATGTACAGGAACAATCCTTTGGAACTAAGAGACGCATCATAGTCCCCTAGCACCACAGGAGCGTCACTTAAGCACTGCACCATATTGACAAGGTGGCATTAATCTACTTTTTGTGGCTTAATGTCATCTTGTAAATACGGCCCCTTACTGACCATCACTGCGTGGAAGGTGGTGCAATGGGTCTTGCTGTGGGCATGCCACAGCAACACCCATTGCATTTTGTTGCTGCCTCAGATAAATGGAATTTTGTCAACTTGAGGCAGTGCCAAAATTCATACACCAGCCCCAGGGGTGGCATTAGTAGGGTGCAACGAGGAGGAATACATTCATACCGCCTCGTTTTTTGCTTTTCCAATGTGTACTGCATTTTGCAGCATGCATAGGTAGAGCAAAATGCCAGAAATTATTGTTTATGTGCGTAAAGGTGTCCCTTCCTGCACATAAACAATCATTTATAAATGACGCGTTGGCTCTTCTGTGTTTGCTGCATTCTAAAGCTCACACACAAGTGCCAAAGCGCCATTAGTGATTGTTAATGTGCAGGAAGGGACACCTTCATGCACATAAACAATCACACCCCTCAATGCATACATACTTGCACAATGGTGCAAGGATGCCTGCGTTGGTGCTGGCAGCTGAATTTTGAATCAGCATGGGGGACAACATTGGTGCATCATATTCACTTACATACAGCACATCCTTGTGTTATCAAAGTGACGCAGTGCTGCCAATTTTTACACAGCACCGCGCTGCACCACTTTTACATAAATATGGCACCAATATGACAATGAGCCTCAAATATCAAGTCAGTGACGTGACATGTCAACTGCCGCAACACAGATAGACTGATTTTAAAGCATCTCATTGCAGAGGATGATGGCTCTCCTGCGGATCTGCCTGTCCTGGAGTACCCTGATGACCTGATGACCAGCTGGCAACTATCAGCCAAAGGTCCCTCCAAAAAGTCCTTGTAAACATTCAGATACCACCTCCAGTCGCAAGGAGGAGTATAGATGTAGCAAACATCTCACAGGTCCCACTTAGCACCCCAATAGTATGACCTGCCAGCACCAACACAGCAGAGGAGTCCGAGGACCCAGACACCAGCTTTGAGAGGGCAGTGGTTGGAGTCCAGCGGGAGCTGGCCAAGGAGGTGAGGGTGGGGATGTAAACTATGGCAGCCAGCCTTGAGGGGATACGGACGTGCATGGTTATGGCAACAGAACAGACCGCAGCCAACTGACACACACACACTCCCCAATGTGTAGAGTCCAGGAGTGTCTGAGTGAAATAGCTGCTGCCATGAGGGAGAGGCACAACAACTGCCCTCCCAAACTGACATCAGCATGCTTGAGGACAAGATGGACTCCATGCACCGGGAAATGGTCTCTCTCAGGGCAGACATGGCAGCCTACCACAGGGATGTTGCAGCTATACTTAGAAATCAGCAGCTCCTCTTGCTGCAGTAATACCATATGTAGTGAAACAGATGGCAGCTGCCGGGAATTGGGAGTCCACATCTCCAACCAATGAAGTGTGTGTGGCCCCCTCTACCTCCCCACTACCACCATCAAGGGTAGAGGAGGCACCACACACATCGGAGGATGAAGATGTGGTACAGATCATCTTCACACATAGGAGTTCCCGGTAGCACCAGCCCATGGCACATGGTCAGTGTTTTCCTTTGTCCTGTGCTTGACATCATGCCAGTGTTAGCACTGTTTCAGATATGCACTCTTCTTCAACACACTGTTGACCTTTCTGCTATGAACTGCAGTTGTCTCCAACTTTTCAATTGGCAATTTATGTTCCCCTGCACGGAAAGACACTTTACCCAAACATGTCCCATGAGATGTCCCTCAACCCTGGACTTGTGTTGTGTCACAACTGAATGGATTCCTCAAATGGGCTCACAGACTTGGACATTGTAAATATTGCACTATAACACATGTTATTAAACACCACCTACACAACCTGCATGCTTTTGTGTGTGGTGACACATCTCCTATGCCTAGGAATTGTGATGTGTGTAACATGTCTCAGGTCACAGAGTGTCAGTATAAGAGGGGACATATCTATGCACATGGTACCTACATGATGAGCGTCAATGCTGGTCTCATCCCCTACAAGCAATGCACTGAGTAAGTAACACATGTTGAACACATGTATGCTACACCTACAACATATGGCAGGAATGGTTGTGAAATAGTTCTCTGGCAATATCGTCAGCTGGGAGTACCAGTAGAACACATTGGCGTGAAACAGAGGGACTCAACCTCATCTGTAATTGCCACAGGTCAGTTTAGCAAGATAGGAATGAAATGTAGACTGCTGTCAAATGTCCCACAGTGCCCAACATTCTGAAAACCCATACAATGACAGCTGACTTATCCCACCTACCTGTCCTATACATTGTCAACATAGTCACCTTGAGTGGTAGGTACACTTGATGGCTGATGCACAGACAAGTAGATTTGTTGTAGCTGCCAATGTGACAGCTCATTTGTAAATTGGTGATGAACATGTCAAGAGAGGGATCTGGAGGCAGGATGGAATCCCTAGGACAACACACAATTTTCACTGTACACCCATGGGAAGACCCTGGGACTCAAGCATATGACACATGAAGTAAGGGGGTACCCCAAATATTTTTAATTAGATTTTAACAATACTAAAAAGAATTATGAACACCTATTATAACTTAACCTAGCCTATCCTAACTACACATAACCAACAACAGACCCTAATTACTCTAAGCTACACTTACCTAACACACTCTAAACATTGGCCCCCACCCCCCTTATTTCCTAAGACACATGCAGGACAACATAGACTAAAGAACACATATACTACCTATTACTAAACAAATATATATTTTTTGGGTGTATATTATTTTAAAAAATATATATTTATATATTTTGTTTATGACACACAAAAGCCCCAAAATCACCTATTGGCCACCCACTAACATAGTAATATGTAAAAAGTAGAAAACCCACCTTCCAAACCTACTTATCATAACTAAACCACTAACCTAAACTAACCTACAATTAACCCCCTCATACCCACTAAAAAACAAAAAAACAAATAGGGAGGGAGGGGACTGAACTGGGGATGAGAGACATTTTGGCATTCACAGATTGGCCCTCTTCAGTTTCACTTCACGAATTTCAGTCTTTTAGTGTTCTTCTCAACCTCCTTCTCAATTGAGTCCAACTTCTTGAGGACCTATGTTACATCCCTCTGTAGTCCCCTGATGGCACTCATGTCCATGGCAGCAGGTGTGGTTGGCTGTGGCCTGGAGGTTGAGGGTGCAGCAGCTGGGGCAATTGTGATGGTGGCCGCTGTGGCCCCCTGAACAGCTGTGGTGCTTGGTCCTCCCTGTGTGGGCAGTGTGGGTCCTCCTTGGGTAAATGCCCGCCACTCACAGGAGAATCGCTCTGGGCGATAGCGGCGTGTCATCCTCTTAAACCCAGATTCCACTGCCAGTATGTGCTGATAGCAGACTGCCCTCTTCTGAAAGACATGCAGTTCCTCATTGTTCATATTGGCAGCTGTTATAATGAGACAGGCAACCATCAGTGTCAGCATTGTGTGGAGTATGTACAGATTATTAGCTTACACTGTACATCAAATTGCACATGCACTCCAACTCACATTCAGGATAATACAATGACCCTGATAGATGAACTGACAATGCTGCCTTAGCATCATTTCCTTGACATCATAGCCACCCACAAAAGGATTAGGAAACAAACAAAATTAGATGTGCATGGATTTTGTGACATGTGTAACAATGCAAAGGCAGCGTCAACTTAACATAGATCAGGTCCACTATTCCTCATCATCTGTGTCATATTTCAACCATACATTACCAGTAATTTGAATCTGATATTGGGAGTATGGGAAGCAGTTGGAAACCATAAGGGGTCAGTGTTGATAGGTACAGATGCAGGCCTGATCAAAATGACTGACACCTGCACTGTGGGCATCACATCTACCTACAAATTTGTTGTTCCCATCCCTTGTGCCTCAGGAGGGTGGCCATGCAATTCCTCATCTCAACTGTCCAGGTCATCTACTGAGGCATACCCATTCGTTTATGGAGTCAGGGAGTGGACCACATGTCAGGACGGCTGACAACTAGGAAGCTGGTATCCATAGGTCTATCACATCTACATTCATGTGTCCAGCTGTAGACGCCCATCACTACTTGATCAGCCAATATCATTCCTCACACACCCATATCCATGCCAGCACACGTTTGGACTTTACCTGCATGCACGCCTATTACATTCCATATGAGTGTCACCTAAGCGAAGTACAATATATGTGGCACCATGCTAGGAGACAATTGCCCACCCAGTCCTACATGTAAATTACAATACAGGGATGCGGCAATTTGTGTACAAAATGGTGCATCACTGTGTTGTGAGAATGATGGTGTGTCTCAGTGCCAATATTTTCACAGCAGTGCACATCCAAGTCACATATGGGCCTACATGTGGATTGACATCACCTTGTTTACACGATGCTGCCCATTGAGCGCCACAAGCCTCACAAGACATGACTCTCTGCACGTGCATGAGGAACCCTTAAATGTGACACAATGTGTCACCATCCAGACTATTTTGATATCTAATCATTTGGCAGCTCATCACTTCTAGCATTGGGTACAACACCCATGACTCACTCACACAAAAGCCTTAATCAATACACAGGATAGAAATAATCACACTTACTGGATACATCTGGGTCCTCAAACCTTGCTACTTCTCCTATGGTGTAGGGGGCAGGTCCACCTGAAAGATATGGATGGAAAACCATGGTTAGTATCACATCTCTGTCACTACTAGTGGACAACATATTACAGTGTGTACTATTTCGAGAAGTGAGCTAATTATCCAGGTGGAGGACAGTGCAACAGACACACCACTGCAACCTCACGATGAGACTGACACTCAGGTGAGTCAGAGCCACACATCTGGGCCTGAGACTCATGTAGTGCTACACCCTGCAACAACCATATGTTGCCAATCAGTAGAAGATGGAACTCCATGGAATGCAGGGGTGTTGGGTGACAGATACATGACACTACTCTGGTGCTCTGCAAGACAACTGACTCAGGTATTCTGGCTTGTCCTGCAAGACACACAGAGGCACTTTGTGAAGGACAAGCGGCTTAATTTCTAGTCTGCAATTTTCATACATTGAGTGTTCCATGACTGATGTGTCACAGTTGCCTGATGGTATCAAATGCCCCCTTGCCAGAGCCCCCTAAGGTGGGTATGCTCCCTTTGCAAACATAATGGCAGGGATGATGTATGTGAAATTATGACAATGTAGCTCCAAACATGGATTGCCCTACTTTGTAATCACAATCCTGTTACATATGGTATGCTTGCAGTGTCTTGGCCTATCATACATGACACAATGCTGGGGCACAGATGTTGCCATGGCCCCTTATATGTGTGACTCAGTGACGGTTGTGCATGACTCACCTAACATCTGACTTGCATTGGTAAAATGGTAGGATATGTGAACCCCATGTCTATACTGGCACAGTGACACTTCATACTGGTTGCATGCAACCTGTCCACAAGCAGTGCATGCAGCACGCTAACATATCTGCTACTGTCATTCAAGTGTGGTGAACAGTAAATAGTTAGCCAAATGGAGACTCAGCAACAGGGCCACCGATAACCACACCAAGATGGTCTAGCAGATCCTGCTCCCAGGCCACCAGATCTGCCCAGCGATGCTTCAGCTGATAGTCTTTGCAGCTGCTGCGGCACACCCTCTTCAGATGGTGGAGCACCTTGCCCCACTGTAGCCGCCTCGCCTACGTCTGGTAGCCCTGTATCACATGGGCCCCCATTTCCAACATTAGTGGGGGGTAGGTGGCTACCAGCCACATGAAGCCTCCAGCTCCTTCTCCCCCATCTTACTCTGCCTCTCCCAACCAGACATACAACTGGGGTACAGGATGACAAAAAAATTAAGATTGTAAAAAAAAAAAAAAAAAGGAAACTTAATGCCCAAAAATAACAATCCTAACTAACCCAACTTAACAACTAACCCAGACAGACACCCCACTGTACAGGTACAAGGAAAAATACATATAACACACAGAATCACTAACAAGGGACAAAGTACAGTTAAATATACAGAATACACAACAGGACGGACACCACAAGATATAAAACAGAGCAATAACACACCACCAACTCCAAGACACAACCACACAGTCAAAAGAGGCTCAGACTGTAAAGGGAAAGTGAAAGTACACCCACTGTACCTTGACTGTAAACAGGATTTCCTATTACATCACTTCCTGCGTGTATTTATTTGACGCATCTGATGTTTGCATGAGTATTTCTAACGCATGACTTACGTGCATCTTTTTTTATTGACGCATCACCTTTATGAATAGATTTAACAGTAAATCAGCATTGAGAGGAGTGCGAAGGTGGAAATCATGCTAATGGCCCATGGGTCAATTACTTTACGTTCGTGGAGGTTTTCGACGAATTTTATTTTTACTCTATTCATGATTGGGTGATTTTGGCCATTATCAATGGATGTACCCTGTATCAACATACAAATTAGGGTGCGGATTTATGGAAAGTGCCGCTGCACCGAGTGCAGTGCTACTTTCCATGCGCCAGTTAGCACCCCCCTACTGCCAACATGTGTGCGCCGTTTTTAAAATATGGTGCACCATGGCGTAGGGTAGGGGGCAATAGTGTCATCTTTCAGGACCTTATTGATGTACTCTGCAGGAGGCGTGCCAAAATATTGATGTTCCAGAGTGCCAGCTAATGTTTGTGGCAGCCATGAGGTGTGTAAGGGTGTGTATCCCATTGTCACAGGATGATCAACATAACTTCCAGTGTCTTCCAAAACATTAATATGCATTTATACTGTTGACACATGCACAGTGCAGGCTATGGGATGGAGCTCACCTACTTAGCAAATGTGTCCCTTGGCACAGTGCATGTGAGGTCAGTGATGTCCTGTTTTCTCCTTCTGGGTCCCACTATGACATCCATGATCTGCACTGTCTGACAGAGACTTTGCCCCCGCTGGGCCATTTATTGTATCTGGTACAGACATGATGGTGTTGTGAGTCAGTGAGTGTTGCATGTGAAGTTGCACTACAGTAGGTGTGGTACCACTTCTCATACATTTGGCACAAGGTTTGTGATGGGCATTGATCTTGTCTTCCTATGCGTGAGCAAATGCGTCAGGCAGATGTCTCTGCACACTACAGGTAAGTTAGGTATGTGTTGATGAGATGCAGTTGATATAGGCACAAGTTGTGTGGTGTTTGTCATTTGTTCTGGCAGTGATTTGCACGGCATGACTTGAGACATCTGTCCCTATTTGGAAGTTACATGACATGGGCATGATGTATGCCATTGACATGTCTGTGCTATTCCTTGTTTGGTGTAGGTTGTGTGAAGTGTAGGTAGTAGGCAACCTGTGGGCACTTGTAGTGGTCTGTGTAATTCTGCTGCACATGTCTGCACCTGTCCTTCCCATGGTGTGCCTGTCAAGTTGTGGGTGCGTTACGTGCATGTGGGTATATGTATTAGTTTTGTGCACTGATTGTGTTGTACTGCAGCATGGTGCATATGTGTTATCACCTGCACATGTGTGTTATCCTGGCCATATGTTACTGTAGTGGTGTATGTCTTGTGTGTCCAACAGGGTTGGTGTGTTGTGTATACATAGCTAGATTTGTTGACTTACCCACAAGTAGGCCGTTTCCAAATTGTCCATCCTGGAATTGTTCATTGATCCTGCTGTGCCAAAATATGTAGGTGTCATGGACAATAATAATAATAATAATCTTTATTGTTTAGTTAATAAAAACCATAACAATCATCTCATAATACAACATGTTTAAAGATAAAACATCTCTAAAATTCTATAAAATTCTATAAAATTCTATAAAATTCCATAAATTCCTTGGCCATGAAACCATGCGAGGATCTAAAATCAGTTTCTTAATTCTAAGATGCAAAAAAGTGCGTGATTAAGTATGCATCCAGGATGGGAGGTTTACGTCTTTGGTGTGTGCAGTCAAGAATTTGATAAATTTGCATATTGATTGTGCATCATTAGGATCAAACATTGACATCACCGCTGACTGACAGGAACGAGTCCCATTTCTCATAAAAAGCGGTTTTAATAGTTGTCTCCGGGCTTCTTTTAAGGCTGGACAAATACAAATCAGGTGAACCATATCTTCTTTCGGGCCTTTGCATAGCCTGCAGGAAGTCTCTCCTCTATTCTTCCACGATGGTTGATCCGCTCTAGCAGGAGATGCTCCCAAACGCAGAGTCAAGAAGCGATGCTTGATGTGAAGTGCAAAGGTTTCGGCCAGGTATTGTGATGGGGCCATGGTGGAATGAGTGTGCATTACCAGCCAGGCGTGTGAGCGTTGCGCAAGTTTAACGTTATCATCTAGAAAAGATTGGATACTTATTTCCTTTTTTATCACTCGACACAAAAGGGAATACAACATGTTGGAATCCCATAGGGACTTTGTTTTCGTCTCTTGCAAGGAGTTGTTCAGGTATCTGTTGAATACTGAATTAGGATTGCCGTTTACTGAACTCCATAGTGCCACTACTAGCGGGCTGACAGTGTTTTTACTTATTTTGTACCAGATCTTTATTGTGTGGGCCTTCCTGTCGAGCTGCTGTTGTGTTAGACCAAATTCCAGCCTTATCTGTGCAGGGGAAGCAGAGCGAGGAAGATTGAAGACTTGCTTATAGATTTTTATTTGCTGCCTTTCCAGAAGGCTAGCATCTTTCCTGTATTGGGCTGCGCTTCCGTATGTAATTGCTGGAAGGAATTTAGCCGACATAACCAACATTAGTGGTTTATATGATGGGCCCTTTAATCTTTTAGCAAGAGTGCAGAAAGCGAACGCCAAGGCTTTGGACTTCTGTAGAATATACTGGTTTTGCGGCACAAAATTTATCTTATTGTCTACTGTAAGTCCAAGATATTTGTAGCTGCAGATCGTATCGAGAGTGAAACCGTTCAATTTTATTTTGTTTGCAGGATTCAAAGAGCAGCCTATTGACATTGTTTTTGTCTTTGAAGTATTAACCTCTAGTTTGTTTGTCTTTGCAAATTCTATTTTTGTGTGGCTTAACAGAACAATGTCATCAGCATACGATAGATGTGTCATAGCCAGACTTCCCATCCTTGGAAAATGTGAGTTGGTTGCATCTAATTTTGCAGAGAGATCTGCCATGAAGAGGTTAAAGAGGTGCGGGGCCAACACGCAGCCTTGCTTTAATCCTATATTTGTTGGTATTCTCCTGGAAACTTTTGAGCCGTCTGCTACCTTGATCCGTACCCAAGTTTTGTCATACAGCAATTCTATACACCTCAAAATACGTTCTTGCAAACCCCAACTCCGTAGTTTGTTCCAGAGAATTGCTCTGTCCACACAATCAAAAGCACTTTTGAAATCCACAAAACATATGTGTAAGTTTTTCTTTAAGCACTTTGCTCGGATGGCTATATCTCCAAGCGCAAGAATGTTAGTCACTTTGCCGTAGCCCTTCCTGAAACCAGTTTGATTCATAGGGACCAAGTTATTTAAATTAGACCAGGTGAGCAGGTCTGCTAGGATTAAAGAGGCAAAGTATTTGGCCTCACTGTCAATTAGAGCTATCAGCCTATAGCTAGTTGGGTTTGCCCTGCTGCCCCCTTTGTATATAGGATTAATGATGGATCCTTTCCAACTATCAGGAATGGTACTGTTACGTTCAACTTCAGCATATAATATTGACAGAGTGGCTGACCAATAATTGAGATCCGCCTTAAATATGGCTTGGGGGAGACCATTAGGGCTGGGAGCCCTGTCCCTACGGCTCCTTCTGATCACCTGGGCTACTTTATTGGCACTGAATCTCATATCACTCTGAGGAACGTCTGTAGGTTTTAGTGAAGCCTTCAGTTGCTGATTTTCTACAGGAGGGGTTGGCTTAAAAAAGATGTCTAACAGGTAATCCACCCATTTATCTTCTGAAATTGAAGTACAGTTTATTACTCTTGTTTTTCGGTCTATTTCATTCACTGACATCCAGAATTCTCTAGTACTAGCCTTTCTTAAGTTGAAAAGTAATTTGATCCAGAAATCATCCTCCTTTTGGGTTCGTATTTGCCATA
Source organism: Pleurodeles waltl (assembly GCF_031143425.1). Taxonomy (NCBI): domain Eukaryota; kingdom Metazoa; phylum Chordata; class Amphibia; order Caudata; family Salamandridae; genus Pleurodeles; species Pleurodeles waltl. Next base: position 1,644,970,839 of record NC_090445.1, read on the forward strand.
GCTGTTTCTTATAATTTTTCCGAAGGCTTTTTATTTGGGCACATAAAGATTCTGTAGGAGGTCTATCTTTTGTGGATCTGAGTTTACGTCTCAGATCCTTTCTTAATTCTAAGTTATTTGGTGGCATAGTTAGTTAGTCCGGTTATGATTTGGAGCCTGACGCCTGGCCTGACGCCTGGCCGAGCCAAGTGATGGTACTAACTGTAGAAAGCTGGCCCACACTTCCCCAGCTGAGAGATCTTGGCATGCTGTTGATTGAAGCAGGGTTTTTATATTTTTGCACAGCTGTGGTAAAGAGGACTCCGTCCAAAACAAGCAGTTTAGATTGACAGAGGTTACTGTTCCTAATTCATTTATGGCTGGAAGAAAACACGGAGCGTTCCAAGTCAATTCTATGTGCTGAAGCGAATGGTCACTGTGAAGAGTAGGTATGATTTTGAATTTTTTAACATGTGCCAGCAGGGGAAGAGAGACGGCAGTACAGTATAGTCAATTGTAGTTGCAGATTTTGCACTATGATGAGTAAAGCTGGGCGGGACATCACCTTTCACCCTGACGTTTAGCACCCTCATACTCAGATGTTCTAAGGCCTCGACCAATTGCTTGTCCCTTATATCCAGTTTCATCTGTACTGATGGTAACTGTGGTAGCACTGACCAAATTGCATTTTCTGCTGCCAATTGCTCGTCCGGTTCTGGAGTATATATCAGGTTGCTATTAAAGTCGCCTGTTACTAAGATGTCCCATGCTGGATTAGCGCACCGTATCTCTTCTACCTTTTGTAGTAACCTCTCGAAGAGAAGTACTTTGCGATGTTTCCGTGGATGGGCGTAGACATTAAAGATAATTAGTGGAGTGTGACGATTGAAACTAAAATTGATTTTTATTGCCTGTAAGTCCGTTGATGAGAAGGCCAGCTGTTCTGTTGTGACCTGAAGTGCCGTAGAGATGTATGTGGCTAGACCACCGCTTGCCCTGCCTGATTTGTTTGATTTTTCAGCTCCAATGTGGTGTAGAGAATAGCCTCCTAGTTCTATTGGGTCTACCAGCCATTTTTCTTGCAGCACTATTATCGAGTAGTTGCAACTGGACATTACTGTAAATCCTTCTGTAATAATTGCTTTTGCTCCCGCAATGTTCCAGGACATAATAGTAACGGTCGGCCTTTGATCTGTATCTGGTGCATTACGTATGGTGGGTCAATTACTTCTCCTTGAATTTAGGGTACGTGCCATCCATCTCCATTAGTTTTGTACTCGATTCCCTACAATTAGGGGGTCAATAGAGGTATTTGAATTTTTTTCCCCTATTTGGATTGACGCTGTTCCGCTTCCCCGATGTCCAGGCCCCATCCACGCTTGCGGGCCTGTGAGTCCGTTTTTTGAATTGGTTCACTTTTCAGATTTAACAATAGGGGAAAAGGATAACGTGGGCTGGTTGGTTGTGATAGCCGTATACCCCAGTTTTCAAACTGTTGTTAAACTGCCATAATTAAAGCAGCGATTTTGCTTGCTCTCCACATAATCAGAGTTTGTTCCCGGTCATTCTGAGTGCTGTTGGAGAGGAATTTCAGTGATATTAAATCTGGGGACATAAATTTCTTAGTTGAAGGAAGCTCTGCCAAAAGGCTCAGAATCTTGCCCCTGTTCAGGCTATCTTGTTGGCCGCGTGAGTCATAATGTGGGGTTAGAATGACCTGCCTTGATTCCCTATCATTTTCAATAACATGACCAGATTGGGAATGCCCTATAATTCTGTGTGGCATAGGCCTGTTCCGTTGACCAACCTCCGACTTGTTTCTACTTGGGGCCCTTTTGAGCGTGCATGATTGTTTGCTTAAAAAGGCTTTGTTTTCAAGGTCTGTTGCGGCTATTTGAGTATTTTGAATCATTACTTTTGTCTTTATTCGTCCATCATGATGAGTAGTTGCGACCTCCCTAGAAGGATATTTGAGATTTAGGGTCGGTGACAGGTGTGTTTCTCTGGTGCGAGGATTGAGTCTGGACTGCGAGTCGTCTGGTAAAGGAGTGAATTTACTGTTCTTTGTGCCTGCGGGGATTACTATAACCTGCCCGCATTGACCTGGGCGGACTATCTTTGCCTGTAAGATGTTTTGAGACTCGACAAGATGCCCTGGGTCTTGTCTGGAAGGGTTATTGTAGATAGTGAGGAAGTGGCTTGTGCGACAGCTGCATAGGAGGGTGGCTTTGGTGGAATCTTCACTGGTAATTGGCATCTAAATGGATCTCAGATTTATCTTTGTAGATGCAATTTCCTGCCCTTAGGTCTCCCTGACAAGGAGCTGCCAACCTCGTGGCCAATGCGTGCCCGTTCAATTGGTCTTGGGATGTTGGGTGTGGCATGTTATATTTGAGCGACATTGGTGAGTCAGCAGGTAGATGTTCTCCAGTGAATTGTTGTTCTGGACTGGTGACTACCCCCTCCCTTATGGCTTTGAAGCTATTTGAGATTTGCATGCTGCTTGCGGTTCCTAAAGCTCGATTTTGCGGTTGCCGAAGCGTTTAAAATATGGGATACAGATTGTTATTAACAGCTTTGGCACATGTTTGTTTGCTTGCCTTTCTTGCTCGCTTTTTTTGTCTCTTTGTTAGGGGTTTCAGTGCTGGAGCTGGCTGTTCAATTATACTCTCCAAATTGGTAGATGCTGTTTGTTCCGACTGTGAAGATCTATCTGATCCGTCTGTGACCATTGGGTTAATGCACTGAATGTTTGCATCTTTTTTGCTGGGCTGCTTACACCAAAGGCTGGTGTCTTTTGAGATGTATCTTGTTTCCTGGAGATGGCCTCATTGGTTTTCCTTGCTTTAACTTCCTGCAGAATCTCTACTAAGACTTGTGGTAACATACACAGTTTATCTAATATTGGGCCACAATTACAAGGAAAGTGCTTGTGGTTGCAATTTTGTTCAGTTGGACGAATGGCCAGCAAGTCCAGTTTGTGATTGATGCCAGCTATGCATGTGGCCATTACCTTCATTAGATCCATTTGCAAGTCTAATTTCTCTGATTGCATGTTAAGAACCGCTGTTGAAGTATGTAGAGCATTCAGCAATGAAGTGTGTAGTTGCGTTAGATCTCCCATTTCACAAGTAGGGTTGCCTGCGTGAGCGGGATTTTTAAATAGAATTTCCCTGTTAATGGACTCTGAGGGGATATTATTGGAAGGTGAAGCAGTCGAGTTGCTTTTTACCATTAATTCCTCAAGTGATTGTATTTTGGACATCTCGCTAGAAATTTCAATAATCGAGTTAAAAGTTCTTTCTTGTTGGTGCGTAGTAATACTGTTTTTAATGCTTCCTACCACCAGAGGATAGCTCGATTGCTGGTCCTTAGGATTCACTAGATCAAATGTTTTTAAGTCCAGCGCTTATCCCAGGTCTTTGTTATTTGTTATAGAGAGCGACTGTAACCAGGAATCTTCCAACTCTGTAATTACTTCGGAACCAATGTCCAGTCTCTCATTGTTCCCCTGTGTGTTGAAATTTGACCGCGGGATTGGGGTCGATTGTAGGCGGGTTTTCACATACCCAATGTCATTATGTACCTCTGTCGCATTACCCGTAGAGATTGGAAGCTCGGAGTTACTTGGGTTGCCCGTTAAAACCTGTAGATGAGCACCTGGAGAAGTTTCCCGCTCCTGGGCATGTACCTGAGCCATAGTCACGATTCTACCTGCTTGCAAATTTTTGTGCGCTATTGGGCTACTTAAGTAACTGAAGTAGATTTGTTGCCCTTGGAGCAGGGGATCACTAAGCTCTTCAGGAGCTTGGTCCTTTGATGTTTCCTACCAGGGCCCACCATTCTCTACAGGTCGCAGTGAGCGCAGCAGTTTTTGTAAACTGCTGCAGAGAGAGTGCACCAGGGTTACACGGAGGCGGCCCGCTAGGTTGGGTGCGGCTTGTGAATCCCCTGAGTGCCCCGTCATGGACACTCCCGGAATACTTGGCCAAAATGTTAATAAATAGTCCCCGGTGGTCCACTCTGCCCTGCACATTAATGGAATGCGTGTGCTTGCGATTCCAGTATAAGTGCTGTGTTGCTGCAAGTGGTACAAGCCGGACATGGGTGAAGTCAATTGCACCGAGCAGATGAAGGAAGCCATGGATTTTGCTGAGTGTTGGGGAAGCTGATGTGGCGGGGTATCAGGGAGATGACAGCACCTAACACCTTTGGCAGGAATGAAGAGAATGACGGCTGTGAGAAACCAGCAACCAGTGCACCCGTTGTTTGAAAGGAACCACTTGCTGTCAACTGTGCCGTCTAGCAATTTGGATCATCTTTTGTGGATTGTAATGTTGCTTCTGTGTATTCTCCTTAAGTAGTGGTGTGCTTGCCTCATTTTAACACCTGCCATGACCCAGGTGTTAAATTTTGACGCGAATCGGTGTTAACGTCATTTTTTGGGTCTGCCTCCCACCTGTGCGTCTTTTTTGCCCAGGTGGATAAATATGGCGCTAGGGTGTTTAAATCATTTTTTGGATGGTAACGCCTACCCTTAATCTTATTGACGCAAGGATGTTTCACACATCTGAAAAATTACGTTAACACAATATTTTGACACTAGATGTATCAAAATATAAATATGACGTTGTGTTTGCGCTGAATTAGCGTAAACAAAATGACTCTATTTCAGCGCAAACTGAGTATAAATATGCCTCTTAATGTAAAACTGTGCTTTCTAGCGCCAAAAACACCAACTGCGGCTATCTGGTCACACTTGACCGGGACCAAGTCAAAGTTTTAGGCCAACCTCAATGGAGCACGGGACGGATACAGTGAGTGGTTGGGGCCGGTCCAGTTTTTACCTTTGCACTTAGTCACTACTTTAGAGCTTTTTCTCTCAGTGTTGAGTGAGGATCCTTGGCAGACTGGGTTGTGACTAACTGTCATTGGCTTGGTCCAGCATGAGGCCTCAGTGAAATCTTGGAGGTCTTGTTTTTCGTTGTTGACAGGCAGAGTTTCAGAGTTTTCAGTGAGGTGAACCTGAGTTACAGGCTGATTCACGTGTGGTTGAATGCCGCCCGCTTGCCTCTCAATGATGGACCGGTCAACTTATGGAGCTTTTATTTTCACAAAAAATTCTCAAATTTTCCAAAACTTCTGGAGCATCTTCCAGAAGTTCCTTTTGGGGTCTTGAAGAGGCCAAAATACCAGCCAAGGTTCCAGAAGCTCTGAGTTGCTCCTTGGAACGTTGGGACTACAATTCCCATAATGCACCTGATGTAATCCTTAAAAGTCCACTGGATAATGGTCAGCTGGACACTTCTATCAGGAGTTTCTGCAGGTGACTCCTGGTAGCTCCTTTGTACCTGTTACATACAGGGAGTCCATTCCTGAATCCTTTAAAGCACTTAGCTGGGGGTGCAAGAAGTGGGGTGGGCTTGGGTTCTGTCCTTTCCTTCTCCCTTTCAAGACCAATTTGGCTACCCAGTCCAGTTCTGGTCCTGGCATCTGCTACTGCAGATCTCCTCCCACCAGATGTCTCCTTTAACTCAGCCCAGGCCACTTCACACCTCATCAGAGCAGCTTGGCCAGCCTGTCAAAGGTTGAACAATCAGTGGCTGAAGAGGCTGCTGCAGGGCTGAACTTAGGTATCTTTAGGAAAGATGATCTATTACTACTTTCTTTTAATAGTTATAATAAATCTAACCTTGGTAAGTTGTTGGATGTATTGTAACTATTATTTTGATTCTTCTAATAACTTTTCTAGATCACTCCTGTCATTAATTAAACTTTATTAAAATTCAATATTTGACATTTACAACATTTCACTGCAATATTTTTTCTGTCATTTTTAACGGCTGCTCAAGACAGGCATTAAAATGACACACCTATTTTCATCAATGGGCCTCCCTGTGATTTGCTGCACTAGCATGAACATTTTTGTCACTAGTACAGCAAAGCTCCACAGTAGCATCAAACATTTTGGTGCTGTTGTCCTAATAAATGCCATGGGGTGTCGTATTCTAAATATGGGTCAACCATAGTGTTAATAGGGAGGGTAGGGGGCGACACAAAAAAAGTGGCACATCAGGACTGATGCTCCACTTGTTGTAAATATGTGTCTGCTGGTTCTGCGTTCATAAATATTCTACACACTCTTCCTCCCACATTGTTATCCTGCAATAGTGTCTTGTCCTTCACTCTACCACCCCCCCCGATCATACAGTTACACTACTACATAAGCAAGAAAGGCCTTATCCACGCCAGCTTACAATGTTGACAAGAATTTATTAAAGTCCATTCCTTTAATCTAGTCTTTAGTCTTCTTTTCCTGACTCAAATGGTGAGAAAATAAAACTGAGTCACTGTGTATTTTTGAACTTCTGAATGAAATTATGCAAGTTATGAACCTTTCAGAGCCAGTATTAGTGACCTGAGTCTAAAGCCTACCTTAGGGGAGTTCTGGAGCATTTGTGGTTAATGAAGGTACCAGGCAACATATAGTTTGACCAAGAATGGATGTGATAATTACTGCTTATTACAAGTGTTGCCCTCAGAAAAGGTGGCATAACATGCACATTTTAATTCCCACTTGCTAAAATCTTCATGTATCTGCAATTAATAAGATTTTTTTTCCTTATCAAAAGGTTTGATTTTCCACAATTTATCTTATTTATCCGGTGTGATAAAGTTCCCATAACCTATCATTCCTACACCAGTGCAAACAAGTTTCTGGAGGAGTCAGTCATTTTCCTCCCAATATTAACAAGGGCCCGAACATTGTTTTTCGTGGACTAAGTTGAAATAATTGGAAGGATATGCGCAAAAGTATAATAGAGGTATACTTTTAGGGATTGCATCATTGTAGTAATCCTTGTGTTTACTTTAGCTTTGGTGTCTGTCAGTTATAAGTCAGGTTCACCTCTGAAAGGCAAGCTGGGACAGAATTTGCTAAATATTTATCTTGCATCAGAAAAGACAATAGAGTGGGGACAAAGTTGGTAATGTGACGTCCTGTGCTCCCTTCTATATTTGAATGCACTTCACCGCTATTCCATTACATGATGAAAGGTAAACAAACATAAAGCACACATTCACCTTAGGGGTACTTTGGACCTTTCAGTAGATGTTTGTGGTTAGTCATCTCACTGGTACTCATTTCAGCACGCCCTAATAGGAGAAAGGCTGAGAGGACCTTTCAAATTCTGATCGTAGGGTCAAACACATATCTGTGGTGTGAGGGAATAACCACAGCACAATGGAGTATTTTGGACAACTTAAAAACCTGTCCCTAAATTATGTGTTTTACACCTACTTTGAGCAAACAGGGTTGAGCAGAGAGTTGCAGAACCTACCAACTTGATTAAGTTATTCGACCAGTAGTTCAGGTGTCGATGTTTTGATTTTTCAATCAGAGTGGTGTCCCCAGAGTTGCAAATCTTCATAACGTGGCCCATCCCAAAAAAGGGACAAAGGTGCCTGACTACTGCACTCAGTACAGTGTTTACATCACACTGTACTCGACCCGGATTCTTGCAGCTTGAAATCCTGAACTGGGACATTAGGCTTCAGTGAACAGTCTTCACTGCTGCCAGGGCTTCTCTTAACTTTCTGAGTGGAAGTGAGGAAACAGATGTGCCACCTTCACAAGTGTGTGATGATTTCAGTTGTGGTTCAATCTGGCATTTTGAAAATTATCAAAGTAGCGTTCAGGAGACTAAACAGCCTAGGGACCAGAAAAGGTCAACAAGGGGGGCGTAGTGATGTGGCATGCATTTATTGGATGTGGAGGCCCAGCTTCAAGAACTCTACCCATCCATTTCTCAACCCCTCCATACAAGTTGAGCCTTTTGAGAAGAAAAGAACCATCCAGACTGTGGAGTCTCCATGTGGTTGAAGTAGAGCAACACTTGAAAATGTCTATTCTACTAAAAAAAAAAAAAAAAAAAGTTAAAACATTTTACATTAAAAATTGATTAAATAATGTTTTTAAATGTAAAACAAAATAAAAAATGCTGCAGCACTATTATCTTAATGTCAAAATAGATATTTAATTGAATTAAAAAAAATGTAATGAATAAAATATTTTTCGAATTTTAAATAAAAACATAGGGGGTCATTCTGACCCTGGCGGTCATGGACCGCCAGGACCAACGACCGCGGGAGCACCGCCAACAGGCTGGCGGTGCTCCCATGGGCATTCTGACCGCAGCGGTACAGCCGCGGTCAGAAACGGGAAACCGGCGGTGCCCCGCCGGTTTCCCGCTGCCCTGGGGAATCCTCCATGGGGATTCCAACCCCCTCACCGGTCGCCCGCCAGCCCAGCGGGAAACTCAGAATGACCGCCGCGGTCTTTCGACCGCGGTACGGTCTTCTGCCGGTTCCCGCCAGGCGGGCGGCTTCCGCCGCCTGCGGAGGTCAGAATGACCCCCATAAATCCTACCTAAAGTAATTTATTTGATTATGCATTAATAAATATTGAAAATAATGTTTAGAATCATTTAAAAGTAATTTAATTATATTTTAATAGCAATAACACTAATGAATTAGTGTTGAATTAATTTATACATTAAAAAAAGGTTGTTCAAATATTTTGCAGTTAAATAGTAGATATTTTGTAACATTTAAATCAATTTGTTGTATTTTTAATATTTTTAAATAATTTAATGTAATGTAACAATATTTTCAATTGGGGTTTCTTTTATGTCCTTACCTCGATTATTTTCTATGGGAGGCTGTTACCCTACCAGTGGTTGGCCATGTGTGGTGCTAGACTTATACATCAATGAGTTGGAGTAATTTACTGCTGCTTTGGTCCATTTTGGATATAGTAACTTTTGAAGTGCAATTTGTGAATAGCAAGACAGAAAGGTTATGAGGTGGAAGGGTAGATTTACACTCATAGTTTGTGAATAGCATTTTGTAGAACATTTATTAGTACTATTGTTGTACTAAAAAAGTAATACAAAATGCAGTTTGTCAATAGCCTCCTAGACTGTCTTACCTACCAAAAACCTCGATAATTTCACAAATTTGGGATTATAAAAGAGAACCAGTACGGCAATTTTCTGCTTTTCTTGTGTGGCTGGATCAGCAACGGAATGCGAACATGAACTAAGTTCTGCTTTCAAGATGAATACAAATGTTGGCTTTTTTAAACGTATTTCACAGCCCAAAGAACGTCTACCTTTTTGGATCACCGCTGCCTCTGCTCGTTCTGTGCAGCTCCCCGGTAGGGCTCTGTGCCATTCATCATGGTTTGTGCTATTGAGTCAGGTCAGCATCATTCTTCTTGACAATAAGGCATTTCCTTTACTCCACATTCATCATCCTGACCTGATCTTTTATCCACAAGAGGTACTCAGATGCACTGGGCTGTCATGAAAAAAACATGCCAGACCTCTTTTTTAAAAACTGTAAAACAAACTTGACATGTATGATTTATAATATGTTCAAAGGTGAGATTTATTGTTAGGAACAGTGTCTTCTTTCACCTTAGCAGGATGCCAGAACCACCTTGCTCTGTTCCAGAGCCCCTTCACACTGAGCAGACTTTCACTGTCTGTGATATGTGTTTATGAGCCCACCTGGAGGATGTCTCTTTTTTTAAAAGAGACCTTGGTCCACATAGTCATAAGGAATAGCTGGGATACCATAGATTTCCCAGACCGGAAACCTGGCACCCAAAGCACTAGGGGTGACCTAGACAGGTCCTGGGTGGAGGGTCCCTGGACTGATTTTAGAAGAACCACTGTCGGTGTACATTTTTCACAGATTAATGTGAGGGGCACCGCTTCATTTGTGCTGGTGAAAGTAATAAGTGGGCACCGGAATTCATTTTTGTGGACTGAGCTTTATTTTCCTCACCAAGCTTTGACCTAGAGTAAGAGAGGAAAGGGAAAGGGAAGGGTAGAACGAAGGCGAAAGAAAAAGATTGGAAAATAGAGACAGGGTAAAAGGAAACAGGGAATATAACCTACAAGAGAAGATAAAGAGTCAAAAAGTGTAGGATGGTGAAAGGGACGGGCATGAGGTGGAATGAAAACTAAGTAGCCTTTGTGTCTGGAAACCACGACATTTGCCAGCAACATCCAATCCAACGTTCCAATGTCAATAGTCAATGCCTCCAAAACTGGTTGCAAAGTCTTGTTTGCCTCATCCACAGTGCTGGTGTGCACTCCATGATGTCTTTAGTGGAAAGTGTTCTCCACGGATTAACCACTCACACTGCACAGAAAATCAAGAATTATTCTTTTAAACACTGGAATTTTTTAAATCTATTTCTTTATGTGTAACTTATTAAAACTTTCAGCAGCATTTCACAACATTCCATGCCTTCCCTACCAACAAACGTGTTTCAAATCTAATCAGACCCCTCTTCTGAGTTTCTTGGGAACAAGGTCAGGTAGGCCAAGCAGACTGCACCGGTCAACATTTTCACTTTCTGATTTGATTTTCTAATACTCCAGGTTATCCAGCAGGACAATGCATACTGAAATTGGTGAGGATCTCTGAAAGTTAGATAAGTTGTTGAACTTCCACTAAAGGGGCCAACCACTTGACGACTGGGAATCAGCTCTAGTCCTTTAACTCCAGAAGTCAGGACTCCTTGAGTCTTCTTTCAGCAATCAGTCAAGGACTTTCTTCTTCAATGTGAGTTCTTTCTATGTCTAGGAATGTGCTGAGAAGGTGGTGAATCACCAGTCTTTCCCAATACAAATGACAGAAGAGAATTTCGTATAGCCAATCCAGGCTACGATCTTACAAAATGCCCACCTATTTTTTTTAACATTTCCTTATTAACTTCACTGCAAACCTTCCCAAAGTCCCTCAACTGAAGTTGCCCTGAACTTCACTCAGCTGCAGGACCCTTAGACCTCACGCTTGCTACTCCACTATGGAAACTCTGTACATCCTGTCTGTGAGTGAAAGAACTGTATTACCTTCCTGCTAGTCATGAGCAGGAGATTTTCTCTCCTGCAGGAGACACTTAGCCTAGGGTGGTTCTGGCGTCAATGGTTGCAGTTCATGAGAGGCCATTTGTCATTCACAATTGAAAGGAAGAACTGTGAATGCTACCCTTTGTGGTGCTATCTGGTTCTGCCCTCTCTCAGGTGAATAAGCATCCTTGCTAAGTGGCCACTGGTAAAACGACAATTGCCTTTCTGCTGCCAGAGGTCGTGGATCTGCATTCAGTCTCTGGAGCAAGGTGGTAAAGCAACCAGTTCTAAACCAGTTTTCCCTCAGCAGCAGAAAAAAAACATTGTTTTAATGACTGGTCTAGATTTTTTTCATGACAGGATAGGCTTAAAGGGATTTTATTCATACCCAGTCCTATACCTGGAAAATGTATTTTTACCTACACAGATAAAGCAGCTTTTTGTAATTGTTCACTGAGCGCTTACTTTTTGCTAGTGTTGAATATGTCACAGTTTGAGTATTTAATACCCAGCCTTGTGGGATGTATACGATGTAAAGGATTTTTTCATAACTAGTCGTGTTCCTGAAAAATTCAGTTTTACCTACACAGCAAAAACAGAAGTTTGTAATTGTACTGTGAGGACATACTTTTCCCAATGTTGGATATACCACAGTTTATAGATTTAGCATACAGCCCTGTGGGCTTACAAGGCACACTAGTGCAAATACTTAGCTAATATATAAAAATGCATTTTTCAAAATTGCAAAAGCATTTTTTGCCATATTACACTGTGGTGTTGTACACTGGTGTTCTCTAGAAACATAGGGGCAGATTTAAGAAAAGTGGAGTTGCACCCAGTGTAGTGCCACTTTTAAAAACAAATACTTTAAAATACGGTGCACCATGTTGCATGTTAGGGGGCAATAGCGTCCAAATTTTGGATACTATTGATGTACTGTTCAGGGTTAGCGCCAACATTTTGGCGCTAACCCTGAACAGTACATAGGAGCTCTTTGTAACCAATGGTGTGAGCCCTTCTAATGCCTGCTCTGAGCAGGTCTTAAATGTAGTCGCAAAAATATGATGCAGTGGAATCTCTTCGAATCCACTGTGCCATTTTTGCTGTCCCCCTAACGGGCAAACGTCCCCTTTGCATACATTGTGCATGGCGCATGCATAATGTGGCTCAAAGGGTTACGAAGTGGAACTGTGGCGCTAAATAACAGTCACACCGTGCATAGTCATAATATGAGCAAAAATAGGGTGTGTGAATGCAAATACTATGGTGACGACACAGAAAGGGTAGAATAATGTTACAGTTTTGGCATTGTTTTTAATGTCCATTTACAAGGCACGCATGCACCAGTTCTATCATAAAGAACATCTGCATACAGCAATGCTGAACTCTGTTGATGTTCCATACTGAAAGAAAATCTTTCTTTTCGCTTTGCTCCAATTCCTCTGCCCCTCAATCAGTGCTTAATTTGAGCGGGTGGATTCTAGTGCAGGGCACCAGCACTTATTTTTGAGGGTCAGCACTTATTTTTATGCCTCAAGCATTTACTGCAAGCAAAAGACACATATGGAATGACGGAGGAAGAGAAAAACGAAAAAGTGTCACCGAGGGAGAAAGCAGAAAGCTGCAAGAGTGAGCTGAAGGGGCAGTTAGTGCCTGAAAATTAATAAAAGAGGCTCGAGATGGATTCCAGATTACGCTGTCTCAGTATACCGTGCTCGCACATTTAATTGCAGCAGCCGATGGTTTCAGAGAAAATCTTTGGGCACAGGCACGTTTATATTTGCAAATTAAGACCTGCCCTCAATATGTCTTAGCTCTGAACATTTTAATATATTTACCTCTAAAGTGACTAAAGATTTCACAAACACTGTGTGCTATAAACCCAGGGTTGGCATCATAAATTAATAGCAGTCTATCCTTATAGATTCTAGCCAGGGTTGAAAGAGTGCTCTCCCTAATATTTTGAGAAATAGGGCTAAATGGGGCATTACACATCACAATTTGCAAAGCTATTGTCTATGTTTCCCTGATAAATATTCCAAAATATCAAGGTCTGTCTGATGAGACCATCTTTCAGATGTGAGTGCTAGAAGTATTAGTAATATTTAGAAATGTACTGGGTAAGGTGAGAGGCAAAGTTAATTAACGCATGGGGAGGTCTGCCAATTTCCCATCAGGCCTTTGTCCACATTAAGGCAGTTAAGCTGGGGCAGAATATGATTGACAACGTATGCCCTGTTTATAACATTGGTGCTAACTCTGTTTCTGGTCCAAACTCCCAAGTCAAAGAGTATTCTCTCTTGCGCTAATTACACATATGTTATTTAGTCATGTGCAAATTGCCTACCCAACGCTATTTATCTGCTGGTTTTAGAAGGGTAAAATCTATCTCGAATCATATTAGCAAATAGTGTCAAATGTAATTTTGCCCACTCAAGAAGCAGCACCTCAGATGTTCCAATTTGCACCATGGCAAATGATTATATGTAGGGTTTAGTAAAGTAGCATCTGCAGTATGGTACAAGTGTTGTGTCGGGAATGGGCAATAAAGCTTGGGGGTCTTCATTTACTCCCAGAATATGGCAGAAGGGGTTGTGAGTTATATTGCTGAAAGGCTACAGCAGCCTGCGGTAATGGGAGCTGTGGAATCCAGAGAGCACTAGGTAGAATGGAGATCAGTGGATGAGACGTCCGAGTCATTGGAGGCAGAAGCAGTACATAGGATATGAGTCCCCTGGGGGCAGTGCTTGGCACTTCCCATATTGCATTGGCTTTACCATTTGACACAGTAGTTTGTTCATCGTTTTCACATCTCTCATTCTTCATGTGTTCTCCCTTACTGGTTCCCTTGGTTTTGGACAGCCTGGCTTCCACTTTTGACCACGATTTTTTGATACTGTTTTGCCTTTGCGCTTGTGCCTTCCAATCCTTACCTGCTGAAGTATTTTCTGTTATATTACCCACCTGCATCTTTTATCTTAAGGTAGAATGTTATGTATGTAATGAGTGCATCCGTCCTGGCCGCAGTCCAGTGTTGTTTGAGTGTATAACCTGCTTCTCCAGTTTGAAAAGTGCATCTATTATTGTGGAGTGCATTGTGCAAAATCAGGGACAAACCACCTTCTCCAGCTCTCACCCCACTGCAGTGACTGCGGTTACCATACAGTGTATGTTGTTTTACTTACAACAGCTTCCCTCTTTAGTCTGAGGCTCAGGGTCCATATTTATAATTTTTTCATGCACCGCAACGCAGCAAGTCACCTTGCTGTGCTGCACTGAGTGAAAGGAAAAGGGCAGGAACGTGCGGTATTTAACATTATGCGGTGCATTCCTGTCATTTCCTAGTGCTGGCACCCTTTTGGATGCCTAGGGCTAATTCATGCACCCTTGCATAATCGTGCAAGGTGCCTGCATTGTAGGCAGGATCATTTTTGTGCACGAAGGGGCACCTAAGAGGATCTTTTTTCTTAAGCACACATAGAAAGAGGAAAGAATGAGGAAAAATGAAAATAGTTTTGCTTGTTATGCCTTCCTTGGGGAGCCATAGCATTTTGATGCATTTCCATGGTAAATCTGGAATGCACCACAATCCATGAGTGAATGTGTGGCGACATCCACCCTCCACCCTTGGAACTACTCTCTGGGGCAGAGTAACACAAGGCAGTGACTAGTGCCGCCTTGCGTTACTCTAGATTTATCAAGCCACACAGGGCCATGGAAGGTGCCCTTGCATGGCTTGATAAATCTCACTTAGGTTTTGCATCACCCTTGCGTCTCCTTGCATGGTACAATAGTGATGGAAAACCTTGATAAATCGTCCCCTCGTTCCCAGCAGCCTGCCATCCTGAAATCGTTAAGCAAACCATGCTTTTCACTTCAATCAAGATGATTACATACATACATTTGCTTACAGAACTAACTGCACATCTGTACTCAGTTCTGGTACAGTGTATGCTTAACTGTTTGAGAACACCTGTTATATTCCCATTCTGCAAACCGTATGTGGGGATGGAGCCTGCACTGAAGAGGCTGCAAGGTTCTGGACATTTCTTTTCTCTCTCCATCCCATTCCCCCTTCCCCTCAGTATTTCCTTCTGCTTATAGTACTTGCCGGTGTACTGGCCAAACGACATTCTAAGGAGCAGGGCGGAGTGACCTCAGACTCTTACAGACAATTATACAGAAACCTGACAGATACTGCAAATCACGGAGTAGTGCTGCGGCCACAAAGAGGAATGAGGCTAATGGCTGAGCTACTTTTTAAGGCCATGAAATTCTGAATTGACTTGCAGTATTCTTTTAAAGTATTGAAGAAGCAATAATTTTATTCCATATTTTGTAGGGCCGTGTCATTACTTATCCACTACATCATTACCATTTCCAATAAAAAAAGCTTAAATCCTCGGTCTCTTGCTATTGTTGTTAAATATGAATGGCCATGGTTGCAAATATGTAGAATACATGTGACATCTAGAGTGAAAAGGTATTCTCTCCAATATACGGCTAGAAATTTGCTACAAAGGAGTATTAAATGCAGTCCTGTTCAAAAATAGCTATGGCTCAAGTCTGTGAGCATCAGAACGTGTCCTGCTTTTGTATCATGAACTAAAGCCCTGAAAACAACAAACATTCAGCCAAAAATGGCTCTGTTCTGCTAGTAATTGTTTTGCCTTTAAAAAAAGCTCAAAAGAGCTAAACAGGTAATTGTCATGTTTAATATTTCAACAATAGATGCAATTCTGCTGTGTGACCTGCATTAGTACTATCTGACGTCTCTGACGATAGGCATGGTGTCCTAACTTGATTGTAATAAGTTATTACAGTTGAGCAAGTATGTAATTTCTTATCAGAAGAGGCTAATGATGTCACAGCTAGACTTTAGTAGGAAAATAATAGATTTTTGTGCATGGATTGCAGGCTACTATCAATTATAATGTTCAAAAGCAGACTACAGAATTCTAGCAGAGAAGTTAATGTTGAAAAACTGCTACCAACCGAACATCAATTTTGCAGGGCCCTCATTACACAGATGCTAGCTTGGGATCCACTCTGTGGATATGACGGAAAACACAGAGGAAAGAGAAAACAATTTAATAGGTTGAATCTGAGCGTACATAAAAAAGGATGTGAGAAAAACGACCTAATGGTCACTCCAGTTCCCAACTCGGGAGCATTGAAAAACTACAACTTTATTTGATAACCCTTCCCTGTAGGCCCTTACCGGTACACATAGTTTTGATTAGTAACTAATGAAGGAGCACAATTTCTCTAGAACAGCAGAAACTCATATATTTGTCAATTAAAAGTAATTTCCCGGCCTATATAACCTCAGATGGCCGTTATGCCTTTTTCTGTTATTGTGTCAATTAATAGCCCACAATGTAAGAAAATACGAGAGCATCGTATTTTAGAGCCAATGCAATGCCACAGTGCCATTGCCCTACTCCCTTAGACAGTAATAACATAAACTACAATGTTAGGACCCCAAATGTAGAAAGTGTCCTTTGACACCAAATAAAACATCATAAATACAGGCAAAAGTAATCCCTAGTTTACGAGTTATGAATCGAATGTCTCGATATACCATTCAAAATATTTGTCATTGCATTCAATTTGACTTTGCACGCTGTGGGTGTCTATAGGGAAATATTCCCACATCTCCTGAGAAGAGTCTGCATGCTGGATGGACTTGCTAATAAAAGAATGAGTGTTGTTCGATTCAGTAGGTAGTCTCACTGTAGATTGAACTTCTCCTGACAAACATAAATGCAGTGGGACTATTGAAAGCCTGAGACCAAAGCTACAGCCAAGAGAGAGACTGAAAAGGGGGAATAGATTCAGTATTGTCATTCTTGGTGAAATCTACATAAAACAATAAGACTTTGCAAGTTTTCTCTACATGCATGAATCTATGCATGTTGTATGTATGTAGCACAAATCTAGCCAAAATGCTGCAGAGCGCTTTAAAGGGCCTAAGACAAGAACACAGTCAATCTGTGATTGAAGGGGCAGCTGGTGTTTATGAGATACATTGGAATGTTACTGCATTATGATGTAGTATCATATAAGGAGGTGTGTCTTCAGCTCTTTCTTAAATGGAAGCAGGGTTGGGGAAGTCCTGATGGACATAGCAATATCTTCCCAGATCCTGAATGCATTGATGGAGAAGGCATGATGCCATTTGCTCTTCCTAATCTCTACTCTGATGGTGTGCAGAGAGACACCAGATATATATACTTCTCAGCCAGATATGCAACGGGGCGCCTGTCAAGTTAATTTGTTTAGATGATGCAGCTTGCTTTGAAGATGGTGCAATCAAAAACAGGAGGGTTCTCTTATAGGCCCCTTCCAACACAGTGTGTGTGAAACTGTTTTACCTTATCTTCAGAGCAAAAAAAGATTGCAGGGTGTGAAGTCCTAGGAGCTCAAACTCAAATGCATGTATCAACTGAAAACACTGTAACTGAGTCAAGGCACACTATATTTTAAAACTGCTACAATGATAAATGGGAACTGGAACCTAGCTTCACCAAAGATGTTTTCAAACCATGTTGCACCTGCATGCAGCCAATTGGTTTCTGGTAGTATTTTGCAAATTTCCAAAGCAAAGCAGCATTATGTTTTTCCAGCAATGGAGTATTATTCAGCATATGTAGCAAGACGCCAGACTGTCTAAAACCACATTTCAGATATTGAAGTGTTTCGGAATTGTTTGTCCTTCACTATAACTTCTCAACCAATTACTCTCTGCCACTTTCCGACAGCTGGGTTACTAGAGGGACAAATATGAAACATTGAAACACAAAACTCATGTACTTTAAATTTATAGTAATATATGTCATAATCCAGATATTGAGAATGATACAATTCAAGGTGGACACGCTAAAACAATGGAATTTCTCATAGGTGCCTAATGTTAAGACCTATGATATTGAAGTTACCCCTGGTTGTAAGGAACATCACTGTCTTGTGTCAGCCCAGCTGAGTGGTTGATGTCACAGTGTACCAGACCTGGCAAATAAGGACACTTTCCTAAGGAGATACCTTACTGTGAGTAGTAATTTGCTATTGTGACATATGGTAATATGACTAAGCTTTACATTATGAGGTACACAGTGAAGCTGAGTAAACAAGTCTTCTATGTCTTAGAAGGCAATGAAGCTACACATTAGCCAATGGGATATATGCTATGTGTTAGAAATGGGGTTTTTGGTTGGCAGTCAGGTTACCCTCTGTCCAAGCAAAAGCCCTCACTCTAGTCAGGGTAAGTCACACACTATCCAAGATTATCCTGTGCCCACCCTCTGGTAGCTTGGCACGAGCAGTCAGGCTTAACTCAGAAGGCAATGTGTAAAGTATTTGTGCAATAAATCATACAATACCACCATATAGCACCACAAAAATACACCACACAGTGTTTAGAAAAATATATAATATTTATCAGGATAATCGTAGGTCAAAAAGAATAAAGTTGCAATGGAAAATTGTAGAAATATCACAGGAAGGTGATATAAAGTGTCTTAAGTCTTTAGAATATAAACAAAGTCTCTTTCAAGCACAAGTACCTGGTTGGGAGTGGAAAAATCTCCTCAGAGGGCCACAAGAGAAGAGGTGCGTGGAAAAAGGATGTGTGCGTCGATTTCTCCCCAGCACACACGGACTTGCGTCGTTATTTTCCACGCGGGGAAGTCGGTGTCGTTTTCCGGCGCTCGGACAGTCTCTTTCTGTGGATCGCGGGGATTACCAGATGTCCCGGGTCTGTGCGTGGATTTTCCTGCTTGTTCTCCGGCTGCGCGTCGGTCTGCGGGGCGGTGCGTCGAGATTACGATCTCACGGCAGGCGTCGCGTCGATTTCTCCTCTGGATGTCGATCTGCGGGGCTGCGCGTCGAAATTACGATCTCACGGCAGGCGTCGCGTCGATTTCTCCTCCAGAGGTCGGGCGGCGTTGTCCTTGCGGGGCCGTGCGTCGGATCTTCGATCGTCCCAAGAGCGTCGCGTCGATCAGCGTCGGAGTGCGGCGTTTTTCTTGCCGCAAAACAAGCTGTGCGTAGAAATTTTCGGCGCACGGAGCGTCCAAGTAAAAGAGGGAAGTCTTTTTGGTCCTGAGACTTCAAGGAACAGGAGGCAAGCTCTATCCAAGCCCTTGGAGAGCACTTTCACAGCCAGACAAGAGTTCAACAAGGCAGCAGGGCAACAGCAAGGCAGCAGTCCTTTGTAGAAAGCAGGCAGGTGAGTCCTTTGAGCAGCCAGGCAGTTCTTCTTGGCAGGATGTAGGTTCTGGTTCAGGTTTCTTCTCCAGCAAGTGTCTGATGAGGTAGGGCAGAGGCCCTGTTTTATACCCAAATGTGCCTTTGAAGTGGGGGAGACTTCAAAGAGTGGCTAAGAAGTGCACCAGGTCCCCTTTCAGTTCAATCCTGTCTGCCAGGGTCCCAGTAGGGGGTGTGGCAGTCCTTTGTGTGAGAGCAGGCCCTCCACCCTCCCAGCCCAGGAAGACCCATTCAAAATGCAGATGTATGCAAGTGAGGCTGAGTACCCTGTGTTTGGGGTGTGTCTGAGTGAATGCACAAGGAGCTGTCAACCAAGCCCAGCCAGACGTGGATTGTAAGGCACAGAAGGATTTAAGTGCAAAGAAATGCTCACTTTCTAAAAGTGGCATTTCTAGAATAGTAATATTAAATCCGACTTCACCAGTCAGTAGGATTTTGTATTACCATTCTGGCCATACTAAATATGACCTTCCTGCTCCTTTCAGATCTGCAGCTGCCACTTCAACAGTGTATGAGGGCAGCCCCAATGTTAGCCTATGAAGGGAGCAGGCCTCACAGTAGTGTGAAAACGAATTTAGGAGTTTTACACTACCAGGACATATAACTACACAGGTACATGTCCTGCCTTTTACCTACACAGCACCCTGCCCTAGGGGTTACCTAGGGCACACATTAAGGGTGACCTATATGTAGAAAAAGGGGAGTTCTAGGCTTGGCAAGAACTTTTAAATGCCAAGTCGATGTGGCAGTGAAACTGCACACACAGGCCTTGTAATGGCAAGCCTGAGACAAGGAGAAGGGGCTACTTAAGTGGGTGGCACAACCAGTGCTGCTGGCCCACTAGTAGCATTTAATTTACCAGCCCTATGCACATAGAGTGCACCTTACTAGGGACTTATAGGTAAACTAATAGTCCAATCAGGTATGATTCCAGGTTACCATGTTTTAGGGGAGAGAGCATATGCACTTTAGCCCTGGTTAGCAGAGGTAAAGTGCGCAGAGTCTATAAACCAGCCAAAACCGTGTCCAAAAAGCGGAGGGAGGCAGGCAAAAAGTTAGGGGTGACTACCCTAAGGCTGTCAGGTCTAACATGTGTCCCCCCCAGCTGAAAGTGGGGAGAGCTACCCGACCTCCTGGGAGCTCTCATCGCTAAGGCGGAAGTACCTGGAGAGACCATCAGCATTGGCGTGGTCAACCCCTGGGCGATGTTCCACCGTAAAGTCCATCCCCTGTAGGGAAATGGACCACCTCAAGAGTTTTGGATTCTCACCCCTCATCTGCATGAGCCATCTGAGGGGCCTGTGGTCTGTCTGAACCCGGAAGTGAGTCCCAAACAGGTAGGGTCTTAGCTTCTTCAGTGCCCAGACCACAGCAAAAGCTTCTCTCTCAATAGCACTCCACCTCTGTTCCCGTGGTAATAGCCTTCTGCTAATAAAGACTACCGGTTGATCTCTGCCCTCCTCATTCAGCTGTGCTAGGACTGCCCCTATGCCATGCTCTGAAGCGTCTGTCTGCACGATAAATTCCTGGGAGTAGTCAGGGGCCATGAGTACGGAGGCCGTGCACATGGCTTCCTCCAGGGCGTCAAAGGCTTTCTGACAAGCCTCTGTCCAATTCACCAACCTAGGTTGTTTCTTGGAAGTGAGTTCTGTCAAGGGTGTTACAATGGTACCATAGCCCTTGACAAATCTGCGGTAGTATCCTGTGAGGCCTAGAAAGGCTCTCACCTCAGTCTGCGTTCGCGGTGGTTGCCAGGCCTTGATAGTTTGAATTTTGGCCTGGAGTGGCTGCACCTTGCCACCACCCACCAGGTGTCCCAAGTACACCACGGAACTCTGCCCAATCTGGCACTTACTGGCCTTGATGGTCAGGCCTGCCTGTTGCAGGGCCTGAAGCACCTCCTTGAGGTGAAGCAGGTGTTCCTCCCAGCTGGAACTGTAGACAGCTATGTCATCCAGGTAGGCTGCACAGAAGGCATCCTTGCCAGCTAGGACCCCGTTAACCAACCGTTGGAAGGTAGCGGGGGCATTTTTCAACCCAAATGGCATAACCCGGAACTGGTAATGGCCATCAGGGGTTGAGAAGGCGGATCTTTCCTTGGCCCCCTCAGTCAGGGCGATCTGCCAGTACCCTGAAGTAAGATCAAACGTACTCAGGAACTTGGCAGCGCCTAGCCTGTCCACGAGCTCATCGCTCGGGGGATGGGGTGAGCATCAGTCCGTGTGACTGAGTTGAGACCCCGGTAGTCCACACAGAACCGGAGTTCTGGCTTCGCACCTGGGGCAGTAGCCTTAGGGACCAACACCACTGGGCTGGCCCAGGGACTACTGGATTTCTCGATAACCCCTAGAGTCAACATCTTGGAGACCTCCTCCTTGATGCTGGCCTTCACCTTATCCGACAACCTGTAAATTTTGTTCTTCACAGGGAGACTGTCACCAGTGTCAATATCATGAACACAGAGGTGGGTCAGTCCAGGAGTAAGGGAGAACAGGGGGGGAGAACTGCTCCAACAGCTCATAGCAGTCTCCTTTCTGGTTTAGAGTCAGGGAGTCAGACAGAATGACCCCGCTTACTGACCCATCACCTTCTTGGGCAGAGAGGAGGTCGGGGAGAGGCTCACTCTCCTCTTCCGTTCCTTCATCTGTGACCAGAAGCATGTTGATCTCCGACCTCTCAAAATGAGCTTTTAGTCGGTTCACATGGAGCACCCTTAGGGGATTCCTAGGGGTTTGGAGGTCCACTAGGTAAGTGGCCTCCCCTTTCCGCTCCTTTATTTCAAATGGGCCAGACCAGCGGTCCTGGAGAGCTCTGGGCTCTACTGGCTCCATTACCCACACTTTGTCTCCAGGTTGAAACTCCACCAGGGTGGCCTTCTGGTCATACCATTGTTTCATCACCTCTTGACTGGCCTCAAGGTTACTTTGGGCCTCTTTACAGAAGCGGGTCATCTGGTTGCGGAGGGCCAACATATAGCTGACCACATCCTGTGGGGGTGTCTTTGGAGCTTTCTCCAATCCCTCCTGGACAATGCTTAAGGGTCCCCTGACAGGGTACCCGTAGAGGAGCTCAAAGGGACTGAACCCTACCCCCCTCTGGGGGACCTCTCTGAAAGCAAAGAGAAGGCATGGTAAGAGGACGTCCCACTTACGCCTCATGGCCTCAGGGAGGCCACCAATCATGCCTTTCAGGGTCTTGTTGAATCTCTCCACAAGACCATTAGACTGGGGGTGATAGGGTGTGGTGAACTTGTAAGTTACACCACACGCATCCCACAGAGACTTCATGTATGCAGACATGAAGTTAGTGCCTCTGTCAGACACTATTTCCTTGGGGAATCCCACACGGGTAAATATCCCCATCAGGGTTCTGGCCACCACCTGTGCAGTTACGGTCCTCAGAGGGATTGCCTCTGGGTAACGGGTGGCATGGTCCACCAAAACCAGGATGAACCTGTTGCCTAAGGCAGTTTTGGGGTCCAAGGGACCAACAATGTTGATGCCCACCCTTTCAAAGGGGGTGCCAACGACAGGAAGGGGAATCAGGGGGGTTTTAACCCTTGTCCCTGCTTTACCACTGGCCTGGCAGGTAGGACAAGATCTGCAGAACTTATCTGAGTGTGTCCTCATTTTGGGCCAATAAAAGTGGGTGACAAGCCTGTTAAAGGTCTTGCCCTGCCCCAAATGTCCTGCCAGGGGAATGTCGTGAGCCAGACCCAGTAGGAAGGTTCGGTAACATTGGGGGACCACCAGCGTACGTGCTGCCCCAAAGGCCGGAACCTTAGGCTCACTGTAGAGGAGATCATTCTCCCAATATAGGTGGTGATTGCCAGAGGCGTCACCTGCTGCCTGGTTTGAGGCTTGCTTCCTCAAACCTTCCAGAGTGGGACATTCTTTCTGCGCCTTGCAGAATTCCTCCCTGGTGGGTCCACCCTCAACTTGCCAGCCAGCAAGCTCAGGTAAGTCACCTAGGGCGGCAATGTCTTCCCCAGTTGGCTCGGGAGCCTCCTCCTCAGGAGCCCCGTCAGCCACTGTGGGAACTTCTGGGGCCGGTTTCCCGCACCCCTGGTCCCTCCTCCTGGCAGCTCTCTGGGCCATCGTTCCAGGCTCCAGATGCCCTTGACTTCCCTCTCGGTCAGCCATGGACCGTGTGGTCATGCAGACCCACTCAGGTAACCCTAACATCTCCAGGTGAGACCTGAGCTCCACTTCTTTCCAAGCAGTGTGCTCAAGATCATTGCCTAACAGACAATCTACAGGCATGGCAGGACTCACAGCTACTCTCAGAGCACCAGAGACCTCCCCCCACTCAAAGGGAACCAGAGCCACCGGTAGGTTACTCTCGCGATTGTCAGCGACTCTGACCTGCTATCTGGTCTGTTGACACCAGCTGACTCTTGATAGTAGTCATACTGGCTCCTGTGTCACGCAGAGCCTCCACCTTCTGCCCATCAATGGTGACCCACTGCCGGTACTTGGAAGTGTTTCTGGGCATGTGGGCCTTGGGCACCATTTCTCCTTCTCCCAGGGACACTAGGGAAATCTCTACCTGCTCCCCAAAGCTATTTGGGTCCATCTCCCCCCGAGCGCTACACTAGTCAACCCAGGTGCCTGTCCGGTAGTGGACGGTGCCCTCTTGGGGCACTGTGGATCGCCTTTGTAGTGACCATACTGGTAACACTCCATGCATTTGGGGCTAGATTTCCCTGACTTGTCATATGTCCCTGGCTTTTTCCCAAATTTGGAAAAGGAAGGGTTGCCACCCCCTCCCTGGGAATTCTTTTGGGGGCCTTTAGAGAGTTCCTTATCTGCAAGTTTATCTCCCCCCTCTTTCTTCTGTTGGGAACCCTGACCACCTTTGTGGGAGTCCCCCCCAGGTACCTTCTTGGACACTCTGGTGCTAACCCAGAGGTCCGCCTCCTCAGCAAGCTTCCTGGGATCAGTCAGCTTACTATCCACTAGGTGCTGGCGCAAATCTGTATAAGTAACATTAAGCATATGCTCTCTCAGAATCAAGTCATATAAACCTTTATAATCTGCTACTTTGTTGCCCCGCACCCATCCATTCAGTGCCTTACTGGAGAAATCAAAGAAATCTACCCATGTTTGTGTGGTTTGTTTGGTGCTGTCCCTGAACCTCTGACGGTATCCCTCAGGGGTCAGCCCAAACTTGGCAAGTAAAATGGCTTTCTGAAGTGGGTATGTGTTTTGATCAGGTTGATCCAATGTGAGAAGTGTGTCCCTCCCCAATGGTGGCACATAACCCCACATAGCTACCCCCCATTGCCCTTCAGGAACCTCATGAGCCCTTAGTGCAACTTCATAAGCAGCTAACCATTTATCTATGTCATCTCCCACCACAAAACTGGGCACCACATTTTTGGGTATACGAACCTTCTTTTCTCCAGCAGGTCCTGTCTGTATGCTGCCACCATTATTGCTGGATTCAGACTGTTTCGCCTTGATCTCCAGCTCCTTGAGACTCAGTTCATGAGCCAACAATAGTTTCTTTTCAGCCAAAGCTTCCACTTGTTTGGCTGCTCTTTCAGCTTCCGCTTGTTTGGCTGCCCTTTCAGCTTCAATCTGTTTGGCTGCTCTTTCAGCCTCAGCTTGTCTGGCTTCTCTCTCTGCCCTCTTCTCCTCCTGTTGAGCCTCAATTTTCAGTTTTGCCATTTGCAATTGGAACTCCCTTTCCTCTCTCCTTTCCTCTGCGGTCAGGCTTTGCATAGAGACACTGCTCCCTGGTCTGGAAGGGGGCACAATTGCAGTGGTAACACCATCCACAGATAGTGAAAATTCCTCTGAGGGGCCATGTTCTGGCTCCTCTTCCTCATCAACCGCTAAATGGGCTTCTGCCCAGGCCCTCAGCGCCACTTGAAAGTCCTCCTTTCTGGAGGGCCCTTGGGTGGGTACCCTCAATGCCCTGCAGAATCCTCTTAGTTGTTTGACCGTATATGCATCCAACTGGACTAGGTCAAAGTCTCCTGTCTGAGACCCAGTCAGAGACATGTTGAGTGAGGATTAAGTTTTTGAAAATTGTCAGGAAAAAAATCAGGTTTTCAAAAAGAGATAAAAACCAAGTTGACCTTCAACTGTGGGTAGGTAGTGAAATACTTAGCTACTGTATGTCACTGCACAAATACAAGTCCTATCCTCACCGCTGATCACCAATGTTAGAAATGGGGTTTTTGGTTGGCAGTCAGGTTACCCTCTGTCCAAGCAAAAGCCCTCACTCTAGTCAGGGTAAGTCACACACTATCCAAGATTATCCTGTGCCCACCCTCTGGTAGCTTGGCACGAGCAGTGAGGCTTAACTCAGAAGACAATGTGTAAAGTATTTGTGCAATAAATCATACAATACCACCATATAGCACCACAAAAATACACCACACAGTGTTTAGAAAAATATATAATATTTATCAGGATAATCGTAGGTCAAAAAGAATAAAGTTGCAATGGAAAATTGTAGAAATATCACAGGAAGGTGATATAAAGTGTCTTAAGTCTTTAGAATATAAACAAAGTCTCTTTCAAGCACAAGTACCTGGTTGGGAGTGGAAAAATCTCCTCAGAGGGCCACAAGAGAAGTGGTGCGTGGAAAAAGGATGTGTGTGTCGATTTCTCCCCAGCACACACGGACTTGCGTCGTTAATTTCCACGTGGGGAAGTCGGCGTCGTTTTCCGGCGCTCGGACAGTCTCTTTCTGTGGATCGCAGGGATTACCAGATGTCCCGGGTCTGTGCGTGGATTTTCCTGCTTGTTCTCCATCTGCGCGTCGGTCTGCGGGGCGGTGCGTCGAGATTACGATCTCACGGCAGGCGTTGCGTCGATTTCTCCTCTGGATGTCGATCTGCGGGGCTGCACGTCGAAATTACGATCTCACGGCAGGCGTCGCGTCGATTTCTCCTCCAGAGGTCGGGCGGCGTTGTCCTTGCGGGGCCGTGCGTCGGATCTTCGATCGTCCCAAGAGCGTCGCGTCGATCAGCGTCGGAGTGCGCCGTTTTTCTCGCCGCGAAACAAGCTGTGCGTCAAACTTTTCGGCGCACGGAGCGTCCAAGTAAAAGAGGGAAGTCTTTTTGGTCCTGAGACTTCAAGGAACAGGAGGCAAGCTCTATCCAAGCCCTTGGAGAGCATTTTCACAGCCAGACAAGAGTTCAACAAGGCAGCAGGGCAACAGCAAGGCAGCAGTCCTTTGTAGAAAGCAGGCAGGTGAGTCCTTTGAGCAGCCAGGCAGTTCTTCTTGGCAGGATGTAGGTTCTGGTTCAGGTTTCTTCTCCAGCAAGTGTCTGATGAGGTAGGGCAGAGGCCCTGTTTTATACCCAAATGTGCCTTTGAAGTGGGGGAGACTTCAAAGAGGGGCTAAGAAGTGCACCAGGTCCCCTTTCAGTTCAATCCTGTCTGCCAGGGTCCCAGTATGGGGTGTGGCAGTCCTTTGTGTGAGAGCAGGCCCTCCACCCTCCCAGCCGAGGAAGACCCATTCAAAATGCAGATGTATGCAAGTGAGGCTGAGTACCCTGTGTTTGGGGTGTGTCTGAGTGAATGCACAAGGAGCTGTCAACCAAGCCCAGCCAGACGTGGATTGTAAGGCACAGAAGGATTTAAGTGCAAAGAAATGCTCACTTTCTAAAAGTGGCATTTCTAGAATAGTAATATTAAATCCGACTTCACCAGTCAGTAGGATTTTGTATTACCATTCTGGCCATACTAAATATGACCTTCCTGCTCCTTTCAGATCAGCAGCTGCCACTTCAACAGTGTATGAGGGCAGCCCCAATGTTAGCCTATGAAGGGAGCAGGCCTCACAGTAGTGTGAAAACGAATTTAGGAGTTTTACACTACCAGGACATATATCTACACAGGTACATGTCCTGCCTTTTACCTAAACAGCACCCTGCCCTAGGGGTTACCTAGGGCACACATTAAGGGTGACCTATATGTAGAAAAAGGGAAGTCCTAGGCTTGGCAAGAACTTTTAAATGCCAAGTCGATGTGGCAGTGAAACTGCACACACAGGCCTTGTAATGGCAAGCCTGAGACAAGGAGAAGGGGCTACTTAAGTGGGTGGCACAACCAGTGCTGCTGGCCCACTAGTAGCATTTAATTTACCAGCCCTATGCACATAGAGTGCACCTTACTAGGGACTTATAGGTAAACTAATAGTCCAATCAGGTATGATTCCAGGTTACCATGTTTTAGGGGAGAGAGCATATGCACTTTAGCCCTGGTTAGCAGAGGTAAAGTGCGCAGAGTCTATAAACCAGCCAAAACAGTGTCCAAAAAGCAGAGGGAGGCAGGCAAAAAGTTAGGGGGGACTACCCTAAGGCTGTCAGGTCTAACACTATGCAAGGAGCTTCTTAATATGACAAGGAGATAACAATTTAACCTTAATACCATTGCCTTTGCTGTGAAGTGAGAACAGTAGAATGTTTATTTCTCTCTATAGTAAATACCTGACAACCCAGCCGCAGTATTAGTGTCAGTTGTGCTTGCAATGCTGCTATAAGATTACTTGCAAAGTTAAAGTAATACTACTAAAAGTCCCAGTGGTATTGAAATTAATAATATTAGTATTCCAGTATGATATGGAATTACTATGTATATTGTCGGGCATGATGTTTTCAGTAGGACATAGTGCAACAAAATAGCAGGAGACATAGTAGTATATCTAGGAGATGTAGTGCTTCAGCTAGAGTTAGTAATACAAGTAATAATGCTGCAGACCATAGACTAATAGTAGATGCAATAATAGTAATGCTAGTTGGACTAGACCTATTATTAACAATAGTACAGGTAGGAGAATGAAAACTAATATTAATGAAATTGCAAATAATACCCTCCAAGATAGTGCACATGATACTGCTAATACTCCTGTTAGTATTAGGCTTCACATGGCCACCTTACTCTTAGTCAGTTTCATGATAGAAGGCAGCAAGGGCCAGGGCACCTTACATGGCATAGCATTGTGCAAGAATACACATGAAGCAAGTAGATGTTTTCTGTGCCAGGGTTCAAAGCAACAGACAGCACAACTCAAGCTTAAGTCTCATTATCTGGGATGTTATTCAGAACACAGCAGTGGAAAAAACATGTTGTTGACAGCTTACAAATTAAGGACCTGAGGTCCTCGAACAATCTGAGCTATAACATATTACTTCAGGGATTTTTCCTTTGAGATCTACAAGTCCATCTGGACGGAAAATGTGTGATGGCACAAAGGATCCATTTGTAACCTATATGTCTGGGTCTGTGGTTGAGATAGGTATCGTCTCTAGCATAAGCAGTCAAATAAAAATCAAACAAGGCCAGTGGCAGTGTAAAAAAAATATATTGTACAAACATCCACCATTACAAAATGCAAAGACAATACTCGTACAATTAAATAAATTACACAATTTCTTATCAGTCACCCAGTTTGTACTAACAGATAAGTAAATTGTCAAAAAACATTTCACTCTTACATTCAGTTAGAGAAGTACACAATAAAATAATAAAATAGGTCATGTTCAAAATCCTAATAAGCATATAATCAAAGGCAAACAGTGTGCAAAAAAGTGCAAAAAATTAATGTATAAAACACAGGAATTTTGAGGGAAAAACCTTAAAAGCGATGTTTTGTGGTAACCTCAGAAGCATTTTAGTCACCCAAATCAGGTATGTAAGTAAGAGGCTGGACATCCCAACATAGTCAACACATAAGTTGCTCGTTCCCCAAAACGTGTGATTTTAGGTATTAATTGAGCACCTGCTAGTCAGGTCCCACCTGGTGTGGTATCTACTAGGTTAATTTTGAATTTCAGACCCCAATATGTGGAATATTGCCTAGTGTTGCTTAAGTCTCTTACAGGAAATACTGTTGGGCAGATTTAGGAAAAGTGGCTCTGCTCCTGGTGCAGCGCCACTTTCCCTGCGTCCCCCCATCAGCCACCATATGTGTGCCGTATTTAAGATATGGCACACCATGGCGCAGGGTAGGGGGGGCAATAGCATCATTTTTTTAAGCTATTCATGTACTCTGCAGGAGTTGGGCCAAAATCTGGTGCTACTCCTAGACAGTACATAGTGGCCCATTATAAATAATGGTATGGCCCCTTTCAACGCCTGCTCTGAGCAATCTCTTAGACTTCCTTGTGCCATTTTTGTGTCCCCCCAATGCCAGAATGCCCCCCTTGCATACAAGATGCCTTGCACAAGCATGATGTGGCGCAAGGGTTTACAAAGTGGCACAATGCATGCATTGCACCACTTTGTAACTATGGCATGGGAAAAATGCCACTTTAGCACCGCATTAGTGTAAAACAAATGACTCTATAGGGGCGCTAAGGTGGCGCTAGGGGCTCTTAAATCTGCCCCTGTGTTTTTCAAATATTTTAGGAATTTTTTGTGTTGCATTGGTCTGGAAATCCCAAGCATTAGACAAATGTAAAGTAAAAAAGAAAAAAAAAGAGCTGATCCTAAAAGAAAATGGTACGAGGCTAAGTGATAACTGATTTTCCTCCATTTAAGCTCTTGCCGGTATTGTACATGATGACGTGCATAGGCATGCATATGAGCGTCCTCTTTCTCATTAACACTACTCAAAAGCACTACTTGCTTTTAATGAGTGGAAATGTCATACTTTCCACGTATAGTCTGTGGAGTCAGAAAGCAGCGACATATTTTCATTCACTTTGTAGCACATTTATGATCATATGGTGACAGTTCATTAAAAGTGATGGAATAAGTGCTGGGGGGATTTAATTATTTAAAAACTAATGTGTCAGGAAGAAAATTTAAATGCATTTGCAGATTTTCCAAGGGAATGCTAGGTGCGAACGTGCACGGCACCTGCAATCTGCCCAACTCTGGTCCTCATTGCGACTGCGGTGGCATATGAGAACGCAGACTTAAAGGGACACACACACTTTCTCAGTGTGTGTGCCTGTGTGTGTGTGTGTCTGTGTGTGCGGAGATAGATAGATAGATAGATAGATAGATAGATAGATAGATAGATAGATAGATAGATAGATAGATAGATTTGTATAACACTTTCACCAAATAGTTTTCATACGAGTAGAAAACTGTACAAAATAAAGCACACATATTAAATAAACAAAGCAAAGAATAAAAGTATAGAATGTCAGGCAGAGCCACGGGCAAAAAGAGAGATGAGCGGTAGTTTTTGGAAGTAAGCAAAATAAAAGTAGGACAAAAGCGGGAAAAACAAGTAAAAGTGTGCAAGAATTACAGTGTTTGTGAACTAAAATGAGGAACAGGTGCAATCGAAACTGTGCAAATGAAGGACAAGGAGGAAAGAGACGAAGTTAAGTGGCAGAAAGAAATTTCCCTGCAGAACTATACACCCTGATAGGAAATGGAAGGCGGAGCTGCTTGGGTGGAGATTGGTTAGAATATATTTAACTGTGACACCTAGGAATTTTAAGAGATAAGGAGTATGGGAGGTGAGTCATGGGTTTGGGGCAGGATGCCCAAAATCTGTAGGGAGACTGAGAAAAAGGAAAAATGATAATTCATCAAAGGCAACAGGATTATATTTTCGGAGTATGGAAAGGCAAGAAGGGGCCATTTATTTCATATTTTATAAGTGAAATCTGCAAGTCTGTATATTTAAAAATGGTGATGGCATTGGAGAAAGAGAGTGACACGTTCAAATAAACACCAGATTCCTGGAGGAAGTGGAGGGAAGAGGAGAAGTTGAAGAAAAATGGAACAGAGAAAGGAAGAAAGTATGTAGGAGACAGATAAAATGCAATTTCAGTTTTAAAAGGACCAAGGTAGAGAAAGTAAAAAGACATGGACGTGTGGACAGAAAGAAATACATTAAGAAATTGAACCATTAATAGGTGAATTATCCTGAGAGAGGGATGCAATGATCTAAGAGTTGTCCACATAAAAATTACCGCAAAAACTTTATGACGAAATAAGTGAGGGAAGAGCGTAGGTGCAGTCAGAATAGAGAAGAGGACAAAAACAGAATCAGAGGCACACAATAGTGAGGCACAAGAGAATCAAAGGATTAGCCTTTCAGGCTGCTGTTATTGTCTTATCTTTTGTCATATTTACCAACCAATCTCTTTTCTCTGATACAGAAAGTGACAACAGTGGAAGGAAGAGCACATGTAATGCCCCTGTAATGAATGTAAAACTGCACTTGCTCTCCTTCTCTGATGTCATATTCTTTTCCAGAAATTACACGCTGTGACAGTGTATTACCAACCATTTCTAAAAAGATAAAAAATAGGATAGAGAGATGGGTTTTTGATTTTAAAAATCTGCAACGTCAAAGTAATAAAGATCACATTTCACTTTTGAAAGAAAGATGTATGTCCCCTTTAATGTTATCTGAGTGCAGCGCATGGACAAATCCATACACTTTAGGGGTGCTCTTTTTAAGTATATAGTTGAGGTACATGTTTCTCGTGTACAAACGTATTTCAGTTTGTAGTTTACGATGTCATTACTTCTTGAATGACAAATACTGGATTAATTCATGCATATCGGGGTCTGGAGCTGTGGATATATTTGGTCCTGCTGTCAAATAAAAAGCATTATTTTATGCTGTGACGCTATTTCATAGCTAATTCTGCTCAGTTTTTTGTGTCTGTTTAAAACGCAATAATCAAGAAAGTTAAACAACGCAAACATGATTTACAGCAGAATCTAAATATGAGTAGGTGAACTGAAAACAGCATCTGCAGCTTTTTTATGAATTTCCATAGGAAGAGGAGACTCTTTCAGAAACACCTGAAAAGGTATGCCACCACCGCACCCAATATTTGCTTTCAGCCAGCTGTGGAGAATGGGATTGATTTTAGGAGATAAATTGGTGTCTTTATTCATGTATTAGTTCATTTTTGATAAATCACTTCTGGTGCCTTTGGCTCTTAACTTGGAACCTGCGAACCCAGGGAAGAAGCCTTACACCAGTACTGCTGCCATAAAGCAGTCTTACTTCATTCATTCAGGAACCTTAATGGGAAATGGAAAATCTGAGAGGTGAACCCTCATGAGTTGAGAGTTGTTGACATTTTCAAAATCTCAGCCAGACAAAGACACTTGCATGGATCATCCTGTATAAAAAAAGAGACCAATCCATCCGTGGGCAAGGACTCATTTGAAGTGGTGTGAACATTTATATATCATTAACATCTCTCCTATAATGTTGTTCTTCAGTAAATTTTGTAATGACCCTGCCATTGCCAGCAGATTAAAAAAGTCCACCCTGAAAAGTAGTACTAGGCTCAGTTCTCTAGGCGGAGAAAGGATACAAAAGCAATCTGTATTTAAATTGCTACCTACTAGTCCTGACTCCGGAATAAGGTTCTGTTCAGTCAATGCATGTCTGTAAAATACCCTCAACTTGGAGAAGCCATCCCAGAGACATATTGAAAGGTGAATTTAAGAGAGTGTCCTCAGGCATGGAACCATCTTATTGACAGATATCAGAACAAAACATACTCTAAGTGAAGAACATTACCACCCTCTGCTGAGCATTACAATATCCTGTACTGCTTACAATATTGGTTAAGACTACATAGACTCTGTTTGCCTTCCAATGGATCATCATTCCATAATTATTTAATAATATGGCCCTTGGCATGTGTCTGACAAGGACAGGAGGGATTAACACATTGCACATCTTATCTGTTTTGAGTTCCACTGATTAAGTTTCTCAGCGTACCTAAATTAACCTGGTTTATGGCAGGTATTTATATAATTGACAGACGGCATTGGACACCATTGTCTTACTGGCACGGTTTAACAAAAACTAACAGAGGCTTGGGAGGCATCCTTTAAGGTTGGAACCCTATGCCATTTTTGACATCAGTCCTTCCAGTGCACCAGATCACCAATGGCTTTATACATTCATGTAACCCTTCCAGGCATTAGATTTTCTCTACACCTCAATTGATGTCTTCATGTCTCTTACAGGTGTCCTTGTTGCTTGGTTCATCAACAAAGTCATTTAACAGAGCTCCTTATTTTTCCCCTCTGATTAGTCTGTGAATTCAGAACCAGTCCAACACCCACTTCTCTGGGCCAAAGAAGAACTTTAAATAGGAGGGCCTGTTCTCACACACAGCAGCAAAGAGTGGTGCAGCTCAGCTTGGCAGGGGTGCCACCGTTCCCAGCCTTTTTGTTTTCTTTTGGCAGCAGCAGTACAAACGACATGGCCAGTGAACAGTGGTAAAAGCTGTGTACATATGTGTAATCCCATTCCTGCAAGAAAAGATAAGGGAACAATTAAAATAAGACATATTCTAGCTCCACAGAGGTGTTACAAATGCAATTAAAGGCATCACGTTTTTCTACAACTTTTTCTAACTTTCCGGTGAGTCTAATTCTAAAAGGTTTTGGTAACTTAACTTTAATTTAGTTGGGGAAAAAAAATTACGAGTCGTATTCCTAATTCATAGCCTCGGGAATGGTGGACATACAGATAGGTTGTACAATGGAATAACTCTGTCACAATGGGGAAATTTCCACATTTACAAATCTCGGGTCAGAGTGGAGTGTATGTGCATATCTTGGTGGGTGGCCTACCTGCAAACATTAGTGAACAACAAGAAATCCACAGTGTGTCGGTATTTGTCAATGTTTTGAAGACGGGTTATCACCCTGTACATTTTTACAAGCTTGCCATCTCAAAAGTAGTAGAAATTGTGAGAGAAGGTTGGGACACAAAAGGAACCGACATTGTAGAGGTGTTGTTGGAGAGCTTTCTCTAGCAGACAAACATTTTCCTTGTGGATGAAATGTTAAAAAGTAAACGTGCAAATCCATATCTATTATCATTGTTTAGTACTTAGTTATATCTCTGTCAGTCATCAGTTATTTTGCCTTCTTCTGAAATTATTTGTGAATCCCAAAAAAGTTAGGGCCAAATGTACATAGGTCAGGTTTTATGACTCACAAACTTCGAGATTTAGGACTCACAATTTGCGAGCCACAAAACCTGATGTACAACAGTGGCTCTCACACTGTTGGCAGTTCCCAAATGGGTCACAAGGGACCTGGGTTGGAATGTACGAACACTTTTTCCCATAGACACAGAATGGGTAAAAACCTTTGCTACATTTGTCCCCTGCTTAATCTTCATAAGGCAGGTCGCAATTTGTAACCCATTTGAGAATGACCACACTCACAGGGTTGGTGTCCTGCTGGGGACAGCACAACACCTTGTCTGTGACCGCCTTTTAAATAAAGCAATTAAAAACAAAATGCTGCCCATTATTCTTAAGGGAAAACACAATGTGTTACAAAAAAAGTGAAAAGTTTCCTTTTTATTTTTTTAAAGTAGGCAGTGGTCTGCTGCAACTCTCTATTAGGAAGGGACACCCTTGGCACGCCCCTTTCTAATAGCAACTCGCAAACCTATTTTGCAATTCGGTAAATAGTTTATCAAATTGCAAAATTGGGTTTGTGCATCCCAAAATTTTCTTGTCACAAAGAGCCCTATTCTGTGACTTGGGTCATTTACGTCAAGAAAATAGCTACGTACATTTGGCCCATAGATGCTTTTTTCTTGTCGCAAATGGCCCTATTCTGCAAACCAGGCTGTTTGCAACAAGAAAATTGCTGGCCCTTACAGATTTCTTCTGAATATAGAAGTGCCCCTCAAAGCAAATTTTTCCTTTGTCCCCAAAATATTTTGAGAATCCAGGCATGTGTGGCTTACGTTTTAGGTATGGACATTGCCTTCAAAGCGAAAAGGATGTTTGATTTTAATCATTAGCAGATAACTCATTTGCTGAAGTGCCACTGTACAATTGTTCCCGATCTATGGCTTTTTTTTTTATTATTACAAAAATTACTGATTTCAAAACTTGAGGAAATGAGTAGGCTAAACTGCACACATAATATACAGATCTAGCAGAATCCTATGAGCATTCATCATTATATCTTGATTAGATAAACAAGGAATACCAAATTTAAGATGTCAGCTACTAAATGAAAACCTTTTTCAAATGTATGAAATGTATGGCTAGATCACACGCCACAGGATCTTGCATCTTTGCGGTAGTGCGCATTAAGCATTAGTAAAGAACAACAAACGTGCTTCAGCTGTACAACAAATGCATGTGTGATCATTTATCCCTTCTTTAATTCATCAAACACATCGTCTGTGAACCAGCTTCCTAGAAATCAGTGTCAAGAATATCAAAACTAAATGCATTTATTGTGGTCGGAGTGGGATTGAATTTCTCATGGGGGAGCAACTAAGGTAGGTAAATAAAGGCATTAGGTATATTTATGGTTTCTTACATTTTGCAATTTAGAACACTGTATTCTTGAATATTGATTTCTCGGATTCAAAATGAATGCAGATTTAAGTAAGATTCTATACTTCTAATATGGAAGGAAAATGGAACTGGTTGTTGGCAGAGTGCCATCAGTGGTTGTATAGTCTTGGACGTTTTTTCAAAGACAAAATTGTTTATGACTGAGTCGATTGAACGAAAGTTGCGTTTTCATCTGCAGAGTGAAAATGTCCTTACCGTCTAAAGACTTTGAACTTCGTAGTTGGTCAAGGTCTCTGTAAGTATCATAACTGCAATATGTGAAGTTGAAGGATTTGTGTCTGCATGCATTTATTGCCACACTACAGAGGAGCTAAACTTTAGACAAACATTCCATATTATATGTTGCAGGTGAACCATTTGTATTTACAAGCAAATGTAGCTGCATGATACCTACCCCTAACAGGTATACCATACACAGTATGTTCGACAGTTCAGGTCAGGAGATTATACATTGATAATATGTGTTTATTCTTTCCAGGACTCGATCAATGAGACAAATCTACATCAGGTTTAATAGACGGTGCAAACCAGTGGCATGGAGTGGATTCTTAGCCTTCTCAGTGCACAACGAGGGTGATACGAAGCAACATCGTCCAAACATCCCTGCAAACATCCCCGCAGTGAAAATGTGAGTTTGACAACCAGGTCCTCAATTCCATATTCTGAGGTAGGAGGTAATCCCAGTTCGGCCAGTAACAAGGTGCTTTGGTATTGCTTGTAACATAGTAAAACCAAAGTCCCAGTGTTTGGCTCCCCCTCAGATAAACTCGGGAGCAAACAGTACAAAAAGTGCTGATGAGAAAGAAAGGGGGCAGAGGGGATGAATTATTGTGGAAACCAGGTGAAGAAAACAGATTCCAGAAGTAATTCTCCATTTCTCAATGGACATATCATAATCAAGGAGTATTTTTGCACCTACCTGAAGTATTGGTAGTTCTGAGTGTGGGGTTATTGTGTCATTCCTCCTCCTTTTCTTTGGGCTGCACTCCCTGCAATTTTCTACACCTATGGACAGAGGCTTGATTTGTTTTTTGTCTCTGGCAGATGTCCCCGGTTTTACATTCAGTGGCCTATTCACAAATTCCATTTTGTAGTGCATTTAGTAGTTATAAAGTAGTACTGCTGAAGCACTAAAAATGTGATCCACAAACCTATGGGAGAAACCTCCACCTCTCTTTTTCTGGGAGACAGAAGGGGAGTGACTGCTGAATGGGGACTACTTACATTTAAACAGAAAGGGCTACACAATAATGCCCACCTACACAGGAGCAAGTTCATCGCTATTCACTAACTGCACTTTTAAGGTTACTGCAGGAAAAAAATATCCCAAACCATTTGTAAACAGTGCTGGCTTTACTGCCGGTGGTGCCTTGTGCGACAATCTATTTTGGCACCCACACCCATTACCTCTACCTCGGGATTCCTCACTACCACCCAGCAAAAGTGCCACCCATCTCTCCATAGCCCCTCTCTCAACACTTCATTTGTTTTAAAGTGCTAGTAAAGGCTGGCTTTACTAATCTGTGCCACTATCCACTTAAATACAGATCTGTTCTCTGCAGCAGGCATATTACCCCTATGCGCTACTTTATGGTGAGTCAAAACTGCCACTAGAGAAAACCCTGATCTCTCTCTCTCTAGATGGAACATTAATCACAAGAGTTATCTTGACATTTTCATTGCTACCTGAAAGCTGAATACACAAGGAACTCTGCAGCAGGTGTTTATAAATCATATCATTGCTCAACACTGCACCCCCCCCGAGGTCAGTATCCCCCTTACAGGTCAGTGCTCAGTGTGGCCACACCAGTCACACCGCACTAAAGCCGGACCTGTTTGTAAATATATTCCAACCCTATCACCAGGCATGGTAACTCACAGGCACTGCAACACACTCCCATAGCAAACAATGGTCCAAGGGACTTAAAATAACATCTAATAGGAAATGATGTTAATGATTTAAGATTAGTTTAACTACATTTTGTTAGTGTGGAAAAACCTCTACATAAGGATTGAAATTTCCATATTAAAACTACAATAATCTTTAAAGTATTAGTTAAATTATTAGTATTTAAAATTTTATATATATGTATATATATATATATATATATATCACTTATACAACGTTAATACTTTTTTAATTAAAAAAGTTATATTTGTGTTTCAAATCAATAAATATATTTTAAATAATGAATTATTCAACACACATTTAAGTTAATGTGATGTAACCTATTATTTATTTATTCTAGATTAAAAATGAATACATATACAATTATTTCACATTAATGATTCATAATAAACTATTTGTATTATGTTTTGAAGGTTAATAAACTATAATAAATGTTCCTATACATGACCATACCTCTATAGTGTAGACTGTTGCCTATCTGTGAAAAGGTATGAGTAGTCACTTTGTACTTGTAAAACCTGTCCTAGGAGGCTGCAGCAAAGGCTAAAGGTATGTAAAGTCTGTACCTAGGAGTAACTTTACATTCAGAAATGGTGAACAGAAAAAAAGTGTAAAGTAGTTTTCAAGTGAATAAATGTAGACACATAACTTTATCTTTGTGAATAGGTACCTCCTATTTACAAGTGAAAGTGCTGGTAGGTGTGTGATTCTGACCATGCCTCTGGGATTCAGAGGTTCTCATAAATTAACTATTGTATTTTATGCATAATGGTACAGATCTTGCTGAAAAATGTACAATCCAGAGTCAGTCAGGTGATAGACCGTCACCAGAATGCAGCAAAGTCAAGTGTATATATGTATGTTTTTATGTACACAAAGGTATTTCTTTACTGTGAGCCTAGAAGGGAAGCAGCTCCACATTGAACACAGGGAGCCATCAGGATATGGTTAAAAGACTGTTTACAATATCACATGTAATATTCATTTTACTATTTTGTGTGTGGGTCATGCTCTTTTAAGAGGTATGTCAGTTTCCTTCTGAATTGCAGGAGCTTGCAGCAGCACTTCTGATTTGGATGGGGGTGCTGTCCTAGATGCTGGTGCATAGTGCAGTCTTCTGGTCTTTCCCTTACAATTTTTGTCTCTAGTTAGAAATTCCAAGCTCCTAGAATGTTGCTGTCCTCCTGAGGTAGATCATTTCTGGGTAAGATGTGCTTGCTAGTTGTCGTTCCAGGTTGAGCTGCAGGTAGAGCTGCTAAACTTGAAGATGAGATGGGAAAGGAAAGGGAGTATCTCTTTCAGTGTTAGTGTAATGTAGTTTAACTTCTTCATGCCATTGACGAGTAGAGTTACAGGGTGTAGGATGCCCTTCAGGGGCATCAATATAGTGTTTAGAAAGCTGTTGAGCAAAGTATATCCTCCAGTCAGATCGGAAAGAACCAAGTCTTGCATTGGTGTTCTGTAGTCTGATTCAGGTAAGAAGAGTTTAAATTGTTTCTGGACAGAGAGCTGAAACCAGTACTTAATTTGTAAAAGAATACATTATGGAATCCAAAGTTTGTCTTGGCAGCTTGCTGCTGCCAAATGTCAGGGTTGGCATATACCAAAATTGTCTAATCTTGATTGCCCTCGTTTTTTTTTTCCACTTAAGCAGAAGTACCACGCCCCCTGGTAAACATGATTCGCTGGGTTGATTAAAACAATACAAATGTGTTGCTATATGTGCTAGTTGTACAGGCACCAACTGGAATGAATAAAAAAAAAAATGCTTGAGATTGTATGTGTTGTATTATTAACGAGAGCCTTCATTTATCCACTTGATGTAACTATAATGGTGCTCCTTCCACCTCTAACGAGGCTTAACCACATGGAAGGAGCTCAAATGGCAAATATGTTATCCAAGACTGACTAAAATGTCAATGCCAAACCTTATAATTATCTTGAAGAGGCCCAATTTTTCAGGCTGAAACATGTCAACCTTCTTCCAGAGGGGTTCTGACGTGAACTACTGCAAATGTGTTGACTGATTCACGCCAAGGAAGAATTATAGACTGGAACAGAGATGACAACCTTTGCATATTTGTAAGAGAATTGTGCAGTAATGGGCATATATCATTTTATGAGATATGAAAAATAAACTGTTCACGATTGATTCAAGTAAATCTACTACCTTGATCCTTGTCTATGATTCACTAGAGTAGTGCAGTTGTTTGTAGAGATCTGTTTTTTTCACTTATATTAGGTCTTTTTGTACAGTACTTTAATTGCAATTTCCAATATTGATGCATCTAATTAGTACTGAAGCATCTCATTTTCCCTTCAGAGAGCTCTGTCGTGCACATATTCATGTTTAGAGCAAAGTTTCTTTAGGATTATTCAGGCATTCCCTGATAATCTACCTACCTTTCCATCACTCCTGCAGTTTCTTTTCTACACCTGCTTTCTCTCTCTGTCACACTTCGTCCATCTTTCTCTTCCTCCTTCTTTCTGACTTTCTGACTTTCTTCCTATTGTACTGTGCCAGTCTAATGATAAAAAGTAAGTTCTGGTCCCCCAAATTGAGTGCCAGTGGGACCCACTAGAAACCACCAATTAACCACTTACGGTCAACATGCTTTACTGGCTTTCTTAGTTATGTGTTCCTCAAGGCAGAGGTATATGCCAAGGGTGAAAATATCAGTTATTTTGTTTTGGCAGTCAGCTGGAGGATGATGCTGTTTGGAGTCATGTCTGATGGCAAGCTTAAACAGAAGGAAATCTGGGCATCAATTGAAGTTGGCAGAGCTGGCATAAATCAGTGGGACTCCTGCCTCAATGAACCTGCTGACATCCACCTGTGGATTAGCTTAAGGTAGGTTTTGTGTGGCTGCATGTCATTTGGTGATTACAGTTTGAGATAGTGGTTTGTGTTGTTGACAAACTGATGGGGTTTAATGCTGCTATATTAAGCCATATAAGTCCATGTACAATTTGAAGATAAAAGGGGTGAGAATTGATTCTTGAGGTACACAAAAAGATCCAGGGAAGGGAAATGATGGGATCACAGTATAGTAAGGAATGTGCAACTCAACACTACTCCAGTCTGTGCTCAACAAAATTGAACAATGTCTTGTTTTTTAGGTCACATGTATTATCACCGTTTTAGTTTCCATAACAGTGATAGAATGTGCATCTGTATCACTTTATCCCAAAAGCAGAAACTATGCAGATGTCAAAGGCAGATGTTTAATCATCTGAGCTACCTTGATGATTTACCAGTATTTAGGCACAACTTTGTTACATTTTTATTGCCTCCTTTGAATGCTAGAGACTGATCATTAGTGACCTTTAGGCACAGGAAAAGCATGAAAATACATAGAAGAGGCACAACTATATAGGGATTCTAGATAGATAGATAGATAGATAGATAGATAGATAGATAGATAGATAGATAGATAGATAGATAGATAGATAGATAGATAGATAGATAGATAGATAGCTCAGTGGAAGGGCAGAGGGATAGATAGATAGATAGATAGATAGATAGACAGACAGACAGACAGACAGACAGACAGACAGACAGACAGACAGACAGACAGACAGACAGATAGATAGATAGATAGATAGATAGATAGATAGATAGATAGATAGATAGATAGATAGATAGATAGATAGATAGATAGATAGATAGATAGATCAGACACAGAAAACATGAATTCAGCTGAAACTTTCCATTAGTCTACATGCTCAATTTTAGGACCTTAAATTAATATTTTAACACAGTAGTAGCTTTCTCAGGTGTTTGGTAGGTACCTCAAAAAAGAATCGCAGCATAAGGGCCAGGGCTCCAAAGCAGAGGCCGGGACCAATTTGCTGGGTGTAGACACTTTTATCTGGGTACAATCCTTTCTTCTCCTTCATCTTTGTGAGCTATAAGGAAGAGAGAATATTCAGCATATTAACACATCACAAGCGGTGAAGTGAAAACAACTCTCTAATAAAACCGAGAAGAGAATTTGACAAACCATTCAGAAGATCATTAGAAATAGTAAACATCCCTAAAACCTAGACTGCTAACATCAAGCCTTGTTTCAGAATAAGGGCATGAGTCTACTGAGATGTTTTAAATTGAATCTTCCATTCCTGACCATCTCTTTGACATTCTGATCAAGTTGGAGTAGTTTGTCAAACATGAAACCCAGTCATTTTGCTAAGGTGATTGTTTTGTGTATAAGACCCAGGTTGTTACATTGATTGGGCCAGTAAGGGAGACATCCATGACCTTTAATGGCCATGAGTAGGATTACATTTTTGCTCTCATGGTTTAATTTTAATTTTATATTAGCCATTCAATTTTAGATTTCCCAAAGACAGGAGGTTAAAGTCTTGAGGTAGTTCGAGCAGTCGCTCTTAGTTTGTATTTGAGTTTCATCTGCATATTGTAGAAAAAAAAAACACAGTTGTGTTAGAACATTGTCTAGCTATTCCACATATTGTTTGAAGAGTAAGGTAGCAAAAATGGCGCCTTAAGGTACTCTGAATGGAATGGGACTGTAATGGATTAGAGAAAAAATATCCTATTTTGATGCACTGTGACCTGCCAGAAAGGACCTGAACTAATTGATACCTGTTCCTTAAATACCCATTCTGTCCCTTAGGATGTTTGGAGGGTTTCCTGGACAATGGTATTGAAGGGCACTGATGAGTTGAAGAGGACATGGAGGAAGGGATAATTTTATAGTCACAAAGCAGCATTTAAGCTTTTGAGGACATAGGTTGCAGTGATGTGATCAGATAGGAAAACAGTTTGCAAATCTCCCAAGAGATGGTTATTACTAGTGAAGTCTTCTAGATAATTGGCAACACACATTTCCAGGATCTTTGAAAGGAAAAAGAGGGCAGTGATTGGCTTGTAGTTATCAAGCACTTCCCAGTCAGCTCTAAGATGTTGAGGTGAGGCTGAACGCTTGCATTTAGATTCTTTGAGGTTAAATGGGTGGGCTCTGGATTACTTTGTATGATCTGAAAAGTTTTTCTGGAGCGATTTGACACTCAAATGTCATGATTCCAGGAGGGGGGATTTAACAAGGTATATGATTTGCAAGATGTTATGACTTTTGAGTCTGAGGAGAAGAAGGGAATGCAAAGATTTTTCCTTTTCCTTTTAAAAGTTAATATTCTTTTACATGTTCACAGTGCTGGCAATATCTTTTCCACATCAATGTAATACCTTGGGGAGGGGGTACACTCTTCTCTTCTGATTGTTCTGTGTATTGAAGATTCTAGGTCATTTTGGGTGTTACACTTGAAAGCTCTTGAGTTTACCATCACTGCTGCACTGTGAAAGCCATATTTATTAACCGGTTGGCGTTGCTCTTAAAAAACTGCAAACCTTAAGTGAGATTTATGAAGCCATGTTAGGACACCTTGTGTGGTCCTGCATGACTTAATAAATCTCGAGTAATGTAACACAGTGCAAATCGCTGCATTACATTACTCTGCACCAGATATGTGCTTCCATGGGTGTTGTGTCAGTGTTCCCATGCAACATCCATGGATTTTGATGCATTCCCAGATTTACATGAATTTGTAAACCCCGGAATGCACCAACATTATGTGCCTCCCCAGGAGAGGCATATCAAGGAGAAATCATCTTTATCGTTTTTTCCCTCTTTCTATATGTGCTCCATTCTGCAGCACGCATAGAAAGAGAAAAAAGCCCCTGAGGATTGTTTTTGTGCAGGAAGGTAGCCCTTTCTGCACAAAAACAATTCTGCACTAGGCTGCCTAAAGAGTTCCAGTGCAGGGGAAAAGGAATGTCTGGTATTCTTTTAAATACCACACATCCCTGCCCTTTTCCTATGATGCAGGGCAGCAGAGCGAGGTGACTTGCTCACTGTTCTGAGCCACAAAACCCATACATATGGTCCTGAGTGCATTTAAGAAATGTTGAGGTATTCATTTTAAACTGATCATGGATATGGTATCACCAGCCCCTCTGAGAGGCCTGGAGATTTCTGTGTGAATTTTCAGGGCAAAAAAAAAATCAAAGGAGGAGTCCTTCTTATAAGTAGAGGAGATGCAGTGTTGAACAAGTTTGTAGTCTGATAAAAAAAAAATCAAATGAGTTATGTGAGTAACTTTCTCACATGAGCAAATAAGTTGACATCTGCTGTAGTCAAGGTAATCAAATCCCCAATTAAAGTCTTGTTTGTTGCCAGATGGCAGCACAGGATGCTAAATCTCACAAGCTTGGTATTGTGTTGGTATTTTCTCTCATGAGGCAAGAGAAAATGGGAGACCTAAAATGCTGACTGCATTGTATTTAGGGCACTACTTGTATTTAAAATGAACACCTACCAGATTTCTCAGTTCTGTGAAGGCAGATAATGGCATGCCTTGAAGGTAAAATCATATCTAAAGTGACATGGGACAGAGGTTTAATTAGATTTCAGCGAGAGTGATAGCATCAAGGTTGTAGTCTTGAATGAGGGAGGATGTAGCATTTGTAACTGTAGACCTCTTCTTAGGAGGGCTGTGTTGAGAGGGTATTATGTTGATTGTAGGAGAGAAGGTGATGCTTATAAGGTGACTTGGGTGGGCAGATCTCTGATTTCCTCTGCTTAATCTCGATGAGATATTGTGAATTTGGTAACCCGTGGTAAGCTGTGGCAGCTAAGGTTGTGTTGTGTTCAGCTGTGATACGTGTGTTGGACATTGACTGTGTGACAGTATTACATGAGATTTTGAATGTAGTGTGTGTATATCGGTCAGCTGAGTGTGTATGTCATATGAGCTTTGAAGAAGGTCAGCAGAAGACAAAATTTGAGATAAGGGTACATGAGGGACATAGACAGAGAGTATGCTGTTAAGACTTTGGGGCTGTTTAGATGTTGGCAGTACCCTGTCTGCCAAAGTCTTGATCTTGACACCTCATTTAGCAACAGGCAGACCCTAAGCTTTCTTTCTTTCAACAGAAACCTTGGTGACTCTTTTGATTAAAAGCTATTGCTGATGGTCCAATGGAGTAGGATCCATCGGAGGAAGGGCATAATAGCAACTACCCTATACAAGGTGAACAGTAAGATGTCCAATTTTCTGTCCATAACCACCACGAAAACCCGTTGGTGAGGGACAAAAACATTCATGAGTTACACACCCTGGAGTGTGAGCATATCATTTGTTTTTTTTCAAAACAAGCAAACATTTTTGGAGAGATTTTTTAAAATC
This sequence comes from Pleurodeles waltl, assembly GCF_031143425.1. Classification (NCBI taxonomy): domain Eukaryota; kingdom Metazoa; phylum Chordata; class Amphibia; order Caudata; family Salamandridae; genus Pleurodeles; species Pleurodeles waltl. The sequence goes on from NC_090445.1 coordinate 1,645,015,429, forward strand.
AATTTAAAAGTTTGTAGTTAAAACTGATGGCAGCTGTGCACAAATCTTTTTGCATCCTGAACTGTACTCCATTTAGCAAAGCCTAAACCAAGTCCTTTAGTTATGTGATATGACTAATACAGGTGCAATAACATAATTATTGAAAACAATTGGGGCTGAGTCAGAGATAGATTGATGTTGGCATAAATTATGACTAGGCCTGGGCAGAACTCTTGGAGTTACAGATAAACTCGGCGAGATGTTGCACTGCTCATGCTGATTTTTAGCACCGGGAGCTCCTTCCATGATGTAAAATCAGTGTGCACAGCACCAAGTGGCATGGCAGAGAGTGCTGCTTCTTTCTGCTGCTTGAGTAGATTTTCTACTCTTGCTGCAGCTTTCTCAGTGTGAACGGTTGCAACATGTTGCGACCGCTCATGTTGAGAAATCTTGCCGGGAGGCATTCTAGTGCCTGAAAATCGTGCTAGGGGATGCAAATTCTGTCGCCTCTCGCCAAATTAAGATGGCAAGTCATGTGTGAGGAAAAACTCTGCTACAGGGTGGTTGGCAGAGTTTAGCTGAAACTTCCTGCTCAAAGCAGAGCGCAGAGTGGGCAAAACTCCTATCAGTGGAGCAAAATGTTTCACCCACCCATAGATATGACTCTGAAAAGTAAGATTCCTGCTTGGTTGGTTTTAGTGTCCAAGGGTATGAGATTGATAGTGGAGTGCTGGGAGGTGGAAGACAGTGAGTTAGTGGTGCTGTCACTAGTTTCTATGATTAGAATAATTTCATTGTGTAGTATTTAGGTGTGAGAAAGGCTTTCAGGGCCTCAGGGGTATGAAGGAGTGTGGCGTAGATTAATGTAAGAGGATTGGATCATGACCTTTCCATCTTCATGTAGGTTTATGTGTAGATCATGTTCTTGGTTCTAGTAGCAGGTGGTGTTTACAATAGACTGTACAACATAAAAAGGGGCAGAATCAGATTAGTGCACAAAATTACAGGTTGGAGCAAAAACAAATTAAGGAGCAGAATCAAAGCATGGATCCAAACACTTTAAAGAGCAGAATTGCAGTTTTCAGGAAAACATGGCAAGGATAAAAAAAATCACAGAATGTTTCAAACTTGTAACATGAACCAAAATCACAATATAAACCAAAACACATTATGGCGCCAAAAAAATAAAGAACAAAAATTATAATATGGAGCAAAATTATGAATCACAATTTAGAGCAAAATGCATTAAAGCACACTATAACAGTGTGCTGCTTCTTACTTAGTATTAGACAGATTTGGTCATGGCTCTTGGAAGTTTTACAGGTAAAGAAAATGAGGCCTTGCAGGAGCTGGAAGCGAAGAAAGGCTATCAGGTGACTGAAGTGTGTATCACCAAATCTCTTTTCTGTCTTGGATTTTTCTTCTCAAAATCAGCCGTGGCCCATCTTAATGGGCTGAGGGGTCATGCCCCTTACTTTTTGACCACCATGAAGAGTGACTGTCAGGTTGAGCAAAGGATAGCCTGACAGACACTCTGTATTTTCAGATCAGGCAGCAAGGAGCTAGACATGCCTTAAAAGTGCAAGCTCCTGGCTGCCTGGGCTGAACTTTGCCAGGCTGAAGAAGTCACAGCTCCTGGGTACACAACCTAATTAGCCTGTGAAAGCACCTCAAGGCCCTCCCCCTCATGATGGGGGGAGACGAGAGTGTCGCTGATTGACTTAAACCTGGGCTCTTTAGTTCTAAGCCCTGAAGTGCCCATGGCTGAGTGTCAATCTGTGACTTAGTGTCACAGAGTGGGTTGGGGTCAGCAGTCCCATTGTCCGCATACCACTTTGTGACGAGTGATGGACTGCTGCCTTCCTTGAGGGAAGGCTACAGTCCCAGTCCTCCTGGGATCTCCGGGGCAGAAAACTGCATGCAGGTAAGTATGATTTGTATTTTTAAAGTTTGGTGCATGTGTGTGTGTCTGCATGAATATTTAGGAGTGAATGTTGTGAATGGATGAGTGTGTGTGTGTGTGCGCATCTGTGAATGCATAAGTGTGAGTGAGTGTTTATGTGTGCATTTGTGTCCTGACCACTCCCCTCCCTGCTAAAAGTACAGGTCGCCACTACTCAAAATGAGGCTTAACTGCAAGGACAGTGATGAGGAAGACTGGGACTTGGAGTAATGAAGATTATTGGGCATTATGGGGGCCAATAGCTGTTTATGTGTGTTGAACTATGTCATGTGTTACTGAAACTTTGAAGAAATCTGAAAGCAGGAAAGAACTTTCTGCAGTGTTGCAATAATTATGCTCCTTGCAAGACATATGCGATACCCAACTGATACTTAGTAATGGACAGACCTGTGGCAACAAGGGGAGAATAAGTCACACATCAGCATGATGTGAGACAGTGTACTACCTGTCATAACTGTGGGGCTAATTCTAAAAGGCATTTATGAGTATGTGAGGTAGTATTCTTAAGTGTCTCTGCAAATTGGTCCCAAAACATCTAAATGGGAATAAAATGTGAACACTAAGGGAATATTCACATACAATTAGTTAAAATGGGAAAAATATATCCTCTTTGTGCTTTTACAAATTGAGAGGTGGACATTTTTGGTGCCATTCATAAATGCATTTATACAGGTGTGAAATAGTACCTCAGTAGTACTACTTTGCATACCCATAATTGCCTTGATGAATCATCCTATTGACTCCAGAATATTGAATATTACTACATCATCAAGTATAATTAGATAAGTACAGATCTACTATTCTTAACTACACATCTACCTACCTTGACACTATCTAGTGATCCATCAATACATCCACCCACCCATCAGACCCCACCAATCTATCTATCTATCTATCTATCTATCTATCTATCTATCTATCTATCTATCTATCTATCTATCTATCTATCTATCTATCTATCTATCTATCTATCTAACTATCTATCTATATATATATCTATTTTTCCAGATCCCCTATATTGCTGTCCTTCTTCCATGTATTTCATGTATTTTCCTGCTTTTCCCATCCCTAAAGATCACTTTAGAATGGTCTCTAGCATTCAAAGGAGTCAGTGAAAAGGTCCGAAGAGCTCATGAAATCTTGCCTCAATACTGGAAACCTGTCAAGCTAGCTCAGATAGTTAATCATCTGCCGTTTACATCTGCATATCTCCTGGTGTTGGGATACAGTGATACAATTGCCCATTCTATCAATATTATGAAAATGAAAATGGTGGTAGTAGATGTGATTTGAAAATAAGCCATTATTATATCATGTATGTTATAGAAATTACATTATGGTGGTCGTCACCAGACAGTTATAGTTAGTCCTTCTTTCGGTTGCCTGATCAACCCTTTGGTTCAGATCCCCTATTGAACATAGCTTTCTCAAGGGTCTTACTCATCTTTTCCCTCCTTCCCCATTCATTATGCCCCAGTGGGGCCTTAATTTGGTTCTGATCTTTTTGAGGTGTGCTCCTTTGGAGCCTCTCCACAATTGTCCCCTCAGGCCTTCTCACACTGAAAACTGTCTTCCTTGTGGCATTTACACCTGCCCATTGAGCGGCGGTCGCACTAGACAGTTACACTTAGGTCTGCTTTTCCACAGAAAGAGCGTTTTTGGCTTGCTAACAACTTTTGCCCCGTTTGACTAATCTTCACAAAACTTTCCCAAAAATAGTTCATCCACTGCAGTTTATTTCTCATTGGGGCGATCCGGTAAGCGGAGGCCGAGAAAAAAGGGTGTGCCCAAAACGCAAAATACTCACGCTAATTCTACAGATTTGTTAAGGACGGGCTACAGCTAAAACTGCTGACCAGATTTACACCAAGTTCACCAGGAAGCTAAATCGTGCTCCGCAGATTGTGGTTTTTGTGATTTAGTATAAATTCATTCAGTAGTTTTGGGGAAATTAAGAGTAAAATATAATTGTATATTTTGGCAGTTGGGCTCACAAAAGTCTGCTATCCGAGACTCTCACAGGAGCACCAATTTAAAATTAGAGCAATCTGATTTGTCCAGGTAGCTTCATTTCCCTTGGGGCATCTCGCTCCTGCAAGAGTCAGACTCCCACTAGAGCAAGTACTGTGATTGGCTGCCAGCAACATGAGAAAAATGTTGCTGTCAGCCATTACAGGACTTTGTCCCCGGTCCAGAAGTTCTAAAAACAAAAATATATATAGGGGGAGGGTAGGGATACCCTGATCATATAGGCCCCATGGGGGGACCCAGAGGGACCCCCCCCCGGCGGCCCAAAAAACCTAAAACAAAACTCAGAAAAATACCTTGATCCAACGAGTCTCCTGTGGAATAAAAAATGTTTTTTAAAGGCTGCTAATATTTACTATAAGCTCCCGGGAACCTACCCATGGGGCAGTGTTTATAAAGGGGAGAGGGGCTGCATAGCTCCATCCTCGTGCCTCCAAAGGCCCCAGGGAGCAAACCCACCGGGCCAACAACAAATTTTATGCAGAGGGAAGGACACGCATCCCTCCTCCCCAAGCCATTAGAGGCCCCGGAGAGCCCGCCCGTGGCCAATCTTATTATTTATGGGGACGGGGATGTTTGGTCCCTTCTCTGAGGCTTGAGAGGCTCCAGTGAGACAACCTCCTGGGTTGACCTTCTTATTTATGGGGAAGGGACTGTGCGCCACCCCATGCCTCTAGAGTCCCCAGGGTGCCCGCCCCGTGGCCAATCTTATTATTTATGGGGACGGGGATGTTTGGTCCCTTCTCTGAGGCTTGAGAGGCTCCAGTGAGACAACCTCCTGGGTTGACCTTCTTATTTATGGGGAAGGGACTGTGCGCCACCCCATGCCTCTAGAGTCCCCAGGGTGCCCACCCCAAGGGCCGATATTACTATTTATGAGGAGGGGGCTATGTTGCTCCCCTCCTTGAGCCTCTAAAGGCCCCAGGGAGCCTACCCCCAGGGCCGACTCAGTGGCTATGTCCCAGGATGCCTACCCTGACACAAAGCGGTTTCCATGCTCGGTGCTTTTTTGCAGGTTTCCCCCAATATTTTGTGCCATTTTGGATTACTAGCTGCTGGTTTTCCACTTTGAGAGTACACTGAGGCCTGCTGTCCTGACCTCAGTGCAATCTCACTTTTCAAAAGTATATGTTGAATCGGATAACCCCAGTTGGCATGTGCTGACTTAGTTATAAGTCCCTAGTATATGGTGCCCAGGTACCAAAGAACTGCAGCACTTGTTGTGCCACTCTGTGTGTGACAAAGTGAAAACACAACTTTCAGCATGCACTGCACACCTGATTTTGTCATTACCACTAATGACAAAGTCCCCTTAAGTCCCTTAACTATAAATGTAAATCTCCTCTAAAGCAGGCCTATATAGCCCTATGGCAAGGAGCTGCACATTGTTAGGACAGACCTATGTTTTCTGATATGTCTATGCAGCAAAGCCCTAAAGTGTTGTTTTTTTGCTGAGAATGGTTGAGTAGCTCTATAAGGTAATTGCAGACCTAAAACAGTTGGCACTCCAATGCGTCTAACTTCTGATAGAGGCTACCTAACCCTGTCATGTAAGGTATCAAATTAAAGGGGGCATCAAATGCGACTCAATGGTGCATTTGGCATTCATGTCCCCTTTACTGCTAGTCAAGTTTGTGAAAGTAGCCATACTTTGATCCAGCTAGTCCAGTGACTTCACAGAGTCGCAGGAACTGAGGCAGGTTTCTGCCTACCTGGGGAGACATGTGAATGACTCCCTGGCTGAGAATAAAGGCTGTTGCTGCACTAGAGGAGCGACCCTCCCCACCCACAGGATGGGCTGCAAAGGGTGTTAGCTCGAAAGATAGGCAGGCATCAAAGGGAGATGCCACCTTTGAAGGGCTGCTGTGACAACATTCTCGAGCAGGAAATACTTTGTTTCCCTTAGACAGGATTCAGTCAGGGCTAAAGGAAGGAAAACCGGTTTTAGAAGCAGTTTTCTATGGGCATGCTGCCCGTGGTAGTCACACCCCCAGGAGTGGGCAACCAAGGTCCTCACACTCGAGGAAGACCTCAGCCATTTTGCATGTGGAATGCAGAGTGGACTCTGGCATAGCCAGATGCCACACATAGGGTGAGCTGAGGATTGAGCAAATAACTCTGACTGAACCCAAGGAGATAAATGCAGTGTACTGCACAAGGCCCCAACCTTGCCATATAGTACCCCCATTTTCTAACACTTGTGTATGCTCTTGCTTGGTGGCAACATTTTAAAATCTCCTGCCAAGTGGAAGCAAACATCAAGTCTGCTCTCCGAAGGCACTGCCTTACATTACTCAGCCACAGGGAGGCAGTCCATAGGCGGAGTGTGGGTGTTCCTACAAATCCAACTATGGCTTTTGGCACCTTCCCAGATTTACCAAGACTGGTAATCCCACGAATGCATCAAAATGCTACAACTTCCCAGGGAAGTCGTAATGAGGAGAAATATCTGTATTTCTACTTGTTTTTTCCATTTTCTACATGTGCTGCAGCAGCACATGTAGAAGAGTAATAAACCTCAGAGGATTGTCTTTGTGAGGAAGGTATCCCTTCCTGCACAAAAACAATACTGTCTGCAACGCAGGCCTCCTTGCACCATGGTGTAAGGGTGACTGCATTGGTGCCAGGCAGCAGTTTGTGCGCGAGCGCAGGCAGAGAGCAAGAGTGCATCATATCTTCAAAGATATGGTGGATTCCTGTCCTCTCCTGCTCCCTCAGCGCGGGAGGTTGTCCTGCTGCATTGCATTGCATTGCATGAAATAATGATAAAGATAGCCCTTCGTTTTTGTTGGACGGCATATAGGCCAGAATACTCTGGTATTGGACCCTTTCCTTTTCTGTTTGCTATTTTGTATTTTGAGATTTTAAACGTCTAGGTGTGTCGAAAGGTCAGTGTATGTTTCAGTGAAAAGTTGACCAGATGATAGTCGATATTCTTCATAAATGAGAGTGGAAATTGAGCCAAAACGAGTGGTATGTATGCAATTGAGAAATGCACATCACCAATAGTGGTGCAATCTATGTAATATGTCCCCATAAGTGCTTGCATACGTCATAGCAAATAGTCCAAAAGGCTAATATAATTTGTAGCAATTCTTTCAGCACAGCAGGCAGTCAGCATCTCAGGGATTATGTTCATTTATAACTGAAATACTGGTTTGCGGCTAAGCACAGACTGTAAGAGCGCTTTCAGGTGACTCACTTGTCAACCATGATGATGGCTTTGGATGCGAGAACACCGGGGCACCTGAATAATGCAGACAGGAAACCACGACAGGCGTTAGGGGAAGTGATAACCTGTAATAGTCATGAGTAACTCACAGGATGTGTGTTAAATGATGTCACCCGTGACCCAAGTGCATTGCAAAGCACAGGGCCAAAGACCCCATGCAGACGAAATAGCGGGACAATCCTTGAGCACAGGCCTTTGGGATGTGTGTGTGTGTATGTGTGTGTGTGTGTGTGTGTGTACACACACAAAAAGTTAGGAAAGTAAAGTGAATGATTTATTTTAAAATCTTCTAAACTGCTGCTCAATCCAGTGGAGTGTGAACTTAGACCTCCATGAGGAGTGGTGCCTGGTAAAATTCACACACTCGCACAAACTGCTGTCTATACCGTCTAAATGATGAGATAGACAATAAGGTTACAGTTGGATTTTATCCATAATATTCTTTGGTGGGTGAAACCTACCAAACTTTACAGGGTGAAAATGGCCCCATAAATACACTTCAAGTCGTAATGAGCTTCTGAATTTAGCTTCCAGAGAGACAAGTTGTGAACATAGTTTGACAGATTTCGCTGAAAAGAGACTATGGGCTATATTTACAAGAAAGTGTCACATCAGGTATGATGTGTCACTTTTCTTGCACCCTCCCTGACGCCCCCCCCGAACATCACCATGGTAGTGTTGTACTTACAATACAGTGCACCATGGCGCAGGTTAGCACAATAGCTTCAACATTTATTATGCTATTGAGGTGTATGGCTTTTGGCACCTTCCCAGATTTACCAAGACTGGTAATCCCTCGAATGCATTAAAATGCTACAACTTCCCAGCAAAGGCATAATGAGGAGAAATATCCAAAAATGATGGCGCTAGTCCAGCAGGTGTTGGAGGAGGCTCACTGGAGACAATGGGAGTGTCACTTTACGCCTGCCTTGGGCATGCGTGATAAATGATAGGAAAAATGGCACAGTGAAATCTTGTAAATTTCACTGCGTCATTTTTCTGGGCCTCCTCATGGGGGAATGCCCACCTTGCATACATTATGCCTGGCGCAAACAAAATGTGGCACAAGGGGGTTACAGAATGTTGCAATGCTTGCATTGCACCACTTTTTAAATCTAACATGGTGAAAAGGCGTCCTTGACGTCATCTTAGTGTAAAAAGAATTCTGCTAGGGCGGTGCAGTGCGGCACTAGGGGCTTCTAAATATACCCCTTTATGTGTGGTGAAGTGCAGGTTGCTATGAATAGCAATTTATGTATACTGTTCCGAATAATATTCTAGAAACAACAATATAAATAAAACTCAATAGCATTTGTTCACAAAAAAAAGGTTTTCCGTACTAGATTGAACTGTTGTCAAAACAGTGACAATGACTTCTAACTTCTAGAGACAGTATCCTGAAAACATTGAAAAAATGCTAGATTTTGGGTGCGCAAGCAGTCGTGAGACTAAAATCCAGACAACATTGCAATTTTAATGGTAAATTGTGCTATAACATGAAACAATAACACATTCTAATGCAAGTCTCTCATAGACGTTTAGGTCTGCCCCATTGCTTCTCTTGCTCAACCTAAACATTATGAAATAGGGGAAAGTCTATTGTGTGAGACTTGATGAGTCACAGGAAGGGGCGATACTTAGGGGCATATTTATACTCTGATTGCACCGAATTAGCATAATTTTTTTAAACTCTAATTCGGTGCAAAACTAACTCCATATTTATACTTTGGCGCTATACCTGTTTAGCGCCAAATTTATGGAGTTTGAGTAATTTTTAGACGTGGAAACCTACCTTGCCTTAATGAAAGGCAAGGTAGGTGTTCCCGTGCAAAAAATGACTCTACGGCCTTAACGCCATATTTATACTCCTGTGCAAAAATGGTGCGCGGGAGGAAGGAGGGGTCAAAAAATGGGGCAAAGCTTGCTTCGCCCCACTTTTTATGCCTCAGTCAGGGCAGGCGTTAGGGGACCTGTGTGTCTATTTCCATGATGGAACACTATGGAATAAGCCCACAGGTGCCCTCCCCAGGCCCCAGGGACACCCCCACCCACACCAGAGGGACAGCGGAGGATGGGGGACCCCATCCCAGGTAAGTAAAGGTAAGTATTTTATTTCACTTTTTAAAGTGCCATGGGGGGCCTGAAATAGGCCCCCATACATGGCACAGGGTGCAGTGGCCATGCCCAGGGGACCCTGGTTCCCTGTGCTGGCCATTGGGGTGGTGGGCATGAATCCTGTCTTTTCTAAGACAGGAGTCATGTAGTATGGATGATTTTGCATCAGAAAATGACTCTAGGAAAGTTAGAATCATTTTTTTACTCTAACCTGCCTGACGTCATTTTTTGTTGCACAACCCCCTTCTTCCATACCACCAGCCCCACCCGACTAAAGTCTTCTTTTTTTTACACTAGCCTACCCTTTGCACCGGCTTGCACCATTCCATAAATAATGTTCCGGCTGGTGCACAGAAATGGTGCAAGCTGGTCCTAAACCTTTTTGGTGCCAAACTGCGTTAGTGCAGTTTTGCCCCAAAAAGTATAAATCAGGGCCTTGGTCTACCCACCTCCAACTGTCTGTTCATTGGCCAATGTCAAGAGTCACTCAAGGTGGCCAGGGGTGCCTGGAAGAAAGGAAAAAGGGCACACAGTAGGCACAACATCTCTTTGCAGCCACTCTTGAACGATGCAAGTTTTAGACTTTTGCCTTTGTTTAGAACGGTGGTTTGCAACAAAGGTGTTGGTCAGAGACAAAAGAGTATTACAAGGAGTGGACTATTCAATTAAAACATCCATATAAATGTATTCAGTGTCAGGTCGGGCAGTGTCTAAAAATCAAATGGAGATACCTGGGTATGTGTTATGTTGCCATTCTTGTTGTAACTTTTTCGTTCTTCAGACAGAGAACAAAGGGGCCCTTATGTCCGAGCAGAAGGGGGCATTCGGTCCGGAGACAAGCTAATCCCAGGAGAGGCTGCAGTGTGCGCCGCAAAACAGGGCAATAAACATCTGGAGACAGGAACTATTTGGTCTCAGAAAAGTTGGGGTCATTAGGCTCAAAAGATCAGACAGGCGCAAGGAAAAAGGGCAGCCCCAGTGGTTCTCTTACTAAAGATCCATGAGGACGAGTTGTTAACTTTCAAAATATAAATAAAGTATAGCAGTTAATTTAATTGTGTGAAATTAGCATTATTTGCTTTTGCGTAATTACATGAAATTTCAGCATAATTACTTGAAGTTATCCATAATAATGTTAAACGCAAATTCATAAATTTGTGTAAAATGCATCCTCACCGAGGGCCAGATTTACAAGGCCCTAGTGCCGCCTTGGGCCACATTAGCATAATTTTTATTTCGCTAATGAGACTCAGTGAGGCACAAATCTCTGTGTCATATTTACAAAGTGGCGCAATGCATGCCTTGTGCCTACTTTGCGACCCATTATGGCTGTCCCATGTATGCAAGTGGGGCATTCTGCCATAAGGAGGCCCACAAAAAAAGGTGCAGTGAAATCTACAAGGTTTTATTGCCCCATTTTTTATGTCAAAAGGACACACTCATTGAAATCAATGGGCCTCCTTGCACTTTGCCGCACTAGCATCAACATTTTTGACGCTAGTGGAGCAAAGCATCACAATAGCGTCAACAATTTTGATGCTATTGGCCTAACATGTGCTATAGTGCACTGCCTTGTAAATATGGGGCGTCCAAGATATCATTAGTTGGCAGTTGGGGGGGCGCAAGAAATTTGGCGCATCAGTATCGATGCACCAGATTCTTGTGAACCTGAGCCATAATTTTTTGGGGTAGATGACACATTTAAACAAAGCATTGTGAACAAAAGCATCTCAGGTTCTGCTGTTCCTGTGTGTTTGAGGTAAAGTTTTGTCCACAAATGGCACCATTGGCAGTAAAATTCATGAACGGACATAATGGCAAAATTTTAGGAATGCAAGAATTCCCAAAATTATGCAATTATGTCAGCTTATTAAAATTTCGCCAAGTTAGAGTTTTCACTTTGTGCTACCCACTGGGCTGCAAACAAAAGGATTTAAAGCAATGCTGTTGGTGCTGCTGTGATGTTTCTTGATTGTAAGACCACATTTGAGAACAAAAGTGGTCTTTACAGACATTTGTGCCCTCTATTGGTTTGTGCCTCCGAGGCAAGTGTGCTCTGTTGATGTGTAACACGTTCTTACAGCCAGCATCACTTAAAAAAAGAGCGAATCCTGAGGAACCCATCACTGTATTCTTAGGGCCTCATTTACAAGGCCATTGCTTCACACTGCTCCAGATTTATAAATTGATGCATTGGGCCCACTGCGACAGTTTGTAAAGCCTTTTGTCACATTCTAGCTGAGTCAGGTATAATGTGTGCAAGGTAGGCGTTCCCACAGGGAAAGCCACACAGAACTGACACAGTGAAATTTATAACATTTCACTGCTTCATTCTGCGACTTTGCTGCATCAGAATTTTACCACCTGCTCAGAGTGGGCATAAAACTGATGCAGGGCTTTTCTCAATGGGATCCTCCTCGCATTGGTGGAGTAGCGCATTTTTTTAATGCTAGACCAGCAAGGCGAGTTTGGAGCCACAGATGTGTCAGAATTTCTGAAAATCTGTGAAAATGTACTCAATGGAAGTCTGTATTGTAAATACAGTGCATCCCTGGCGTTGTTAGTGAGTCGTAGGGCAGCGCAAGAAATCTGACGCATCGGAGCTGATGTGTCAGATTCTTGTAAATGAGGCTCTTGTTTTTTTTCTTCTCATTAAGTAATCAGAGATCTAGTCAAAATAACATGTGGCATTTCAAGCTAGTCATTCATTTTAATTTACAAGGTGAGTTAGCCGACATCCTCAGGTTGTCAGGGGCAAATCTGGGTGCAGTGTGAGCATTGCTGGAAGTTTAATAAAAAGTGCCCCATTTTTTGGGAATCCCTGTGTCACGATAAATCCAGCATCTGCTTTGAGCACACTTTCTGTACTGTCATGAGAAATATGTGTCACAATTTAGAACTGGGACACCCTAGGTCCTGCAGCTATTGGTGCCCAAAAAAACGCCATTCATTCATTCAATCATTCAGTTGCATATTATATGTTAAATAAAGAGATCCATGCGATATTTTAAGAATACCCACCCACTAGTTAAAAGTTCCCTATTAGACATTTATCATGCGCGAATGACATACAAATCTTGCCCAGATCTGGGCCTCGTAGACCAACATTGCCCACACATCCTTGGAAGAAAGTGACATGATATAGGGACATTTTTGAAGCTGTATTTCCCTAAAGTACTAAGGTTTGGAAAACCTTTTTGGTTTTAATTTTATTCCTTTATCTATTTTTTTACAAATATCTAAGAAATATAATTATAATATTATATGTCTGATAGTTTTTTTTACTTTTGTTGTACATTATGAAAGTTTATCAACAAATACAAATTTTGTAAATAAAAAAAACAGTGACAATGGCAGGATGGTTGCATCTGAAGAGGTAGATATAGTTACTGAAGGGGGAGGAAAGCTAGTTCGGGTTCCAAAAGATATACACCAATGGACAGACAGGAAATACAATTTTCAGAATTCATTTCTATCTTCACCAGCAGACAGCATCTGATTCTACAACGTAATATTCTTGGCAACCAGATATGTAACAAACATTAATTCTGGCTAAGCTCAAAGTTCTAGGCGCTGTCGGGTATATATTTTAATAGAGCCCTGGTTTATCATGTATCTTTCAAACGTGTACATTGAGAGGTGATGCCATAGTTTGACAATTATATCTAACTGTTCCCAGCAATCCTAGTTTATAAATGAGTCAGGCACATGAAGATAAAGTAACCACCCCACGAAAAGGAAGTGAGTCAGCTGGTTGAGGCATTCCTTGAATGTTCAATTTCCTAGTTCTAGGGCCAGTCACTTAACCACCATCTTCTGCATCTGGCACATTGTGAGCAACATGTAAAGCTACAATCAGGGGCCATGCTAAGAGTATTCTTTGAGGGGGAGAGAGTGATAAACGCCAGCAAATGACCCGGCCATAGGCCTGAGCCCTTTGTCTGGAGGAGCAGCTTCCCAAAGATTCAAGGGGAGGTCCGTCTGACAGCTTGAGCTAACCTGGGTCAAGATCTACCTTCTATCACTGGAGGAAGTGCAACAGGTGTGGCATGCCTCCATGGCAACAGTATACAAATGGGGTGATGAGAACGGCAAGTTACTGTAGTGGCTGGCTACTCAATCCATGGCTGCTCAAGAGATTCCTGAGAAAGTGGATGCTGCTGGCACCTCCCAGCTCACTGCCCTGGCCATAGTTCGGGCATTTGTAAACTACTATCATCACCTATGTGAGGCAGTCTCACAGCTGCAAATGGAGCTAGACTCCCACCCTCTGAAAAACATATTGGGGCTCATTCCGACTCCGGCGGTCCTGCGGGAGCACCGCCAACAGGCTGGCGGTGCCCCGCAGGGCATTCTGACCGCGGCGGTTTGGCCGCGGTCAGACCAGGAAAACCGGCGGTCTCCCGCCGGTTTTCCGCTGCCCTGGGAATCCCCCTGCGCCGCCATGGGGGATTCCGACCCCCTCACCGCCATCCTGTTCCTGGCGGTTCCGACCGGCAGGAACAGGATGGCAGTGAGGGGTGTCGTGGGGCCCCTGGGGGCCCCTGCAGTGCCCATGCCAATGGCATGGGCACTGCAAGGGCCCCCGTAAGAGGGCCCCACTTTGAATTCCAGTGTCTGCTCAGCAGACACTGGAATTCGCGACAGGTGCAACTGCACCCGTCGCACCTTCCCACTCCGCCGGCTCCATTCGGAGCCGGCTTCCTCGTGGGAAGGGGTTTCCCGCTGGGCTGGCGGGCGGCCTGCTGGCGGTGGCCCGCCAGCCCAGCGGGAAAGCCAGAATGGCCTCTGCGGTCTTTCGACCGCGGAGCGGCCATATGGCGGTTCCCTCCAGGCGGGCGGCTCCTGCCGCCCGCAGGGGTCTGAATGACCCCCATTGTTTCCTCAGTGTCGCCAAATGAAAGGAAGGTCCTGGAACAACCACTCACGGTTTAAGAGATCTACAGTGCTGTGTCCGTCCTGGCAGCTGCAAAGACCCCTACTGATTTCTATAGTCAGTACAGGGAGATCCTCTCCCCACACTTGCTTACCATTTATAATGAAGCCGCTGGAGCGGGTGATTTCCCATAAGAGCTCGACATGGCTGAAATGATGGCAATTCCAAAATTAAGTCCTCCATTCACCAACTGAGCGGCATATTACCCACTTATTAATGGAGAAATAAAAAATTGTGCCACAATTTTCTCCATTCTCCTGAAAACAGTTCTTAACAATCTCATACATCCAGATCAATTTAGTTTCATACTGCCTCAGATGCCTCACTGTTGCCTTAGCCCACCTTCTCTGGCCCTGCTGTTAATAGACTTCGAGAAAGCCTTTGACACAGTGGATTGGGCTCACCTGGTTCAGGTTCTCCAGAAGACAGGTCTGGGACCTCGCTTTTGTGGCTTTGTCAAATTACTTTGCTCCAACCTGACAGGGTGAGTGCAGATTTACAGTGTGGTCTCTGATCTATTTCCCATATGTCGGGGCACTAGGCAGAGATGCCTCCTGTCTCCTTTCCTTTTTGCCCCTGTCCTTGAGCCCCTGGCCTGACTTATATGCAGCGATACACAGATACGAGGCTGGGAGTGGGATGCAGGACAAGATGATTGCATCACATTTTATTCTGATGATGTCCTCCTATTCTTTCTAAACCTGAGGAGACTGACCCACATTAGCTTTGTCTCCTTCATCTTTATGCAGAGGCCTCTGGTCTGCAGGTTAATCATGCAAAGGCGGTGCTGGTTCCTCTTCATTCCTCTAGTGAGTGCATTGAGTGGCAAGACATGCAACCAGCGCAGCATTTGAGTTTCTACTATTCAAGTTGCAGTCCTTTTGAGTTGGCTAAGACTATTAACTTTACTTCACTGATCTTTGAGGCAAAGACAGTTTGAAAAATAGCAGACCCTCCCACACATCGTGTTGAAGCAAATTGTTTTATTTAAAATGATGATCCTACCAAAGTTCTTGTATCTTTTCCAAAACTTCCCACAGTTGATACCTCAGCAGTGGTTCAGGGAGATGGACTCCTTGGCAACGTCCTTTCTCTGGCACAAGTCAAGCACATGGCTAGCCTTTGGAAGGTGTCAGAAGACACCATACCATGGAGGTTTGGTATAGACAACTTGTACCTCTTCTACCTAGCATCTCATACACTGCACCCTACCAGATGTAACCCAAATGGACTACCTCAGCTGCCGCGCCATGCTCCGACATTCCGGTTGAGACTCCAAGTTCACCCAACAAACCCCTTTGTGGAGGGGCTGGTGACTACATAAAAGTGCTGACCTGGAAGGATTTGTTTAATGGGATAAGATAGGCGTCCCCCTGTTGGGGGATGTTTGGTCTGGCACTCGTTTGTCTTTCTTTTAAGATCTTCAATGTGCCTATGCCCTGTCACATACACAATTCCCTAAGTACTGACCATTGTGGAACGCATTAAGAACACACATTCCTCCAGACCCCACACTCCCTGAGTTTAGTCACTTAGAAGCAAAAATCCTGACGATGCATTGTCGAAGGGTGGTATCTTCCCAAATTATTGCTCACTGATTCTTAATGCTCCTGACACATTGACACACCTGAGTGCTCAATTGTAGGCGTGGGTAGGACAACTGGAAAATGAAGATTGGTTTGATGCTATGATGGCCCACCGCACTATTAGGATTTCCTTGAGACTGTGGCTAGTCCAGATATATTATCAGCATGGTGCCTATCTATCCCCCAGCTGCCTTCACAGAACCCATCTCCTTTTAAGTCTGAAATGCTTCAGGTGTCCATATAGTCCCCAGAATTTTATGACATGGTCTGGATTTGTCCTATTATTGTGAGATATTGTACTGCAATTGCTGAAGAACTGCCGGAGGTGCTGAGTTGTGAGGTGGAACTCTCACAATCCTGGGCATCTTTGAGGGAGTGGGAGGCACAAGGGCTGACCAAGTGTTGTTGGGAGTGACCCTATGGTGGCAAGAAGAGACAAAGCTGGTAGGTGGAAATCTCCAATCCACCCTCAATATCTTAGTGGTGTTGTGGACTGGTGTGCGCAGCAAGAAAACCAGTGTACGAGGCCGGAGGTTGGCCTAAGAAATATGCAAGGATCTGGAGTAAATGGTGGAATCAATCTGGGCTGGGCTCGCTGTGATAAGATTTTTTTAGATGGACTTGATGCCTTGTCTATAACAATGTTGTTATACTTCTCTACTGTTAACCAGCAACAGCCGGAAGAGGTCCAAAGCTTGTTGTCACATAAAACAATAAAGTTGGTTATAAAAATGGCAGGTGGCAGCATTGTCAGTCAATGTGTTACCACCACTCTTCTGCCAATATTAATAAATTGTGATACATGTTTAAATGCAGTCGCAAATTAAATTGTGGTCTTCATGATCAAGTCTTCAAACATACATGAGTGTCGTTTTTATATTTTGGATCTGGATAGTCCCTAATTTATAGTTATAGTTGATTTTTTTTTAATCCAGTAACCTATGCCCTCAACTAGCTCCCTTCCTCTTTCAACACCTATGTCCTGGTGAAACAGCCCAGGTTTGTTTGTAACCTATTTCATAGCATTAGTGTAGCATCCTTTTGGACAACTGGGTAGTACATTAGGGCATTTTACATTGTTACCTGAGTAGCACCTTTAATGCAGCAAGACAATCTGGTCACATGGCTGATCTGTAGATCTTGCTTCAGCTCCTCTATTGATTTGACTTCAGACACATTGTGTTGCCCACACTCTGTGGCTGCTTTTGATGCATGATACTCTTTGGCACCCTCTCCATTTTTCTGCTCCTCAAACCTTGCACCCACTACTGTCTGTTCTGCTCCTGTTTCTCCTTTATATCTCATGACCCTAGCTTCAGCTGCTCTGTGCCCAGTCTCCCTTTGCTCCCGGTGTCACTCATCGGCATCCCTTTACAGAGAATGTTGCTACGCATTACTTGATGGCAGTAAACTGCTTTTCCCCACCCTACCACACATATTCACATATGGTACCCCTATATTATTCTTTGCATGCAGGACACTGTGGCCCTCATTCTGACCCTGGCGGTCAGTGTTAAAGCGGCGGCCACCCCGCCAACAGGCTGGCGGTCCAAAAAATGGAATTCTGACCCTGGCGGGAACCGCCAACACAGGCCGCCGCTTAAACACTCCGACCGCCACGGCGGGACAGACAAACAGCTCGGCGGTCACCGCCAACAGCCAGGCGGCAGACAATGTACCGCCCACCCTATCACATTTCACCAATCTGCCACCTTTTCCGGGGCGGGAGCCCCGCCGATAAAAACACGGCGGAAACAGACTACGAACGGGAAAACGCTCACCTATACACACTCCACGAGGAAGGAGGACAGCATGGAGCCCGAATTACACATCCGACCGGCTATTGTCTACCTGCTCATCTACCACGAGTACGAACGCCGGCGCAGACGACAACGGTGAGTACTGCACCTACGACACAGGGGAGGGGGGAGGAGGAAAGCTTACGGGCACACACATATGCGACCCCCCCCCCCAACTATCTACACACCAATGCAGAGCACCAAGTCACAGTGACACCACCCAAACCCCCCGGAATAATGCAAAGACATAATTAAAGTGAGAAACAACATTTATGTATATAAGAGGTTCTTTGAAGTCATGGTAAAATAGCAATATGAATAGTAAAAAATCAAGTAAGAAAATTACGAAACCGATAAACATAGGCAATAAGTCCTGCACAGTCACCTAAATTTCCACTGTCCGTGGGCCAAAGTGTATCAACACATGGGCAAAGCCCACACAGGAGACCTGAGTCCGTTGGAGAGAACACTGCTGGGGCATCAGATGACAAAACTACAGGCACCTCAGGGGAAGGGAAGGGGGGGCACCTCAGCCACATGAGTCCACGACGCCAGATCCACGAAGGGTCCACCATGCCCACTGTGCCATCCTGGGGAGTGCAAAGCCACAGTCTCACAAGTCTCGACAGTGGGTGGGTTGCCCACTGTACCATCCTGGGGAGTGCAAAGCCACAGTCTCTCAAGTCTTTACAGTGGAGGGTTGCCCACCGTGCCATCCTGGGGAGTGCAAAGCCACAGTCTCACAAGTCTCTACAGTGGGTGGATCGCCCACTGTTACATCCTGGGGAGTGCAAAGCCACAGTCCATCAGGTGGATTACAGAGACCACTGGTCATGGAGGAGGCATGGTGGGCAGAGTGCGTCGTGAAGGCCTGCCCAACACAGAACCGGGACTGCCAATGGGCCAGCGGTGCTTGACAGGAAGGGCCCAGCGGAGCGGTGCTTGAGACGGCGGGGCCCAGCGGAGCGGTGCTTGACAGGAAGGGGCCCAGCGGAGCGGTGCTTAACAGGAAGGGCCCAGCGGAGCGGTGCTTGAGACGGCGGGGCCCAGCGGAGCGGTGCTTGACAGGAAGGGCCCAGCGGAGCGGTGCTTGACAGGAAGGGCCCAGCGGAGCGGTGCTTGAGACGGCGGGGCCCAGCGGAGCGGTGCTTGACAGGAAGGGCCCAGCGGAGCGGTGCTTGAGACGGCGGGGCCCAGCGGAGCGGTGCTTGACAGGAAGGGCCCAGCGGAGCGGTGCTTGACAGGAAGGGGCCCAGCGGAGCGGTGCTTAACAGGAAGGGCCCAGCGGAGCGGTGCTTGAGACGGCGGGGCCCAGCGGAGCAGTGCTTGACAGGAAGGGCCCAGCGGAGCGGTGCTTAACAGGAAGGGCCCAGCGGAGCGGTACTTGAGACGGCGGGGCCCAGCGGAGCGGTGCTTGAGACGGCGGGGCCCAGCGGAGCGGTGCTTGACAGGAAGGGCCCAGCGGAGCGGTGCTTGACAGGAAGGGCCCAGCGGAGCGGTGCTTGAGACGGCGGGGCCCAGCGGGGGCCCACGGCGGGGCACTCTTCAGCAGTGTCTTTCTGCACGGCGGGGCCCTCTTCAGCGGTGCCTTTCTGCACGGCGGGGCCCTCTTCAGCGGTGCCTTTCTGCACGGCGGGGCCCTCTTCAGCGGTGCCTTTCTGCACGGCGGGGCCCTCTTCAGCGGTGTCTTTCTGCACGACGGGGCCCTCTTCAGCGGTGTCTTTCTGCACAGTGGGGCCCTCTTCAGCGGTGCCTTGCTGCACGGCGGGGCCCTCTTCAGCGGTGCCTTGCTGCACGGCGGGGCCCTCTTCAGCGGTGCCTTTCTGCACGGCGGGGCCCTCTTCAGCGGTGCTTGTCCAGTCATCCAAGGGAGCCAGACCTGGCCAGGACTCCCTGCTTAGTCGCCCTCCGACCGTGCAGTTGCTGGACCCTTCTGTGACGGAGTCCTGGGCCCGTGGGTGTCCTCCCTCACACCCGGGATGGGGCTTGTGGGGCCCTCCTGGTCCGCGCCCCTGCTGGCTGACTTCTCCGCCCTGCTGCCCTTGCCCTCCTTCGATGAGGCTCTCTGGCCCTTGCCTCCCCTGGATGTTGTGGCAGGTGAGGGCCCAGGACTTTGCTCCTTGGGGGCAGCCGTGTCAGTCTTCTCGCGGCGGCCCCTGATTTTACGGGTCCTCTTCCCAGGGGGGGGGCTGGCTGTTCCCTTGCTGCTGGCCGATGTATCTGTGCTGGGAAAGGGTGGACTCCAAAACCCCTGCACAATGTTGACACTTGAAGCAGGGCTGGTGGTGGCTGAGGTGCTCTTGGGACTCTTAGCACATGGAGGGGGTGGGTCAGGTGGGGCAAAGAGGTTAAGTTTGGAGAGGTAAAGTTTTTTAGGACCAATGTAAAGGGTAGGTGTAGTGGGTATGGGAGTGGAGGAAGAGGATGTGGTTGTAGGGGAGTCAGGTGTGCTGTCTTTGGGTGCAGGTGCTTGTGACGTAGGCTGTCGTGAGGTGGTTGGCTGTTGGGTGGGTGGCTGCCTGCGTTTGTGTGTCTTGGAAGAGGGGGTGACAGACACAGTGGGAGAGGACACAGGGGACGTGTAAATGGCAGTGGGGGTGGTGACTGCACGTGTGCGGACTGTACTGGAGGGTGTGCTGGTGATGGAAGTACTGGCTGATGGTGGTGTGCATGCAGGTGTGAGTGGAGACGTCACAGGGAGGGAGGAGGGAGACGAGGAGGAGGGGGACACAGGGGTGGTAGTGACTGTTGGCATGTCTGCATCTGGGTGTTGCTTGGGTGAATGCTTGTGTGATCTGTGGTGCTTTTGTCTGGATGAGCTGCCCTTGGGTGTTGAGGTGTGTGCAGGCTGGTCTGATGGTGTGGATGGGATAGGCTGAGGAACAGGAGACAGAGACAGGGTGGAGGCAGTTAGAAGAGGGAGGCTGGAAACAGGGACAATGGCTGCCGTCAGTGCTGAGGCCAGAGCATTGAACAATCGTTGATGGGCAGCCTGACCCGAATGAATGCCCTCCAGGTATGCATTGCTCCGATGCACCTCCCTCTCTACCCCCTGAATGGCATTCAAAAGGGTAGACTGCCCAACAATGATGGTCTGTAGGAGGTCAATGACCTCCGCACTGAGGGCAGCAGGGGTAACAGGGGCAGGGCCTGAGGTGCCTGGGGCGAAGGAGATGCCTGCCTTCTTGGGCGAGCGGGCACGGAGCGAAGGCTGAGGGGCTGCTGGGAGGGCAGAGCTGGTGCGCTGGGTGGCGGCTGTACCTGTAGAGGCGGGGGGCCCGGATGTTGCCGCCACCGCTAGGGAGCTCCCTTCCGAGGACGTGTCGGTGTCGCTGGTGTCACCACGGGTCCCCGTTGTGGTGCTCCCCTCGCCCTCCGTATCACTGGTGACCTCGGTGTCTGTACCATGGCCCACCGGGGCCTTGTGAGTTGCAGCTCCCTCGTGCTCCGATGCCAATTCTCCTCCGCCTGATGATGCTAATGCACACATGCACAAGAAGACAAAGAAAAAGGGTGGGGGGAGAAATAAAAACAGGTTGAGTGCATGCATTGTCAACACCGTTGGCGGAGAGGACAGACACAGGAGCTTCATGCACTACGCCGGGCAATCGGGGTACACTACTCAGTACTTGTGACTAGGCCAACAGGTCTATGGACAACATATGCGCACATGGGTGATGCTGGACCATGGCTTGCTGTACTTGGCACCCTACAGAGGTGGGGGTCGGGGGCACAGGGCCATGCCTAAAGGAGGGGACTACACTACAGAAAGCGCCCTGGCCTAATGTCACCCACAGCCCTCCTCCCCCACCCAGGCACCTCCACTGCGCGTAAAGATAGCAGTATGTGCTGGTACTCACCCCCTTGTGTCTGGTGTGATGTCCTCACGCGCCCATCCAATTCGGGGTAGGCCACCGCCAGGATCCGGGACATCAGGGGTGTCAAGGTACGACTGGCACCCCTCCTACGTTGGGAGGCCATCCCCAGCAGTGACTCGGCGGTCTTCCTGGTCCCGCGGCGGATGTCCTCCCACCTCTTTCGGCAGTGGGTGTCTCGTCTAGTGTGGACCCCCAGGGCCCGGACTTCCTTGGCGATGGCACGCCAAATGTCGACTTTCTGATGGGTGCTGACCTATTTGACATGTACAGGGTGGGAAAGGAAATTTCAACATTTTTCTGCATGTTAGATGTGATTGCCCCCCCCTCCCCAACCCTGCCATGTGGCACATGCTCTCATCTGTCGTGCCTTGCACTCCTCATTCGCTCCCCACCCCACCATCTTACATCCACCATACACAACCCAGGCATAGTCCATTCAACGTGCACCCAGTGTACTTACCTGTTGGTCTGGAGGACCGTAGAGTAGCGCATACTGGGGTAGGACCCCATCCACAAGTTTCTCCAACTCTTCTGAAGTGAAGGCAGGGGCCCTTTCCCCAGTCGCAGCAGCCATTGTCTCTTCCAGACCGAGGTCACAGCAGCACTTGCAGTATAGGTCCTCTCCTGTGGATGATCAGGTCTCGAGTGATTAAGCAGATAGAAAATGGCGGTCACGCCCGCGGCGGTGCGTACCGCGACCGCCGGTGCACATCGTCATTGGCTCCTGAGACCCATAGGGTTCAATGTTAACCAATGCTGCTTTGCGCCGCGGTCTTCGACCGCCTACCGCCACGGTGAGCCACTCCAGCGCAGTGACCTCACATTCCACTGTCACACTTCACAGGTCAGGCAGCCGCCATTTCAAGGGCCCACATGGCCTGATTTCTACTGCGTCACACAGGCCTGGGCCTTGCATTGCCACTCATACAAGCCTTTCAATGCATAGCGATTCGTGTACTGTGCAAGCTGTGGGAACGAACCTGAGGGTTGCTTGACTCTGTGCTCCATGTTGTCCTTCCTAGGCACCGTCCGCTGGGACTTGCGAGGATAAGGATGAATCCTCCCGTGTACCGACCGCTGGTGGACCTGTCGACAATGGAAGAACGACATATTATACTTCAATACCGACTTGACAGAGCCACTATACATGAACTGTGTGCCCAGCTGGAGCCAGACCTGATGTCCCCCATCCGCCAACCCACAGGGATTCCCCCTCTGGTGCAGGTGCTGTCAGTACTCCATTTTTTGGCAAGTGGGTCTTTTCACACAACAGTGGCCATGTCATCAGGGATGTCTCAGCCTATGTTTTCTAAGGTTTTGTCCAGAGTGTTGTCTGCCCTGATGAAATACATGCGGAGATACACTGTTTTCCCTGAGGAGGGTGATTTGGCCACTGTGAAGGGTGATTTCTATGCCCTTGGACATATCCCCAACATCATTGGTGCCATTGATGGGACCCATGTTGCTTTAGTACCCCCAAAAGACAATGAGCAGGTGTACGGAAATAGAAAAAGTTACCATTCGATGAATGTCCAGGTGGTCTGTTTGGCTGACCAGTACATCTCCCATCTAAATGCCAAGTTCCCTGGGTCAGTGCATGACGCGTATGTCATGCGAAATAGCAGCATCTCTTATGTGATGGAACAGCTACAGAGACACCATGTGTGGCTAATAGGTGACTCTGGTTACCCCAACCTGCCTTGGCTATTGACCCCAGTGAGGAATCCCCGGACCAGGGCAGAGGAACGGTACAATGAGGCACATGGGCGAACTAGGAGGATTATAGAACGGACCCTCGGGGTCCTGAAGGCCAGGTTTAGGTGCCTGCATATGACAGGGGGATCCCTCATGTACTCACCAAAGAAGGTGTGTCATATCATCGTGGCCTGCTGTATGCTTCACAACCTGGCTTTGCGACGCCAGGTGCCTTTCCTGCAGGAGGATGGTCCAGATGATGGTGTTGTAGCAGCTGTGGAGCCTGTGGAGAGTGAAGAGGAGGAAGACGACGGGGACGACACGGACAACAGGGACACAGTTATACAACAGTATTTTCAGTAGCACCCAGGTAAGAATCACCCACGCCATTTTACATTTACTTCTGGCCTCCTGCATCTCTACTTTCTGTGTTTCCCCCCAGTTCCTTTTCACTGATTTTTGACTTTCCCTTCCCTTTTCAGAGCTGTATGACCCACAGCGTGACTTCTGCTTTGTTTGCCCATGGACTAATGCTTATTGACACTGGTATGTTGTCATCACAATGTAAATGAACATTATTGCACCGTTATGTGTAATACATTTGTAAAGAATACAAGCAGACTCCTGACATTTGAAGTGCAATTGGTGATTTATTTTAAGTGCTGCGTATAGGTCCGTGATAGTAAAACGGTGATGGGTGGGGGTGGAGTAATGTCCATGGCAGAGTCCAGTTGTCAGTGGCACAGGTGCCATGTCCATATGCCTGTGGAAGGATGGACCAGGGGCAGTTCAAGGTTGGACAGGGTGACAATGTGGGACAGTGGGATGACATCAGGGGGTATCTTAGGCTGGCGGGGGTCTTGGCATCCTACTCTGTCTTCTTGTGTGATCTCAGGTTCCGCTTGCGGGGTGGTTGATCTTCAGCAGGAGGTGGGGTTCTGGTGGCCTGTCGTGGTGTGGGGGCCTCCTGTGCACTTGCGCCGGCGGAGGTGGTAGGCTGTTCGTCGTTCGGTCTGGTGACAGGGGCCCTTTGGGGTGCCACATGGTCCCGCAATGTGGTGACTATCTGGTTGAGGGCCAGGACGATGGTCCCCATTGCGGTACCGATGTGCCGGAGTTCGTCTCTGAACCCCATGTACCGTTCCTCCTGCTGTGCCTGGATCTCCTTGGACCTGGCCAGTACCGTCGCCATCGTCTCCTGGGAGCGCTGGTATGCTCCCATGATGGTGGTGAGGGCCTCTTGGAGAGTGGGTTCCCTGGGCCGGTCAACCCCCTCTCACAGCAGCCCTCCCAGTTGCCCTGTTTCCCCGGGCCTCTGTCCCCTGGACGGTGTGCCCACTACCACTGCCCCCAGGTCCCTGTTGTTGTTGGGGTGGTGGGTCAGCCTGGGTGCCCTGTAGTGGCGGACACACCGCTGATTGACGCGTCCTGGAGACAGAGGCATGGGCCCGCTGGGTGGGAGCTGTGCTGGTATTCCCAGAGGGGGTTGGGTCTGCTGCGGCCTGTGTCTGTGTGTGGGGAACCGACTGTCCAGAGGTCCCCGATGGTCCGGGCTGGTCATCAGGTTCCAGGTCGACAGAGCTGCTGTCATCACTGTGGGCCTGTTCTGGGGGCGGGATGGACAAATCTGGACCCTCCTGGCCGTTGTGTTGGCGTTCGGGCCCTGCAGGGGTAAAAGAGTATGATTATTGCTTCTGTGTGTGCCATGGCGTGCGATTTGTGGGTGCCCTTGTCCCCCAGTGCTGGCATTCCCTTGTGGGAGGAGTTGTGAGGGTGGATGGGTTTGTGCAGTGGTCATGCTTGGGTGATGGGTGTCCATGGTTTGTGTTGGCATTCAGGGATTGGTGTTGTGTTGGGTGGGTTGTGCTGGTGAGACATTGGCAGGGAGGAAGTGTTCTGGGGGTTTGGGGGTGAGGGTGGGGGTGTGGGTTGGCATGCTGGTGGTTGGGGGGGTGAAGTATTTGGGATTAGACTTACCAGAGTCCATTCCTCAGCCTACTCCAGCGAGGCCCGCAGGATGCAGGATGTTCAAGACCTCTTGCTCCCATGATGTGAATTCGGGTGGAGTGGGTGGGGGTCCGCCGCCAGTCTTCTGCACAGCGATGTTGTGTCTTGACACCATCGACCGCACCTTCCCCCGTAGGTCGTTCCAGCGCTTTCAGATGTCTTCCCGGTTTCTGGGATGCTGTCCCACAGCGTTGACCCTGTCGACGATCCTTTGCCATAGCTCCGCCTTCCTGGCTATTGTGGTGTGCTGCACCTGTGTGCCGAATAGCTGGGGCTCTACCCTGATTATTTCCTCCACCATGACCCTGAGTTCTTGGTCCGATAACCTGGGGTGTCTTTGGGGTGCCATGGGGTGGTGTGGGGTGGTGTTTGTGGTGATGAGTGTGGTGTGTGTGGTGGTGTGTGGTGTTTTGTGCGTGGATGTAGTGTGGGTGATGATGTTGTGTTCCTCTGTGTGTTGGGGTTTGCGATAGCTGTGCTCTCTCTCTCTCTCTCTCTCTCTCTCTCTCTGTCTCTCTGTCTCTCTGTCTCTCTGTCTCTCTGTCTCTCTCGCCTTCTCTCTGAATTTCTAGTAGTGGGGGTTTGTGGGTGATGTGGGTGTGTGTTTTATAGTTGATTGGATGTGTGGGTGTGGTGTGTGTATGTGTATCAGGTGTGTGTATTTCGAATTGTCCAATGTGGCTGTGTTTTGTAATGGTGTGTGTATTTTGACCGCGGCGGTGTGTAGCGCCAATGGAATACCGCGGTTGAAAGACCGCTGCGTGGATTCGTGGGTCGTAATGGCATGGGCGTGTTCGTGTTGGCGTGACTGTGGAGGTTTGGTCATCTCCAGTTTATCGCTGACCGCTGATGAGGCGGCCTTCCGTGGATGTCGGTTTTTTGGCGGTTTGGAAGTTGTGGGTCAGAATGACCGTGGAGGTTTGCTGCGGCCGCGGCGGTAGAATGGCGGACTTCTGACCGGCGGTAAGAGCCTTTTACCGCCGAGGTCAGAATGACCCCCTGTATGTGCTGTTTGCTAGTTCTCTTCAACATCATGGCCAGCAGTAACCTCTGCGTATCGCCATTATTTAGATGGTGGCAATCCAGAGGGAAAATAGAAGTTCCTCCCGGGGTAAGGTTCAGGTGGAAAAGAGAAGCACCTCTCAGGGGAGACTAGCTCTGTCACTGAAAACCTATTATCCAGTGGTCTATTCACCACTGGGACATGGGCAAATGTGTATTAAAACCTGCTCCACTTAGGGTGGGTTTTTGACACATCTTTCCTACAGAAGACCACCATGAAAGGCATAATGGATGCGGGGAGGAAATAAAATGAGCAATAGCCCCAATGATCAATGAAAAAACTCCATACATAGCAGGGTCACTGTATTCAGCTTCACGGTTAAAGAGCTTTAGTTTGACTGAGCTAAGAATATTCTTAAGACTTGGCAAGGACCACCAGGCAGGCAGAGTAGGCCTTCTCCTGGACTGCAATGATGGTCAATGGGACTTCTACTCCAATGTTTGAAAAATTAGTTGTAGGCGGGAAAGTCAGCTCTGCAAGCAATGCTATCAAATAGGAATAATTTCTCCACCGTATGGTATTTTGTAGTCAAACCAGATGATGGGTGGCAGGCACAAAAAGGTCTGTCACACAAAATATCTCTCAAACTTTGGTCCATTGGCTAGTGAAATCCACTGCACCAGGATCAAACAGCAGGAGCATACAGGACACTGCACCTGGAGTCATACCTTCCTTGCGCTCTTTGTGGCTGGCCCATGTTGATTGCTGTGGAGGGGTTGAGGACCTGTGGCAGGCTTGTTCTATTAAGATTCCTTAGCATGACAGAGTTTGCCAATGCAAATCTTTTTCATTAATTTATATACTTATGTCTATAGAGGGCTGTGTTTGGTCTCACAGAAACATCGTAGCACTGAACAAGTCAAGTTATGGATAAATATCAAGAGCTCGGGTTACTGTAGGAGTCCAACTGAATATGAGTGAGGCCCCTCAGGTTTCTGTGCAGGACCAGATGTAGGATGGGGATTACAAGGCCTGGCAGGACCCTGGCAGTGGCTTAGCAAAATGTGAGGAGCCCTCCCTCTGCAAAATATGCTGAAGACCCCCCCCCCCCACACTCACATGAGTACGGGCTGAGGGGGCCCCTCCAGTATGGGTAAGCTTGGGAGCCCCCACACTGGTGGATCTGCAGGGGCCTTTGTTACACCCTGGACCCTGGTAGCCTGTCTGGGGTGGGTTAGGCTGTAAAGCTGTCATTTGTTACACATTTTCAAGTAGCCAACACCCCTCCACTAGTGACAGGCAAAAGTCGTGCCAGAGCTCACAGAAAGAGGAGGCTACGGCCTTGAGAGTAGGGAGGGATCGATCAACATGATGGAGGGAAAGAGTGATGGATGGACATGAGGGAATGAAGTGAGGAAGGGAGGGATAGACATGAGGGTGGGACCTGGAGTAGCTGGTGGAAAGGATTGGCAGGGAGTGAGCAAGAGGGAATCTCTGGAAGAACAAGTGAATACAGCAGTGGCCTTCAAACTTTTTAAAGCTGCGCCCCCCTAGTGAAAAATATATTCGGGCCCCCTCCAAATTTATTACAATTATCCTACTAAATTGCCAATTTTTCAATATGTCTAGACTTCTTCAAACATTGCAGTTAAGTTCTGTCACTGTTTTAAAAATGCAATAAAATACAGAGCCATTTACTGCAGCTCATTTTTCAGCTTAAAACAAAGCCCTGTTGTCAGCAAAATGCTTCTCTTGGCCAGACTCTGGTGCCCCCAGGGGATCATTTGAGGGCCCCCTAGCGGGGTCCGCCCCGCTTTGAAGACCTCTGGAATAGAGAGATGGTGAGGGATGTGAGGGAGCTGCCTGGCATGGTACAGTGCCCCCCAGCAAGGCACAGAAGCCGGCCGGCGAACAGAATGGCACTGGGCACCGGGGCAGAGACAGGAAGATAGGTACTACAAGGGGCAGCGGTGCCAGCGCAGGAAGGAGGGCAGACATTGTCTCCACACATAAACCCTGCTGGGCACTCCCCACCTCCTTGTCAGACCTTACGGGTGAAAGCTGGGGGCACGTGAGCCTGTTACAGCAGAGAAGGGGATCTTTACCCTGTGCACATGAGGCCCACCAAGAGCAACACTCTGCCAAAGTTTAAACAGACTACAGGTGTCCCGCCTTTGGTTTAACAGTGCATGAGGAGAATAGACACAGAGCCAAGAATCATCCTGTGAAACTGACTCTCCGCACCCGACGGAGTCAGTGATTGTGTGATAACACGATACGCATGAATTGTCCTTTCTTTTGAAACTATTACTCTGATAAGTGAAAACATGCACAGCCCTGTGTCAAAAGTACTGGCACCTAACGTTTGTTAGCAT